>NC_133981.1:8018571-8345714 GCF_047716275.1 Strix uralensis
TTCAGAACCGCACAAATAGCGGGAGTGAAGACCTGCAGCAGATTTGGAAGGTCAGATTCTGCTGGTGATGCATGGCTTTCCCACTGAACCAGATATCCAGTGGCTGATGCATCTGCTGAAGGCTCCCCTGTAAATTAGTAAGCTGTGGTAACAACACGCCCAATCAGCTGAACCCCTGTAACTCTCTACAGTCTGTAGTGAACACAAGATAACACAACTTCTTCTAAAAGCCGTTTCCCTAAGGTGTAAGAGAACCCGCATTACCCTGCACTCACTCCAGGGAAAGAGCATGCACCTAGATGGTTAGTGCACCTCTGCTAGCCTGGTGTAACTTGTTAAGCTGTGGTAACTTGACTGTAAGTCTAAAATGCAAGTCACTGTTGCTCCTCAATGATAAAAGAAATGTCCCAGGGTCATGGAGTGTTTCCTATTTCCCTTTTATGTGGGGGATTTGCTTGTTATCCTTCTGCTAAGGATTGTTTCAGAACTGCCTCTGATAACTCCTAGGACAAGAGAAGCTGAAAAACTTCCCGCTCCAGGCAAAGGTGGTGAGCGAGCCCTTTGCCGCACATGGCTCTGCATGCGGATGAGGGCAAGCAGCATCGTTTCTCGCCTCACCGCCGTCACGAGGGAGGGTTTTATATGTAAGAGTCTGTATTGAGCTGCAGTGCCCTGGAGTGAACATTAGTGTTGGAACTTCTGAAAGCGGCAGAGAGAAAACCAGGTTGACAAAATGCACTTGGTGTACTTGTAGGTGATATATAACAGACTGTGCCATTGAGGGTAGCACAATGATGATACTCTCCTGTGAGAGAAGCTACATTGGGTAAATATTCAGTGTTCTCCCTCCTAAACAGGACGGAAGTGCTGCCCGCAGGCCAAAAGTTACTTGTCTTTTTAACTTAATCATTTTATCTAGGCAATCTTTCTTCCATTGCTTTTCTGATTTCCTTATTAATTCTGACTTCAGGATAATCCCTTGTACCCCTTCTAGTGAATATATGGTCTTTCATACAAAAGTCTTCTTGTGTGCTGGGGTTGGGGATATTCAGACAACTGCAGTTAGTAATGGAGCATCAGCAAGGAAGGAAAATACTTTGATCCATTGTTTCCAATGTAATCCACAGCCTCCAGGTGGAATTCAGCTGGTGGTGAGGTCAGACCATTTCTATACCACTGAGTTTGGCAGTGAGGCCAGTGGTGACCAGTGATAAAACTAGAAGGCTCAGAGAAAGGTCTAATCCCAAATACTGGCATATCCCTGGCCTGGGTGGTCTTGTGAATTCAACAATAAGAGAGACTTGCAAGGTAGCTGGGCATTTGATTCCAAGTAAGTGTTTTTCCTAGAATAGGTAGTTATTTTCTGTACATAACTCTTGTGACCATCAGCTGTGCACAGGCTTACAATACACTGCAGATCAAAGTATTATTTTTGATGGTCTTGAAACTGCTGCCTGGAGTGAGATAATATCTGCAAATGATGCATTGTAACTGTTGACATGGGAAAACTGTTTTGCAATCTAGTACAGCAAAAATAAATTAAAAAGGCAACCGCAGAACTTGAAAATGTAACAATCCTGCAAATATTATTTCTTTTTGCCTTCCTATTTATTCATACATTTGTAAATGCCAAAATGTCTTTTATCTGCCCTTTCTCAAGGGCAGTTCCCTAGTGTCATAGTAATTGAAAATTAAGAATTTACAGTATCGTAATTAAATTCTACCCTTTGAACTCTTGTAGACTGTAGCTGCATATTAACAACATCCCGCTCGGATCATGAGTGGCAAGAAGTATTTTGAACACCAACTGCTGCAAGATAACATAACAAGCTCTGACAGCTCCCTAATTACCAGACTACCCACTAGTTAAAAACTCTTTAATACTGTAGCAATTCTCTTCTTTGCATATAAGTCAAAAGGTATAACTAATTTGTCATTTAATTGATATCTATATTGCTGTTTAAATAAAGGGCACATACTCCCACAATATGCTTAAGCATTAATTTGTCACCTATGAACTGAATTTGGAAAATAATTGGAATGACTGTAAAGGCTTCTTTCATTGATTTTTATCACTTTCACGACGAAACTTTTACTTCTGATTTGATCATTAGTCATGTTAAGTGGTTGGCAAATCATGTAAAGTGATTCTAAGCAAAGCTGATGTTCAAATACTTCTGTACATGTAAAAGATTCCCACCCTGCCATGTCCCAGTGCTTGTGGCTGAGTTGCAAACTAATAAAAAATCAAAGGTTGCAGAGCCATGATGCTGGCAGGCCTATCATCTGAATCACAGCAGAGGGAACAAAGTCCTGTCTGCAGTACAACGCCCTGTTTCTAGTCAGTGACATTGTACTGGTGGCCCATTAGCAGCTTGCTCTCCACACCAAGGAGTGGGCGATGGCACTGCTGAGCTCAGCTATTCGACATCCCACCAAAACTGGCCTCCTGCACAATACCCATTACCATCTCACTGCTTTTCCTGTTGGTGGTTATAATTTAGGAAAAAAAGAGGTTCTGGTGGCTTGCCAGTTTGGAAGAGTGGGAAGGTGATACAGAAGCTGCTGTAACTAGATTTTTCAGCACAGACACAAAAAGTGAATTCTGGAGGGATCTGAAGGTGGAAAAAGCTAAAAACAGGATGTCCTGCTCTTAGGAGTGTAGTTAGTTCCAGGAGAGACGAGAACATCCAGAAGATGTGACCAGGACTGCTGTGCAGCCTCTCTGAAGGAGGCAGCTTGCAGAGATCAATACATGTGTTTGCCTGAAAAGCTGCTGGAAGAATGCACATCTCTCCCAGGGCTATTAATGAATATACTCTGGGCTTCTGAACAATTTCTGGCTTTGTGTTCTTTGGCACTTTGTGATCATGCCATGATTGAAGTCTTTCCATAAATTGAAGCCAGAGGAGGTGGGAGACCATTAATGAGGCTGTTTTTTGGGACATTCCTCATGCTGTGTAAATACCCCTCAGAGAACATACCATAGGCAAAGATAGTAAATGTTGGTTTCATTTCTCCTTTTCTCTTTTGTTCAATACCTAGCATGAATTTAACAAAATGTTGCCTTTGGTGCATGTAAATACAATGTGATGTTTTGATGATGATGACTAAGATTACCTACATTATTTAGGTAGCTAAAGATTCAGGCAAGCACTTCCGAGAGCATTGCTCTGTGCCTTGCTCCCATCAAGGCACCAGCAAGAGCAGAGGTTCAAATGGACTCACATGTCCTAGGTGTACCTTAGGTTGCTCTGACTTTTGAACCACTTCATTCTTCTCCTCTGCCTTTCATGATACAAGAAAACAGACTCAATTGTTTATATGAAACTTCTCCCTTCAACAATACCATATCCTTTGCATGCATTCTTTTAATGTATCACCACTGAATTCAAACATTCAGTCAATGAATGACACAACAGATCTATGCTCTTACAGTACACATAGAGATTTGAGTTCTCTGAAGCACAAAAAAAGGGCTCAAAATATTTTTCAAAACGTTTTTTTTATACTTCAGTTTCTCAAAATGTCAGGGCAGAATGTTATCAATCTAGCTAAGAAAAGCCTCCCCGTAGTGGAAAAATAACAGGTTGCTCAGAATCAGAATATGGCGATCTATGTACAAGTTTTTCAAGAGAATCATTAGTTACAACTTTAAATTATTTTGACAATTATTTTTTCTTTGTAAGAAATTTCTGGGTCACGATTTTAATTCTGGCCAAAGGAGAGTCTGAGCTGACTGCAACTCAGGACTGTAGCAGTGAGGAAAAATGTCATTGATAAGAAAAATGTCTGATGAGACAAAAAAAAAAAAAAAAGCATTGTGGCTCTGTGTAACATCTGTCATTAAAATATTTTTAACCAAGCTGCATTGCTAGTAAGGAATACCTTTGTATGCTTACTTTTCCACTGATAAGAGATAGAAAATATCAGCACAGTGTAGCAGGAGAAGAATTACTGGCAATCCTTGAGATTTTGGTAAACATCCACTCATGCTGAAAAGCAAAAAGTCCCCAAAAGTCATTCATGAGTGAAGCAAGAGCTGAAATACAGACCTGACATAGATGACACTGTGGAGAGGAAGAATGGATGCTCACTCAAGCAACAGACTTATATGCACATGTTTTGAGATGAATGTTATCCCAAACTGGCACTAAATGTGGACAGGCACATTACTGTTGTGTACAGTATATTATATATGATGTGTGCATGGGGCCAGTCCACTGGTCTGGTTATAGAAAATCTCATGAAAGTCATCTCTGCATCTCCCAAAAGAAGGAGTATTTCTATATAGTCCATGGCAGAAAGTTTATATTCATGTGTTTTTCCCCACCTCTTCTGTGTTTGCTTTGTACCCTTTCAAGGTCTCTTTCCTTCTATATGCCGCTGTAGGTCATGTGAAACTCCTTATGTGAAAGATATGTTGTCTTAATGCCTTTGTGGGGGGGCAAGTTGATCATGACCCATCAAAATAACTCTCATCAGAACAAAACTAGTAGAACCAGATGAAAGGAGGGAATTGAGGAGATACCATTGGTTTAATGAAAAACCCAGTTCTCTCTGCTTTTCTAGATACAACAACCTGGCTTTTTGTATCGACTGCTGAAATGTGCTGTAATCATATAAAAGGGACCTCCAGACAGAAATCTATTTTTTGTTCCTCTTCTACTTTGTATTAAGTGAGCTCACTTAATACAGCTCACTTTGTATTGAGTGAGCTGTAATGTTACTTTTTATAGGCTATAATCATTGTAATTATGTTTTGTTGAATCTTTCACAGTAGTCTAACATTTAGTAACGTTTATCTCACTGTGCTGGGACTTGAAATCTTCTCTGCCATCAGATGCTAATACAGTTATATTATTGTGGCTATATGGGAGCTAAGCCTAAGTACAGTTTTTACTTGTTACCGTTGTTACCTTTGGAAAATTACTTCTGGTTATTTTGAGTAGCTGAAATCAGAAGGTCAGTGTTAAGCAAACCGTGAAGAAGATATGAGCAATAGATATGTTTAAATATCCGCGCAAAGCACACAGTTGTTGGGATCACTAATGCATTGGTCAGCATCCAGCAATCAACAGGGCTTGCTTTCAGTGTTGTGCTCATTGCAATGATTATTTCTCGTTGAAGACCCTCTCATGTGCTTTTTCAACAGAATGCACATGTGTCCAAAGCTAACTCAACCAGATAAATTCTCCTGAATGCTAATATTAGTATAGTCCTCTAGCTTATTTCTATAAATGCTGGACTATATACCATCCTAGTATCTTCAGATCAATATAAGGAGGTATCTCAAAGGAAAGAAGTTTGGAGAATTAATGCTGTAGTTTCTGTAACATACTCTAGGAAAGGGAAATGCACATCCCTTTCTCTCCCTATCATCTGCTCACTTGCTCTTCCACTTTATGACTGGTATTACACTCTGTGCTGTAAACAATCACCATTAAACTCAGTTGAGGCACTGCAAGACAAGTAGAACTTACACCAACTGTTTGTTTCTCACTATGTTCCTCCAGCCTGGCCTGCTGTCATCATTCCAAGGCAAGATCCTCAGCTGGCAAAAATCAGATGAGTAAATTTGTGTCAGTTAGGATGTACCCTGTAATAAATGTACTTTTATAAAATATCTATCAGGTTGTCAGGTGCTTGAGCTGGTTGTTCAGAAGTCACAGGTTCTGGATTGTCAGTGGGAGAGGCATGATCCACCCCGGATCATGCCTGCTACTCATTTACAGCACGGACTGTTGTGTTTTTATGTTCACATCAGGCCAGAATAGGATTGATCAAATGACTGATATTTAACTAAAAGTATTGCTGCTACTTCTTTTTCTCTTCCTTGTATAACCTTTTCTCAGATGCTTATTAGCTAGGAAAGGTAGTCACTACAGTCTCTGCCCTAAGGCGAATCCTGTGATATACCCTGTGCACTTAACAGAAAGATATTGCCTCAGCAGGAGAGCCTTAAATAGGATGACACAACAATGGTTCAGAACAATATAATTTTGAGCTTTTGCAGGTTTTGTGTGACAGAACTGAAAGCCCTTTGAAGTCATATTATCTGTATTTCCATGTGGACCCAACAAGTCCATGGTGAACCCAGGAGGGTTGGCCAGGAGGGCAGCTCCTCTTCACCTTCCAGAGTAGGGCTGACTTGCACTCATGTCAGAACAGCCCTCTGTGAGTTTTTATGCTGTTATCTTGTGTAATTGTAAATGATATTTAAACTTCTGTAAAGAAAAATGGGTTTCAATGAAGGCGGGTTGCCATGGATGGCATGTGCTGTGTCATGAGTGTTTAAGAGTGAGAACCAGAGATTGTCTCATTACCTTTTGCAGCTTCTTCCAGGCATCGATTGGCATCTCCGCCAAGAGGTTCTTCCTCCAGGATTTTTTGAACTTGTTATCCTTTCTGTCTGGAGGCACCATCACTTCTCCCTCTAGGTTTAGGTTTTGACTCAATGACAAGGAAAGCGAACTTCACGTTCCCTGAAGCTACCGTGGGGAGCATGGGAATCTGTGACATGCTGGCAGCCAGATCATCTTTAGTACTGCTCTAAGGAAACACAGCAGACTGAGCCCTGAGATGCAGTGTAACCATGGTGGATGATTTTTTTTTCCTTTTCCCTTTTTTTTTTTTTTTTTTTTGGTAAGGACATTGTTCTGAAGGCCTTGTTACTGCTGCTTTCAAGAAGAGACTGGTGGTGCCCTGGGAAATACAACTTTCTTTCCAGTAGAATAGCTGGCTTGGCACAAAATCTCCCAGTGCTCTGCTCACCAATGAAGTCCCCATGCCTCCAAATTTTGAAAAAGAACAACGAGATGTGCAGCATCTGATTGCAGAGCCTTGTGCTGCAACAAACTTGTAATATAAGAAAAGTCATTATTGATTTGTGGTTATTGGAGTTTCTTTGCCCTCCCACCACTCTGCTTCAGTGCTTTTGACAAGCAATTGGCTCTCAGCTCCTGGAGTAGGAACAAGCAAGACAAATCCAATATAGGATTTGAGCGTCACTGTAAGGCTTGGGTAAAATTTAGATTCCTTTGTCTGAAATTGCAACTCTGAAAGCTCATCCAGCTACCCACTTCTGGGAATACCTAAATTCTTTGGTTTAACAGCATGCCTCAAGTGACTGGATAAAATGTGCCAGTACTTCTGGAAGCAGTGTCCAGGATCCAGGGCTTCTACTTTTCCAGATGTAGTTATCAACTTTCTTGTTATCTCCACTACCCAGCAGCATGGGGTTGCTCTATCTATCTTTTAATGACCAGGGTGCTCAGCAGAGGTAGAGGACGAGGACGTCTATGTCTCTGCTTTGCTGGTTGAATACTTCATCTACAAAACTTTTGTGCAATAAAAAGGAAAGCACCAGCACCATCAACTGCATTTTAAAAGCTAAAGGATTGATCAGAGCTCATGTTTCACAAGAAAGGCTGTGGATGCATGTGTTCAGAGAGGGTCCTGGGTGGGACATTTCCACAGAAATGAGCTGGGAGTAGGGCATTCGGTGAGTGAGAGTTAAGTTCCACATCTGCTGATGGCTAGCTAGACAAGAGTGCTGATTTCAGATGCTCTGTGTTCCAGGCATGGGATGTTTCACACTCCTTTGGAGGCTCTGTGTGTGTAAGTGTAGGAGTTGTAGCACCAAAGTTCTTTACCAGATCTGCTCAGAAAATTACAATATTATTCTTGCATTTTATCTGTCCAAGAAATTCTTCCTCATTTCATACTTTCTAACTGTATTTTTAAAAACACCTGAAAAATATTAACTACCTATGTATCAGTGAAGGACCAACAGAAGTTGTAGCATCAGCTGTAATTATTTGCTTGTTTTGCTTGAAATGCCGTTTTTAGCCAGTTTTGCACATTTTACAAATGCCTTTCTTGCCAAATCATCCATGGAACGTACAAATCCTCTCAATTGTTAAATTCATTAACCTAACAAACTGTGGACTAAAAGCCACATTTAAAGCATGCGTCCTAAATAGTATTCTCATTATGTGGAATCAGATTAGTCCCTAATCAAATTTGACTTGGAGCTTGGAGCAAAAGGTAATGGAGTATGACCCCTGATGTAAAACAAGGATAGGTGAAGTATCTAGCACCACGATACCTCCATTTTGTGCTGTGCCAACTAATTCCATCCTTCCTGAGCATTTTCATCATTTTGTAAACAGATTTGTACTTGTTTAGCTCTTTACCTCAGCTTCTCATGCACACATGACATCTGCTAAGATATTTACAGATATTCTTCCAGCAGCTTGACGTTTTTGCACATTCATGTCACTGATGTAACTTTAATAGCATGGACCTATAATAATTATCGAGTCTATTATTGTTGTGCCAACAGACTGAGCATTGATGGGACACCGTGGCTTGAGACAGTACAGACAGAACAGCAGAAAGTCTCTGCTTCAAGAAGTTTGCTGTGTAAATAGAAAATTCAAGAGGGGGCAGAACATGCAAAGAGAAGGGGAAAAAAAGCCTAAATGGAGAAAAATGTCACAGTCAATTTCTTCCATCCTAGAAAACTGTAGAGATACCAGGAGAGAGAGTCGCAATACAAAAGAGAGGAAGGACTGAGAAAGACTGAGCATAGTCATATTATGCATTTGGATAGTGGATTTTTCTCCAGGAATTTCCGGGCATGTCTTAAGGACATTCTTTAAGGAAGATTTAGGAAAGCATATTTCCCCCCTGAGTTAGCTAGTGTGAGCCCTCTTTCCCATTTGCTGAGCAGTTGGGTCTCCAAAGTGGGTTGCTCACCACCATCATCAGCCTGGTTTAAGGGGACTCCACAAGGGTCGGAGGGGTGTGTTTCCCCCCACCTGCTCCAGACTGGGCTCAGTAAGCTGACTCTGGCATGTGGTGGGGCCATATTTAGCTGCCCATTTTCCTTCCTGTTGAAACAATAGCGTTTAAGGGGCCACCGAATAGCATCCACCGTACACCAAACCCAGGAGGTGGGATGATGCAGTCTTACGTCCCCTAGTTAACCCACTGGGATGTCCTTTTTATTTCACACAGGAATAGTCAGTGTGTATCAAAAAGATCAACATCTGTCCTATAGCCATTGTAAACTACTTATGTACAAAAGACTGTTTTCATGTGGATGTTTTCTACTGTTTCTTAAATCCTTCTTTTTTGAAAAACTGTTTTTTCTTTTTCAGAGGATGCTTTCTTACAGCATCCTTGGAAACTGTCCCATTTCATGCACTGCCATAGGTAATTCATTCATTTGCCAACTATCTGTTGGCTAATTAAAACTGTAGCTGTTCATGTGATAAATAAATACCATTTCAAAGTTGGTTTAGCTCTTTAGTTGTGTATCAGTAGTAAGGAGGAATGGACTGCATCTACAAAGAAAAAAGCAAGAATAGTTAATGCATTTTAAAAAACTCCATCCTTCTGATATTCAGAAGCCCCAAAGAAGGACTGTCAGCTCTTTGGAAAGCAAGACAAATACTTTTAAAAGCGTGGTCAAGGACATGAGGTGAGGTTACCACAAAACAATTTAGCAGATAAGAGTGTGTGCAGTGGTGCTGAGGTCATTGCGAGCCTGCTCGTGTGCTGTTACCAGGCTGATTTGTGATAGAGTTTTAGATACCTAATATTTGTTTCTGTCCGTCTGCAGCATCAAGGTCCTGGGCATACTGTCCTGCAGTAGGGTAATATACAGTTCCTTATTCTATCTACTCGCTGCAATCAACTTGATTGAGAGTGTAAATGTCTGTTTATGAATTTGCAACTTCTCATTCTCTTCTCTTTGTTTAATTTTTGTTATTTCATATAACATTGATGACTTCAGTATATGAACAAATGCTTTCAAAAACTCTTTGTTCTGGAGGCAGCTTGCATTATTTAATCAGATCTGCAGTTGCAGTATAAGGTATTAGCTGTATCATGTGATTCTAAAAAAAAAATCTCAGTGTGATGTTTGGTGGGTTTGGGTGTGCCACAGCCATCACAAAGCCATCATTAGTAATCTGGTGCAGACAGCAGTCTTTGATAATGAAAGGGTAAGGACAGAGTTTAGTACAAATTACAATTATTTTTCAGAACTTGCACCTAAAACTAAGATCACATTCTTTATTCCCCACAGAATTAAAAAAGTCATCCATTTGCTTTTCCTCTTTGCAGGTCATTTCTTCAATCTTCTCAAAAAAATGGAGGTTAAAAAACAATATACTCAGACTAGACTCTTCAGACAGATCCAGCAAATGAATGGGACAGCTGGCGCTCTTATGATTCTCCTTTTTAAGCTACAAATGGTTTCGATTTTTAACTTTTTGGCCCTTTTAAGTAAATGGGAGTTTTGATTTTGACTTCAATAAGGTCTGTCTTTCTCTATCTGGAAGAAAATGTGGTTATATAATTGGAACTATATCAAAACCTTTCTGCTTTCTAAAATAAAAGAACCTGTTTCTGCCAGTTTAGCAATTACCCATAAGTAGTCTTTGTGGCGACTTCTGCAGTGCTATTTGGTGTCAGCATCGGGGCAAGAATTTGGCTTCAATAAACTGCTTCAAATTGAAAACCAGAACACAATGTGAGTATATGGAAGAACAGAAGGGATAGAAAATAGCAAAAAACCTGAGCGAGCATACCTCAGTAGCTACTCTGTAGCTCGTAACACAGCTCCTGAGCAAAATTCAGATTGCACCTGGAATGTCTGGTTCAGTTAACATATCTGCTAGGAGAAAATGCAATGGCTCTCATATCCCAAATCCCTGTGTCATTGGCCACAGAAATATGGTTGTTCCTACCCAAGTCCTCACCCAATGCACAAGTTGCTGTTTAAATGCACAGAAATTCATGGGAATTAGTTGTGTGCATTGCAAAGGAGGACGCACAGCTCCAAATCCCAGCATCACGGCCTGGAAGATGGCAGAGCAGGAATCCTAATATGATTTCATAACAAATACTTGGGTTTCAGCGTATGTATGAGGCATAAAAACTGTCCCTGCAGGCTGACATGGAGTAAGGAATATGTTGTCAAATAAGAGAATCTGCATTTTGAACACAGTTGGTCTATTGTGAAGGTCCCTTCTTACGAAATATTTTGAAAAGTAAAAGTACAGTAAGGAAAGGCTTCTCTTCCCATTGTTATCCCTGTCTGAGGTGTTAAGAGCCCTTTTTTTTACTGCTTTCCTTAGATAACTAACCTGATGTTACCTTTAGTTCTGGGCACTACCTTATTGGACAACTAATAAATTAGTTGAAAAATAAGAGCTAGCTGGGGAGAAAAGAATTTGGGTCAAATCCTATAAATAGCTCCTGATGAAAAATATAAGAACAAGAGAGAATTCAAAATCATTTCATGGGAAATGCCAACATGTTTCATTTCAGTGCTTTAATGATCCAACTTCTTAGCTTTCTGCTTCAAATCAGCATTTTTTTGGTTTAAAAAAAAAGCTCTATATACTAAAAAAGGAAACTATCCTTTGTTCAGGAGTTAAATAAACCAAAAACATAATAAAATATTTTAGGTTCAATGAAGCATTTCAGATTGTGCTTATGTTAAATGCAGAGGTTTTGTTGTCGTTGAAAAAGCATATATATTTTGACCTAAACCAATTTCCTTCTCAATCTCTGAATTGGTTGGGAAACTGAAGAAGCTATTTTTTTCTCTCTCCTTCTCCCTGTTCCAGCATTCTTGAAGCATTATATTTCTTTAGCAGACTTTTTCAGAGTGGACAGGCTTTCCTGGAAGCAAATCCATCTGTCTGTGACTAGCAAGAGAATTTCTTCTGCTGAAATATTTTGAACGTGTCTTTCTGAGACAGACTCTTGCTGCAAAATACGTTGCAGAGCACTTTCCTTGGACATGCACTCAATGAACACTTATTCCATATTTTTGTTAAAGCTTTGATTATATGGCAAATGTAGGATTTAAATTCCTGTAATATTCTGTGAGCAGTGGAAACATATCCATTGCCTTTGGACCGCAGACTTAGGAGTCAAATGATGTGCGTTTGCTAACCACCAAAGCTCACAGGTTAGCACTGGTTAATCAGGATTGCTGCAGAACACCTGCAATCACATCCATTTCTTTTCCAACTAAGTTGGCTCCTGGCTGGAAAATACATCTCTAAAAGCTGTGTTGACACCTTCAATGATGTGCAAATGCTATAAAAGTTTAGTGCCACACTATGGTATCCTTAACTCTTACTCTGGTATCCTTATCTCTTTCGATAATGTTGAAAAATACTTCAGGTGAAGAGTGAGGGGTTGCACAGGGAGAGAAGGTAAAAATGGAATGTTTTTGCTCAGGACACAGTTGTTCAAGTGGGTGTCATATCAATTGCTTTGTCTGCAATAGAGTGAGAAGCGAGTCCTCTGTTCCGCTCTATGCAACTTGCACGTTCTGCAAATGGAGAAAAAACAGTGCACATCTGGGACCCCTCTTAAGGTCCTCTTATGATGTCCAAGAGCAAGAGGGAGTAGCAAGGTGGCGGAAAGGAAGACTAGATAACCAAAAAAAGGGCAGCTGCTGTTGTCCTAGTTACTCACGATATTTGCCTTTTAAATTTCCCATATGACTTGGGACTGAGTGTTCTGGAGGATGTGATGAAGGGAAGCTGAAGTCAGCTGGGGCCTAGTATTAAGCTCACAGGTGGCCCCACCAGGCTCAGGCTTGCACCCAGAGGGTCTGGCATAAAGATGAATTGGCCCCAAAATTCTAAGTGATGTCAACAATGCTCTCTATTGCTCTTCTCTGGCATAGCTGAACTCTAAATTACAGCCCTAATCACACAGATGAGTGCTGTGGCTCTTTGGTGAGTCTTATGTATGCATTTACATGCCTTCACAGCACAGGATTCCTTTTAATTGAGTCTTTGTGCTATCCTACCATTTTCCTGTTTGGGAAGAGACAGCTCCATAGCTGAAATCAAGTTTCTGCCTGCTCTTTGCTGATCTGGCATGATTATGTGTATAGGGAGGAAAAGAGAGGAGAAAAAATCTAGACTCTTGTGATGTTATGGGGGAAGGAGATAGAGAAAATGTTCGTGAGAAAAAAAAAAATTATTTGTGCAGATTTGCTGTAAATTAGAGTAAAACATTTCCTAGATGTATGAATGTTATCTAGATCAAGAGTATTATATGGAAATATCATTTAAGTTTCATGCCCAAGTCCCAGTTTAACTTCCACTAAGTCAATAGAAAAGATTGCAATGTGTTGAATGGAAGCGAGATGTAGGTCTATAAAAGAGGTTTTCTTTTCACAGGGGACATTGCTTTGCTATTTGTACTCTTTGTTTCTTAGGAACGTCTCTCAGAGGTACTCCCTCTTTCATTTCTCTCGTCAGAAACATGTGATTAATGATCTCTTTTCAAGCTTTATTATTCAATTCAGCTCGCTAATCCAGTACACATGTGCATAGTTCTGAAAACCTGAATTGTCACCACATTCATCCAGACTGGTATACATAGACTTGCAACTATCCTGGAATCTGACAAATCAAATCATTTTAATGAACCACAGCAAACAGTTCATGTTGAAACAGCTGTAAGCACAATATGCAAATCATGTTTACTGGTAGCTTATGCTCCAGAGAAATAATCTTTATATGACTGCTTTATTATTTACAGTAGTTCCAAAATTTAATTTTAGTCAACATTGACAGATGCCATCCATGTTAATACTTGGACTGCTATATATGGAAAATGCTAAACATATGCAGAGATCTCATGTTTGTGAGTTGATAATGTGGTTGACAAATGGGTTTAACAATATCCACTCATTTCTGAGCAGTCGGCTAAAATTCACCTGAGGTCTGTGGTAACAGAGTGAAGAGGAAGGTCAGAGGAATATGAATGAAGAAGAAATAAAGGAATGACTCCAGAGAGCAGTGGGTATAATAAAAGCATGACAGAGGATGATTAATTATATTTTAGAGTCAGATAATTCCCAGAGAATATGTGTGCATGATAAAACTTTCTAACCTTTCGAGTTGTAATTAAATGAGTGATACACTAATCTGACCAAGTAGAGACTATTCTGTTCCTAAAACAGCACTAATGCATATATTAAAAATGTGTTATTTTAAATAAGCAATCCTACCTGGCATGAATAAACTTAGAGGCATTAAATGCAAAAGACAGAACTGAGAGCAAAAAAGCTAAAATAAAAGAAAATAACAGAGATTTTGAGATGTGGATGACAGTGGGTAAACTGCAAGGAACAGAATTTGTAGGAACAGCTATTGCTGGAAGATAGGGGTGAAAGCCTCCAAAATTCTTCTCTACTTTTTATCCTGTGTCCTTTGTTTTGAAGATGCCTATTAAAGTTTTTGTGTACTTGCTGTCAATGAGTTCACTGGCTCTATCAGAAGCAACATGGGCTTCTATTCAGGTCTTGAGTAGTTGATTTAGACAAAAATTCTGGAAAGACTCAAGAGTGTAAACTAGTTTGTATGTATTCAGCAAAAGTAAGCATGGATCATAAAAAGTGTGTTTTCTCCTCTTCCACTGGTTATTGCAGTTCAAAAAGTATCTTTAAACTATTTCTGAATCTTGACATTAGCAGAGCTGCTTCTTTAGCTGATGTATTACAGCGGGTAGGTAGGAGCCATTCTGGAGTGTGTGGGGATGGACCTTCAGAGTGCAATTATTTTCCATTTAACTCTATTCCTTAATATCAATTACTGAGGTGCTAGAATCTCAGGTACAAAACCACAGTGCTTTAATTTTTAATTAATCCAAAAGGAAGAGCTTAAGGACGATGAGCTGTGCTACCCTATTTAGTGAACTTCACTTTGGTAGGAGTCAATACGTTCATTTATAGTTAATGCTATAAAGGATATTAGAACTCTCATTATCCTAACTTGTTTTTAATACAGGGGCTTTGTAAAACACATCTGCAGTGGGCTGGACTGGTCGTTAAGCAGCTCTGTCTGGTTCCTGAAACACTCAGCTTGTTCCCAAGGGAAAGCGGGTTTCAACTTTCATGGTCTGTACTGCACTTCATGCTGATTTTTGAAGGGGAAGACTATGAAATCAGGGTCGTGTTATTTCAGAATGAATGTGCTGGTGATAGACTGGTCTTGGTCTGCCTTCAAAAGAAACTGTATTGCCTTTTTCTCTCTGTTGGCTGAAAATGTACAGGGAAAAGTGGCCATAGCAAATGACTAGTATTCCATTGTAATTTGTTAGGAGTACTTGAGAGAGCAGCACCCGAAAGAGTTTGGTAATCCCAGCCTTTTCCTCCAGCTGATCTTGGAGCCATCCCCTTTCCAGGCTGTGGCTTCCTCTCTGCCTCCTCGCTCTTCCCCTGTTTGTCTTGCTGCATGAGACACCAGTTGGACAATGATGCTTTTTATCTTCTTTTTCAAGTTGTCTGTGCAATGTTTCTTGGAAGCTCAAAGCTGTTCCACCCTTGCTTTGTGGTTATGGTGGCAGGTCAGATAAAGCAGAGATGCTCCTAAGACATTTTCAAGAAGTGCAGAATGTTATCTTGAGCTTTTCTTCTTATCAAATGCTTGGATTACTTCATTAAGAAATCAGGGTGACTTCAGGTGGTAAATTTGCATAGTGAATTAGGGACTCTTACCAGAAGAAGTTGAAGAATTATGTTGGGTCTTCCATTTCTCTTTGATATTAATATTGAAATACTATTTTGTGTATTAAAATAGGAAACATTTTATTGAGGTGATCGGTCACACCATAAAAAAAAAAAAAAAAAAAAAAAAAAACCACAAAACAAAACCCAAAAAACCCCTGAACAGTTGCATTTGAGCAGGAATATTTCCTTTTTAATAGATCTGGATGTATCACAGAAGCACTAGCATAGAGCAAACCTTTATATTCATGGTCTGCTTAACAGGAAACCTATCATTTGGCATTAAAATCTGAATCAGTGAAATGGTTAAGCACATGTTTAATCCTAATGGATTGTGGACCCACTCATGTATAATATGCTAACAGTTTTTCAGCTTTCTGAAGCACATTTTTCCTTAAGTTTTAAAATAATAACACAGTGAATTATGCTGATTTCACCCTGATCTTACATTTTTTAATGTTGCAGGCTTGATCAGCAAATTTTAAATCAAAGCATTTCCTGTGGCTTCTTAGATTAAAGTAAAAAAATGCAGTTCAGCTGTTTATATACAAACATGCAGCAGTTATAATGAAAGAATTACCCACAATGCCAGTGTAGCTATAGTAACCTGCATTCATAAAGATCTACATTTAGTGGTGGTTAAAGCCAAATACATATTTGTTTCACATAGACAATATCATTCTTGTAATAGAACACAACAGCAAAAAAGGACCTATGGATGCAAATATTAGTTACGTGTGGATTTTCCCACAAAATAAACTCTGTCTTTGCTAACAGTATGCAGACTCTCAGGCTTCTCCAAGCATGTCAGAAGGCAGACTCATTCAAAGTCAGATGAAAACCCAGTTCTCTAAACCCTTGTCCACAGTAGTATCCACTGGCGGAGGGTCCCATTCTGCGCAGAGTACCGCTGACTTCAGCAGGAAGGTGTGGGACTGATGCTCTCTAATCTGCAGCAATTTCTGCATCTTCATACTGCTATAAATATCAAAAATCGGGTGTTTGGCTGTGCCAGAGATGTTATTGATTCTAAGTGATGGAAAAAGAAAATAGTAAAAAACAAACAGAAGACAGCTAGAGGAAATGAAATAAGCAGTGGATGTACACTATAATCACAGGGTCCTCTCTGGTTTCGATACACTTTATGGTGATGCTCTGTTAAAGAGAGGTGGAGTTTTTTTCAAGTCTATGGATGATTGCAAACAAAAATAACTACTAATCAATAGAAACCTCCACTGGGAATGGAACATTGCCTGGAAACGATCTTAGCAAAATTATCTGGCTTATTGCCTTGCAAGTTTATGCAACTTCTTCTTCATAATTGTTTCAGTTCTTCTTGTATGCAGAAAAGTCACTATTGGCCTATACCCCCCTTTGCAGCTTGGTAATTTCAGGGAGTGTAAGGGTACAAAACCCTCTGGTTCTATTGCTCTTAAACGCTGTGCTTTTAGTTTTGTCCAAATATCACTCACTGAGACGACAAAGCGTTCAGAACACTAACTAACAGTGCGTGGTGGGCAGAGGACAGGAGAGAGGTGGGAGTCCAGGCACCTTCTAAGTGGGAGGTGCCTGGATGATCCCAGCAAGAAAGCCTCCACTTTCTGAAAGAGAAAGGCACAACCATCCTGCAAGCCCTGCAGATCTGACACAGAGGGGAAAAAAAAATCATTTCCAGCCCCAAACCTGGTAAGTGAGAAAAGCACGACAGGCAGACCCTGTGAATGCATGTTCCCCATGCCACCTCCCTCATTAGTCCACGGCAGCCCCTCTTTAGCAGCTATGGACCTCCATTGATCCCTCAGAGTGAAATAGAAGAAAACCCTCAGATTTTTTTCTAGGCAGTTGTTTGCTTTATCGAAAGAAAGCAAAATAAGTATGACCAGGTTTATCTGAGATGAGTGGTTTCAAGCCTGGAAATACCAATACGATTCTGACCAAGGATTCTCAGGGTTCAGAATAATGTTGAACCAGTGTTTATTCCAGCCAGACTTAAAGCATGCTGTGCTTTTCGCAAGACCCAACTGTTATGATATTATACCGTTAATGACTGCTGTCAGATTCATGTGTGAATATCCCTTTGTCCCCAGAGGCTGGGTTCCTATTCCCAAATATGTGGAGGAAACGTCAGTTATAAAATGGGTACATGAAAGGTTAAAATCAAGCACCTGTATTGAGGATTAGTGCAGATTTTTACCAGAGTTTAGTGTGTCAACCTCTATGGTTAAAACAGTTTCCATGGTGGGCTAGCATGTAAGACTGTGGTAGCTGGTACCTTCCCCATCTTCCTGGTCTGGCTGATGTGGTACTTATTTACTGCTGCCGTGGCTGCCAACATCCCCCAATGCAAGGAGGCATTATCTGCACTGAGTAGCTGTGTCCACATTTTCTCTGTGACTTTGAAATAAAAAGCAATATAAAGCAGCTTGAAATTAGCTGCATTTTGTTATGGCTGAAAACAAGAACATAATTTCAAATGAACAGCAGAGAGCTGTCAGTTGTTATGTTCTTTATATCTAAAAGTTTAATGCAATTCATTATACGTGGATGAAGAAAAAATAGAGAAAGGAAGTGTGGGTATGTGGAGGGAAAGCTAAGGGCTGACAGGTGGAAGGGCCCACTTCATTAGTACATTTCCATCAGATCTGAAGTAACACTGAGACAGTGAGTAACAATGTAAATGACTTGTGTAAATAGAATTGAAAATAGAAGAGTAGGCAACGGTACAGCCAGGATATAATATTCATAATGACATGTTCACAACATAGGACAAAAGTTTAAAATCTTGTTCCTAAATCAATAAAGAATAAAAAATGGCATACTTTACTCCAGTCAAATAGCTCTTTGAATTTCAATTTCAAATAAAATGAAAGCAGGTTGCCATGACTACTGAGTGTTATTGAATGTCTTCATATCTGTATAATTGCTGAATATTTGTAGACAAACAGTTGAAATGCATCTTTTGCTTTCACTTGAAAACTTGGAAGCTAACTAGTTGTTAACATGAGTCCCCTGGTGTCTTTGTGAATAATTGGCTTAACATTAAGCTACAATTATCTCTATCCAGACAAAAAGATAGCTATTCAAACAGCCATCATACATATATCACACCCAAATGTCATTATGTGTTAACATACAGTATATCTTAATTTTACAGAGCTTTCCCCATTTAGATAAATCAAAGGCTGCTAACATGGTTGACATGATTGTATGAAGCTTGTCTTTGGGCTGTTTGATCTTTGCTTCCAAAACTTGATAGCTTTTCACAGAGAAGTGGAGCTCTTCAGCACAGCTGCGGAGGTCCTGTGCATGGAGAGCTGATGGCTTTTTTGGGCTTGTCAAGGACCTGTCACAGGACTATTTTATACAGTGTTTGCCCACAGTGTCTCCCTTCGTTTGGTAGGTCAGATATAACAGGCAATGCTTGTGATTCTATATTTTTTTTTTTTTACATTTTTACTGTAGATTTCAGTTAAACTGTTCACATGCAAAATGAGATGTGTAATTTACACTGTCTTCATGTATTATGCATATATACTCTATTCCATTTGCCTGTTAAATGCAACACTTCCCATTGCCATAGAACTAACTGATGTTTGGTGCTTGCATAAGAGTTGCCCCCAGTGAGGCTAATTCAGGTACCCAAACCTTTCAACAACATTAGAAATCTCAAATTTTTATTAATTTGTAATAATCTGTAAATTACATACACAGATTGTATTTAGGAAAAGCATTCAAACTTTTTTTGGGGGAGGGGGTCTGTGGCATGCCTTTGAGAAGATCTGGCCCTAAAACTGTAAGGAAAATATTTGGGGGGGGAAAAAAATCATTAATAATTTACGTGCTTTTCATCTAATTTAGAAATGTAATTAAATGTTAAGATAACCAAAAGCACTGCTACCTCTGCTTCCCTTTTCTTTTAACTGCGTCTACTGTAGCACATATGGGGCAGTAAATGGGAGGAAGATGGTCCAGAAAAACAGACTTTGTGTTGTATTGAACAGTTGCATCTGTCATACAGCACCTCTACAAGAATCAAGAAAACACAGGATAATGGTGGACAGTTCTGTAAGGTACCAACAGTTTTCAGCTCAAAGTTATGCAAGTCAATCCATAAGTAATAAATGTATATAGAAAGCAAACTCAGAAGGAATGAGGAAAAAGCTGAAATATTCTGCGGGGCTATTTCCCCCTCACTCCATCAGTACTTGTGCTATTCTAGAAACTATGTTACTCCTCACATGAAATTTTTCAACCTGTACGTGTGCATTGCTCATCAGCAGTAAACGTGGTATAGTTGTTGGTAATTAGCTATTATTAGCAAGATAGCAGAACTCAAAATCAGGGATCTCTTAAAAGTCATGGCAGCACCTAACAGTACAGATCTGGATTAAATTTTGCAGCTACTCCCTTGGTACACAAGAAATTATCCAAAATCCAGCTTAGACTGTATCCCAGTTCTGGAAAATAATTTAACCATATGCTGAAACCTAGAAGTGGTAAAATTGTTACCTGCAGCTTGCTTTCTCTTAAAAAACAAAACAAAACCAAAAACAAACAAAAAAAACCCCTCAACTTAAAGCCAGAAGGCTCGTTTTATTTCCACTAGCTGTACTAGGATTGGTCCAGCTTATTTATTCAGGAACTGAGATCTATATATAAATCAAGTTTACATTTTTTTCTATTTATGTAGTTCCAGTCAACTAGTAGTAGAAAACAAGTGCTGCATGAGGGTCTTTGGTCTTCCTACCAAAGATCATTATGTGTCTGAAGAGCACTTGGTTAGTCCTATAATCACTTAGAAGTTTTCTGTCAAGCTATATTAGTGTCTGTTCAGCTTCCACTAGATTTAAGGTTCTTTTTCTTGGCGTTTACTTAATTGTACAGGTGGAATTTCTTTCCCCTTGCACAGCCTTTGGAGAAAGATCCACACCTTCAGCCTCAGCATAAAAGTAGCCCAGTTGTCCCCAGGTGATATGTATTTTATTCTTCTTCAAGTATAGTTCTCTGTTCTTATTTTGCAACGTTTTCTCTTTCATTGTTGAGCCCATCCATGCCTCTAGTGTGAGACAAACAGTTCTTTTGAAGAAGAATAATTTATACAAACAATGTTGCTCATTTTTCTGTAGTTTCTTCATAGTCATGGATATCCCCTTGTAACCCTGCAAAAAGCAGCTTGGGTAGCTCCATGTATAGTGTGCCTTCCACCTCACAAGCCCATGTCATCCCCTTGTAGCTCTGAAGGTCACTGGAGTATCTTTGTTGGTCTGTTTTAGTCCAAGAGAAACTCAGTCCTCTGTACTTGGACCTGAGCTATGAAACTGTCTCCCTTCGGCACCAATATGTGCCAGTGCCAACATACCATACATGTAACTCAGGCGTGACTATGGAAAACAAGTTTTTTCCCAGTTACTGACAGAAATTTCATACACTTTTCTCTTTTTCATAATAAATAGCCTCTGCTTTATCATTTTAATGAGTGCAATGTGCGATATTTTGAACTTTTTTCTTGTATTATTGACCCCAGTGAATTAGGCAGAGATGTAACTACATCAAGTTTGAGACTATTTCCTATGTATATGAATATCTAGCATCTATACAATGGAAAACAGGAAATAAGCTAAGAAAGTGAATACATGAAATTAATCCTTTCAGGGTTCACAGACTCAACATTTCAAAGATGTGTGAAGCTTCTTTTTTTTAGTTATTCCATTGACTCAAAGATTTTTAAGGTCAGAAAGTGTCACTAGTATTATGTATTCCATTCTCTTGTGTAATATAGGTCACAGGATTTCATCCAGCTGTTTCAGTGCTGAGCGCTGTAAACTCTATTGAATAAGCATATTTACTGAGGGAAAAGTCAATGAACTGGAGAAATGAACTGAGTTCTCCCCTCTCAACCTGGCAAATACTCCTGTCCTATTCCATTTTTCATCAAAATTCCAATCTTCTTATAAAAAACGTTATTTATGTACATAGAGATTATGTTACTTCTTTAGAACTAGCATCTAATGTGTTCTTTATAATGAAGAAAATACATATGAAGTACTCCTCCAAATACACATGCACACAGACGTTATTCTTGCGCTGCTTTTGGTACTTGGTAAAGCATCCCTGCGGATAAATAATATTAGTTCCGCAAATATTTATAACCTCTCTGTCATGATCATCTCTACATCTGTAATCCATTTGTTTTAGACAATGGAAACTCTTTAGAAACTTCATAAAAGGTTTATAGATTGAATTTACAAGATGGAGAAAATTCTAACTTACAGAAGTAGCGCTGCTGGAGCAAAGATAAAATGTATGTGATCTGTGTTTATTTGTATAATTTTCTGGGAACAAACCTTTGGTAAGCTGTTTAGAACATCTGCAGCTCATCTGTCCACTCGCCTAAAAAATGCAAAGAGAAAGATTTCACTCTCTAATTAAGTTGAGCTTCCAATAAAGTAGAAAAAAATGTGTACCTTGTCAAAGGTGCTCTGCTTATTGCTAATCCCATGACCTGAGAGCTGCTAAACACTTCTGAAAGCCTCACCATGGTTCCCTAGCTGCCATGGGTGGAGACACCTCCTCTGTGTGCCTGCTGGCTCTGAGAGCTGCCCAGGATGCCCAAGAGGGCAAGGAAACCTTTGGACCCCAGGTGGGGTCCTTCCCAGCCCATCCTGGCCAGGGAAATGGTTGTGATGTTAGGTGCGGACTGGGGTTTGAATGGTGTTAGGTGAGCTTTTTCTGTAAACAAGCAGAGCAGAAACTCAAATGTGACTGTCATGTGATCACTACCATGCATGTCTAATACTGCAGAAAAGCACACAAAGGAGCTTTATTTAGTTCTGATGCAGAAGGGATGATAGATAACTTGAAAAAGTGCAATGTATCAGCTACACTGCCACATTTATCGGTTGTGTGTGGAGAATCTCAGAAAAAAAAAAAAAAGAGGAAATTTAGGTCCTGAACCTATGTCTGTAGAAACTACTGATAAAACTCTTATTTTCATTAAGTCTAATAATCAGGAAAATTTCAGTATGGGTTCAGGTACCTGAAAAACTTGAAAGCTTGTGAGCTATTTTGCCCATAAATAAATATGCTTGAGAAATGTATGGTACTCATTATTACACCGTAGTACACTATAGCACTATATGTACATTTGGGAGATGTGTTGTCCCTGTGATGTACCCCAAAGGTTGTAACTATCCCCCTACTATGTGTCTGCTGCGGCTGCTCATCCTGGAAATAGGGATGGCTGCCACAGCGAGCAGGTGTGGTGTCAGCTTAGAGGAGCGATATTTGTGCTGATGGACTGAAACCACATTGCAAGGGCTGGCAGCGTGCTGTGAATAGCGATCCAGCGCAGGCAGGAGCGGGTCTCCTGGATGGTTTTCCAATGTAATGGTGCAGGTCTCTGTTGAACTGGCTGCAGTGGGTGAGGCGGGGACCAGGTTGTTCCTTGAACACACAGGCTGAAGCCTAGCTAGTGCTGGAAAAGGTGACGTCAAGGCTAAGCAGTATTTAAAAAAAAATTCTTCTCTTGTGTTAAACATAAAATCTTGTTGAAAATAAGATTTTCCATGTCTTAATTGTAATAGAGAAAGTGTCTTTTATTCTTCCTATGCTTGAGATAGCAAGGTAATTTCAGAACTGAAACTGATTGTCTCAGACATTCACGACTCAAATATTTAATCTAAAGGGTAAAATTCCCAGAGTACTTCTCTCATCATTCCTTAGTTCTATAGAGAATAAAAGCTTCAGCTTTATATGATCTGATATTATTTCCATTATTGGTATTATGCTGGAGGCAAATATCCTTCAAAAAGCAAAATCCACTTCCCCAGTGCTCAGTAAGTTGCACACCACAAAGGCCCAATCTCTCCTTTGCACTCTGTTCTGGAGATGCCTCGTAATCTGCTGAGAATTTAATAACAATTATTTTACTTCTTGTAGTGAAGAGCCTTTAAGATGTAATATAAAATATTCATCTGAAATCTGATGTATCCAAATTTCTGGGGCGATTTAGGACTGAAGGATGAATTTTGCAGCTAACTGAAGAGTTTAAGTAGTAGTATGCCTCTATGTATATGCATCTGTGCACCTCTCCACATGGGTGTGCAAGGGCTTTCTTTGGCACCGCTTTGATTTCACTGCTCTAATATATGCGAAGACTGTGATAAGTAATAGCTTACTCCTAAGTACTTCATACAGTTTTGGAGCTCTGCCTCTGGAAACAGGAATAAAAGTAAGCATTTCCCTGTGTGGTAAGCAAAGACATCAAATTCATTTTTTCCAATAACCCCTCAAATTCTTTATCTCCTTAATAACACCTCAAAGATTTTTGCATGATCTCAGTCCAATTGCTTCTATCTGAAAGTGGTAAGAGCTGCTAAATAAGAACTTCTAAACAGCATGCAGTGTAATATGACAAACTGTAAAATATTCTGCGATTGAAAACAGTGGGTAATATAAGGCACCTTGCTTGTAATACAGAAAGGACCTCTTAATGATATCAGACAAATTCCTGATGTCTTTTTTTCAGTTCTCACTGAGTAGAAATCCCATTGACTTTATCACCTTAGTGGGGCTGCAGGATTTTATCCATCCTGCCTGATATCATAACAACATGAATATGGATTGCTTTCTATATTTATTGTAATACAAGGGCATATGTTTTGTAATTATGCATAATGAGGTCTGTAAGGCTATGAGGTGTGTGTGTCTGTGCATTACCCACAGACATGCAGGCAGGAGATGGATACAATTTCTCCGCTATCGATCATTTCTAAACGTAAAATGAGATTGCTTACTGCAGTTGCACAAAGCAGTTACTGTGTCTGCAGAAGGAACTTGTGCAAATAAGTGTATGCATGAGTGAAAGACTGAGAACTAGAATAAATACATAAGAATTCAGGGACATATGGGTGATAATTGTGGAGTGGTATAATGGAGCAGCAAGACCAGACTGAAACATTGACGTAGACCAAGTTTTTGTGTCACTAAAATTTGTTGATTTCTGTATCCAAAATATCTTTGAAAAACATTATTTGCTGCGTATAATTACCACAACTAATTTGTAGATGACACAGTTGGGCTTTGATCAAACACAGAAACAAGGGAATTGAAGATCAAGAATAAGGAATCATGACTCAGGACTGTGCAACAGACTGAGAAAGGAGAAATCTCAACCAGTGCTAAAGAATGAGAGCATTAATGTGTGCTTAGTCTGAATTTCCCATAGCAGTCCAAACCAGGAAAATGAGAATTCAGGCTGGATGCTAAACAGTTGCACCAAAGAAAACCCTTCTTTGGTGAACCCGTCTTTGGAGAAGTTCTCTTCTCTGTTATGACACAGAAAGAGGGATTCATTTCATGGTGGTTTGAATGGTTACAATGCAAATGTTGACACCTAAGCTCAAAGATCCCCTTGCAGTCAAAAGCTTTGCATGATCTAATACTCAGAATGCTACTGTCAGGCAGCAGATGCTTGACAATGTTGATAATATCATGTAGATGATACATGACAAGCAAATAAGCTGCGTAAGTTTTCTATACATTGACATGCTAAAACAAAGACCTAGAAGACACTGATAAAGAAGAGAAACACCAAATTGTGTTAGAAAAGGGAATCATTTTGCAGGAGACACCGCATCTAGTTCATGGCAATGTTTGTAGACCAGGTTTTAAGTTGTTAAGTCTATAACAAGTTGTCATATCAAGCAATAATAGCTGTGATGATCCACATTAGTTATAGATCAATTTCAGGATTCTTATTTTAGTATTTTCGAACAGTAGAGAACAGAAAAAGAATCTAATGAGTTATTAACTCTGATATAGTTAACTATCAGATCATCATTTCTACTATCTGGGTGTGTGTGAACCAGGATTATCACCAAAATATTTTATTGTAGAAAATTATCTGTATATTCACTTTTTTGCCTAACTTGCAAATAGCTAGTAAATGTCAGAATACGCCAGGTGACATTAAGAAAGTTATTCAAGCGAAGATGGCTTAAAACACTTACTAGTGCCTGTAGTGTTTTTAGATGGAGAGCAGAAGACATCACTCAGTTTCCTCTCGTTTTCTGATAATAACAGCAGGTAAAGGCAGAGCAGTTGTTCGAATGTACCTCAAGCTATCTGCTAACTGCACATATCTTTCAAGATAGTCAGGGACTCCTGAGGAAAATACAATTGGATTTTAAATTCTAAGCTAGCTGAACTTTTATGCATATATACATCTAAAAATGAGTATGTGTCTATGCACATGTACACAGATTTTAGAGATATTCACTCTGAGTATGTGCAAATACAGCCTTAAATGGCAATATAGTCTCCACTTAAGTACAGAGTATGCCCTGCTTCAAAGTCAATGCATAACATTTCTGTCATTCTCCTTTATTTGCTTTTTTCAAAGAAGATTGTAGAGGTGAAGTTACAATCACTCTCTGATTTTATAGGTGAATATAGTTAATATCATTTAACATTAATTGATGACCCTTTTATTATCTTCTATTTCTTGGTCTTTTGAATAAACATAGTGCAACCTACTGTTGCATGAAAATCCTAATAATTGCTATTTGGTGCCTTGAAATGGGTTTCCTCAGCTTTAGCATAGCTGGTATTTCTCAAACGGTTCTGTAGCTAAGTATTTTATTTTGAATTTATAGCAGCTACTTGCTGCATTATCTGACTTTTCAAGGGACAGCGAGACATCAGTATTCAGGAACAACTGTAGGATAGTGCAAAGATTAAAAAAGAATTAGAGAAACAGCAAGAAAGAAGCAGATAAATAACAAGAGGCATAGTCACTAAGAACATGGGATTGCCACCTGTGATGAGAAGAATGATGACTAAACGTGCTCCATCTGAAAAAAAAAAAAAAAAACCCAAAAAAACCAACAAACCAAAAAACAAAACAAACCACAAACAAAAGGGCTCAGTCTGATTTTATTTCGTGAATAGGCTCTATGGTGACTGACACTGTGCAAATGATGCTGATGAATCTAAAATATCTAATTAGTGAAATTACAAAATAATCTCCTGAAGTTCCCGGGGATGGGATTGTATTAGTTGTGTGCATGTTGTCATTAAACATCTTTCTATTTTGGGGAAGAGGCATCATCTGTTGCCCCCCTGGACCATTTCAGAAGCTACTCATAAGGGAGTTTATGCGGCTGGGGAAGCAGCTCACCCATACTGGGAAACACTAAGAGCTAAAGAGAGTCCCAGCCCAGACCTGAGAAGGTCCTGCAGGGAGATTTGAAGTTTGTAGGAAACCTTTCAGACGATGCAGGGTATCAGCCACCTTTAGTGAGACAGGGTTCTTTATCTGAACTTAAAATAATAAATGCGGCAAGCCTCTAGAAGCCATTATCAAGGTTCTTTTTTCTCTTAGTTAAGATATAATTATTACTTTATTATAATAAAGACTATTCTTTGGACATGTTCTAAATGAGCTTTAGTAATCATTTGCTTGAGCTGGAAAGCAATGAAACCAACTAAAAACTTTTTAAACATTTTGCATTACTGCCCAACTCTTGTAGTAAGAAAGGGAAAATTTCAGCCATACAAGCTAAGTGCAGGAATCCAAGAATCAAGTGCTTTCTGAAACTCTGTTTTCTTTCCAAAATAAAACAAGCTGCCAAGTAACTTCCAGTCATTCTTGCTGTGGCAATAACCTTTCTCAAATAAATCGATGCACTGTTACTTTATTAGGTCATCCAGGTAGAAAACTGTCTCCAGCCAGCCAAACAACTGCTTCTTTAAGAAAATACAATAAATTTCAGCATATAGCAGGGAGTTACTTGGCACTATGATGACCACAGTAGATCACTAGGAAGAGGTGATACGGCTGTTCATAAAGCAGTTAGTGCTGGGTTAGTGTGGGATATGCACTGCTAAAAATGGTCTTCCTAGCAATGATCACCACTTGTAGCCGTTAGAGTTGTGATGGAGCTCTTCAGGTAGGGATGAGTATGATTCTATACTGTCATAACTAGATGATTACATAACATTATTTCTAATGAAAATTAGATGTTGGAGGTCTAACAAGAAATCCTGGTTGTTCATGATGCATTACTCAAAAGGCTTTGAGAATTATGGTTGTATAATTTTGTCCAAATATGTAAATACATCATGCAGGACCAAGTGCTTTCAACATTTTTGTATCTGATGCTTATAAATTTTCTCAGGAAAGCCATGTTCTCTTTGGAAGTATTTCAATTTTCTGCAATACTTTCAGCAGAGTCAAAAAAGCTAATGTTATGATATACAAACTTTTTCATTATTTTCACCCATACTTTCAAGTATTTTTATAAGGGTTGTTGAAGGAAGTTGTGAAGGAGTTTGGATGCTGTATGGACACAATTAGGACACTGTTTGACCATGTTTTGTATATATTTGTCTGTAACACTTAAACTGTTCTATAGTAAAGCTGGAGGACTGGAAAGCAAACATCAAAGGATATGAACTAGTCACCTGAACACCTAAAATGTCTTTTCAGGAACTGAACTGATTGCTGCATGGTTAACTTCTGATTTTTACTTTGTTCCAGCTGTAAGTGCCACGACTCATCAGTTATTGGATCTCAGTGGCATTATTGTAATGGGTAATTCAAAACTTCCTTCAATAACAAGATGCCAACTTGCATTGTCACACGATAAGTATTGAGAGACAAAAGGGTCTGCAGATGGAAGAAACAGAGCAAACTTTGCTTCATTAGTTAGAATCATAGAATCACAGAATGGTTTGGGTTGGAAGGGACCTTAAAGATCATCTAGTCCCAACCCCCCTGCCGTGGGCAGGGACACCTTCCACTGGACCAGGTTGCTCAAAGCCCCGTCCAACCTGGCCTTGAACCCTTCCAGGGAGGGGGCAGCCACAGCTTCTCTGGGCAACCTGTGCCAGGGCCTCGCCACCCTCACAGGGAAGAATTTCTTCCTTATATCTGTCCTCTTTCAGTTTAAAACTATTACCCCTTGTCCTATCCCTACACCCCTGATAAAGAGTCCCTCCCCCCTTTCCTGTAGCCCCTTTAAGTACTGGGAGGCCGCTCTAAGGTCTCCCCGGAGCCTTCTCTTCTCCAGGCTGAACACCCCCAACTCTCTCAGCCTGTCCTCACAGGGGAGGTGCTCCAGACCCCTGGTCATCTTTGTGGCCTCCTCTGGACCTGCTCAAGCAGGTCCACGTCCTTCTTATGTTGGGGGCCCCGGAGCTGAAGTTACTTGGTAGATTTGCCCTGTGATGCAATGCCTTGAGAATTTGCTAAATTTGTATTACTAATATTGTTCTAGTTACTCACTTGAAATACATTCTGTACAAATAAATACTACATATGCAACTGTTTAAATTCAGTTTGGTATCATACTAAGACACAAAGGTGTTTAAAATACTGATTTATGTGGAAAACTTACTGGTTTATACTGAACAAGAAACCACTGTACTACACATTAGTATGTTGACAATATAATGAAAGAGGGAGAGAAAAGTTTTACCATACTTCAGTGAAAACAGCAATGTATTTACTTCCATAACCATTTCCATAGGTTTGGACAATACTTTATACTTTTGAAATCAAATTATTAGGTGTTCATCAACCGTGGTGCTGTTTCTGTTGTTCCTGTGTAATATTTTACTGATGGAGATTAGAAATCCATCATGTAAAAGGAAACCACAAGCTGTGGGAGGAGGCATCCCTTAATGGCAATATAGCATTGATTTATTCATTTAACCCTTGCTTATATTTAGAGTAGGCACCAAATTTATTCCAAATTAAATGTTAATGTAACTAAGAATAAAGCCTCATTGTCTACTTTTCTTAATGAAAAACTATCAGGGCATAATTCAATTGATACTTTATGTTGCAGTTAACACTTGATATTAAAAGGGAAGCTTCCGCAAAGGTCATAAGAATACTGTGGGTTTACTGAAGTTTTCAGGAAGCACTGATTCACATCAGTTTGGGAAGTTGCTTTATAAGCAGTAAAGGGATGCAACACTGCCTTTATTAGAGTAGGATTTTTGGCTGGATCCCTTCAGTTCAACAGCCAAGCACATTGAACTGGTGTTGCATGTTCCTTTGAACATTTTATTTCATCCATTCTTTCTCTTCCTTGGACTATTTTGCTAGAAAATGAAAACAATAATCCCATCCAATCTTGAAGATTAACACATACTTCTGTGTGACAAAATTAACTAAGGAAAGACCTGGATTCCTGAGAATGTGGTGGACAAACTTCAGAGACTTTTTGATGATGTCCTAGTAATTGAATCATTTACAGCCCAGAAGAGGGGAGAAAGAACGAATTCCATAAAATATACTTCCAAATTACATTTACCCTCTTGCATTTAGAGCTTGGATTCCTTCACCAGAGACTGGAAAAAGCTACACAGATAAAATGAAGGCAGATTAATTTCATGCAGTCCATGTTCAATAAATAAGGCAATTTTCAGTTTAAATAATCAAGCGGATAGCGTGAAGTCCTCTCCACATTTGCCAGTTTCTTCAGTGGGACCAGGATTTTGCCTTGAGGTTTTGTGTGGCATACAGGGACCAAAACTCATGTCAACTTTACCACTATGAGCTGTCTTGATGAGTTAGGTTTCTTTTCAGCTACATTAATTCCCAAGAGAGATCTTAGAAAGGTACTTTAGTGGATTTTGCTACATATGCTTGGAATAGCTGAGGAAATTCAAAGTGAGTGAGAGCTGAGCCAGAGACAGAAATGTCTATTTTCATCAAATTCCTGATGCTACTGAATCTCAACTTCTGCTTTTTTTCTTTCTCCATTCCACTTCTTTCCTATGTTATTACCATCTGATTAGTTAATTATTGCTATTGATTCTACTGTATTATCAAAGAGACAGCTTTTCCCTTCTGTTTTACCTGTGAATTATGTTTAGACACCCAATAATTATTTTGATAACAGTAGGTATAGGAATGAAGAAATACCTCCTCACTCCTTATGCAACACCTACCTTGAGACTGAGAAGTTAAAGCTGAGTTGAGCGCTACAGATACTTATCAGTGTTGCTGTTCAGTTAAACTGATGTGCGTGTGACCTGTTGCAATAAAAGGAAGAATCAAGGCGGACAGGAGCTAGTTTGTGAAGAGGCCCAAGCATAAGGGTATTAACTTGTTACCATATTTGGGAAAAAGAATCAACATCTTTTATCCACAGTCTAAAGTATGTTTTAAAAACCATATAGCATTTTGCCTTTTCTCCAATTGCTCTTTGATGATTGGCATCAAGAATCAAGCAGTGTGGTAGAAAGACCTTGAAATATCCCTTAGTGACATACAATGCCTCGTAGGCATGGATGGTATTCAGCAGAACTGGCTTTCCATGAATAAATTCTAACACTTCCACACAACCCCCCTGATATCAAATATCTGCCCTCCACCACTTCAGATGTAATACATAGCCTCCCAACAACAGCCTCAATTCACAACTCTGTCTGAAATGTTGTCACTATGGCAATTAAGTTTGTGAAGCTCATGGCAGTAATAATAGAACACGAATTATGCAGTACACAGTGTTTAATATTGCTTAGCAAAACTGTAAGAGTAGCCTAGTGGAATTATAGATATGTGAGCATGTTTGTGCATGTATTTAATGAACTGAGCTAAAAATATATTATGGAACATATTTTAATGCTCTGAAAAAAATATAGAAAAATGTACTGCTCATCCCTAATGAACACAGATTTTCTGTAATAGGCCCTATGAGTATAACATGGAAAACTCTATATCTGCACACAGACCACAGTCAGGCACGCTCAGCACTGATGGCTGCAGACCTGGATGGATGCTGATGTGCTCAATTGCCCACCCCGTGAATGCACATCCAGAGTTTTTACAGGCTCACACGCACAACTGCCACTGAAAAGTGTGTGTACCTTGTGGTCCCTGTTCTAACATATTTTTTTTTTCACACTGCATGCAGAAGCAGTCTTAAAATTAAGACCTCCTTATCTTTGGGTAGCCAAGACAAAGTAAAGTGAAACAATGTTCACATAATGGTGTGTGTACATCTGTGGGTGCATACATGCAAATAATGACATTATCTTCAGTAATGTCTTTAATGTGCTAATACTACTTTCAAGTATTTCCAGAGGCACACAGAAATATTTGTTACAGTTATATCTCATTTTTAATGTTAATTTATGGTAAATACATCTCTTAATTAATTAGATTTAATAAAGGTCTGTGCAATGATCTGGCAAGTCTGGAAACGTATGACATAAAAAAAATTTTTATGAAGCACATGGAGAGACTTGACTTAGACTGATACAGTTGACAGTCTTGGGTGATGGAGAACATGACAAAGAATTTTACAGGGACTAAGAAAACTAGATGAATTGGTAGTATAAGGTCAGGTGATTTTCAGTGTTGATAAAAGCAGGAAAAATAAAATATATGTACACAGAACGAAAATCACAAAGGGCAATTTTAACCTTGGGGCATTATTCTGCTTTTATATTCAGTGGAGGATGATGGGCATTTAAAGTGCCACTTAAACGATCATCTCTGGGCTAAAGCTAGTCCTTGTGGATGTCCCTCACAGTACTGGGTTCTAATTAATCAAAGATTTGGTTCATCTCATGAGCAGAACATCTGCTCACTGTGCACTATAGTTAAAATGATCCAAGGTGTGATCTGGTTAGCCACACTGTGCTCTGAAAATGAATAATGGATCTGTGAAGGATCATGTAAGTGAAGAACTAGGGAAGGTGATGTTGTCAATATGTAAACTGCAGGGAGACAAGAGCACCCAGGGGAATGTGTGGTGAATTGTTTCTAGGGGCTAACAGAGACAGCAGAATAGTGTAACAGGAGTTCAAACCCAAGAGGATAGGAAGAAAATAGAGAAAGAGGCCAAGAATTATTAGAAAGCAGAGCTAGAGTAGTCCCAGAGGTGAGTCACCTGGGGACACCTACTGCCCTTGTAGTGGTGAGGGAAAAATCACCTGTCTGGCGAAACTGCAGAGGGTTATTTATTGTGAAAGCATTGGCTATTGGGAAAAACAGTGTCAAAGTTAAGTAAGTCTGCCTAAACTGGTGACTACTGAAATGCTTACTCCAGCACCCTAGGATAAAAATGGGATGGGAAATACTGAACTGAATATTGAATTCCTGAGTGTCATTATGAGAAATTAAGATGTGTCTTACTGATGGATTCACATCACCCCTTCTATCATCAAATCCAAAGCACCAGTGAAAACTAATAGAGGAGCCACATAATAAGTTTAGGAGACAAGAAAATAGCTTTATATGAGCAAAAACTGATGTATTGGTGACCACATACAGTAGAGAAAAACTCTCTTAAAGAATAAGTGCAGATACTCAAGAAATTTATGAAACTGATATAGGGAACCAGGTTTAAAATATTTATTAATACAGTGTGTAATTGTGCTGGTTTTGGCTGGGATACCATGATGGATGTGAAATGCATGGTGTACCAGTAGTGCAAGGGACGTAAAATAATATGGATGTTTTGCTGGATCATTTGAACATCATGAATTTGCCTACGATTAAAAATGATTCCAAAGGGACGGGAGCTATTATTCCCCAGAATATAACTATGTAAGCAGACCATATTGTAATTGTCCCATTTATGAGCTTCTTTAATGTTCCTTTGAAGCCCTTTGTGTTTCATCTGTCAGAACGAGAGCAAAACAGGTGATAGACAATTGTTCTGATCTAGTTTGGCAGTATTTATGTTCCAGGTTTGTACATGTTTAAGGGCCACTTGGCAGTGAACCTGAGACGCTCTGAGGATTTCTCAGATGTATGAGAGATTCATCCTTAGCTTGCAGCCTAAGCACAAAGAAATTTTGGAGAAGGCGTGGCTAGCAGCAGAAATCAAAGAATTGGGAAATGTGCATGACACCTTTGACATTTCCTTCCTTGTTCTGTCCTGTAGCAGTGATTCTGGACAAGGCTCCACAAGACAGGCTGTCAGATGATGAATGAAATAAATAAAACCTTGAGTGTGTACTTCTGATGGCATTTCATAGCACAAATCTTCTTTTGAGAGAGCACGTCAAAACTGATGTGGTTTGAGTAGAAAGAGAATACAGGAGATGGAAGCGTGAAGGAGATTGTCTCTGGGTAAGAACAAAAATAATGGAAATGAAAGCCCTGAAAAGGGATATGAAATTCCCAATATATGATTTATGTTAGGAGTATGTGTCCTAAATATCTTCGTGATACTTTACAGTGGGTTACTATTTTCAGATGATTTAGAAGAATGACCTCTGGGAAATTGAGACCATCTCTGGGAATATAAAAACAACCATACTGGGTCAGGCAAGGAATCCAGTATCTTGTCTCCAGTAGCAGTCACAGCACATGCTAAGGCAGAGCATAGGAGTGATAAACAAATAGGGAGTTTCCCCCTAGACCTTTACAGTTTTCAGTTACTTGTGATTTGGGGACTGTGTTTAGTAACCCTTAAAAGAGTTTTCTCCCATTTACGTGTCTGATCACTCTGTGAACTCATGGAAAATGTTCAGTTCATGTGCCTTGTGTGAGGAAAGTCTCCATTATTTGTTTGAACCTTCAACTGCATAGTCTGTCTCCTGGATTTGCTACTGGAAAACACAGTGAAAATTTGTATTTCCCTGACATTTAGCGGTACCCTGATTACATCAATTCAAACCACACCTCTTGTTCAGAACTCCTAATAATAGTCTTTTCCAGAAAGTCACTCTTATTTTGGTTAGAAACATTCAAATCTTGTTCTTAATTAATATGTCATCACTATTTTTAATATTTGCTTTTTACAGTTGGGCAAACCTAATCTCCTCATGTGGGACTTTGTGGGTTGCTTCAAAAAATTGGAGTTGACTTCTTTTGTCCTCTTCTATTCACTTCATATTGTTATTTTACTGAGTTTTGTTAACAGCTGTTTATTGGCCTCATTATGAATAAAGTCAGAGCTAAGGCAAACACCTTCTGGAATAACAAGTGATTTTGGAGGACTCTGGTTTTGGGGCCAAAACTGAAGCTCCTGAAAGATGCCTGGTTTTCAGCATATTTATCTTTCCCTTTTCTAGTACTCAGGTCTCTTAGAACATCTCCAATTAGACAACCAAAATCAACAGCTACTGTGGAAAAACTTGATTTAGTTATTCCTTTAACTAGCAGAGTCAGTGGAGAACTGTCTTGTCCACAGGAATTAAGTGCTACCATTGTAGGCAAGTTGAGAGCTGCAGAATTGCTGTTATATATCAGATCAGCTGTTCAGAGGACTGTCATGCTCAGCAGCTGCCCTTATAGCTGTCATTTACTGTTTCTGAAAGACTAAAAGTATGTTCAAAAGTTTTTTAAACACAAAATTATGAACCTTCCCTTGAAGATATATATGTAGTTTCTTCCAGCTTATATTTTTTCTTTGTGAATTTCTAATTAATTGTAAGCCCTTATTTTTACATTTCTCTAGTAGTGTCTTCCATACTAAAAATCTCAGACCTCTACAAATAAGAAAGAAAGTATTTTCTTTATATAACTACATTAATTTAGTAGAAACCACACCAGGATATGTTAGGTCCATTTGCCAGGTAAGCTTCATAAAAGGTGTTCTACCTCATGCAAAAGAGTAAGACATAACATTATTGTGAATCATGCTACAGTGCAATCTTCTCTGGGGTGGGACACGATGCTACACAGTCAACATGTATGCAGTTCCAGGACTGAAGGGATGAATATATTCATCTGCAGCATGAATTTAAGCGCAATGCAATTATCCAGGTCAAAATCCTGTCCCTTTTCTAACAGGTTATATTTGGCATTTACCATGAGGAACATTAATGCTGCTATCTTCTTTGCCTAGTGGAAACAGGCTACTTGTATTTTGGTTTTCTTCATTTCAATTCTTATAGCGTACAGAAGAGTGTGTGAGTGGTATCTGGTTTGGCTTTATGGTGGGAAACTGGGTAGAGAGGTTGACTCTTTTGTGACTGTGAATGTTCCTAAATCATCTGGCAATGCATTTTACAATCTGATTAAGCTCTTCAAAGTTTGTGTTCCCTGTTGCACACCACCAAAGCCACCTATCAGGAAGCAATAAGCGAGGCTATGATGGATGTCATGGCTTGATAACCAGGTCAGTGAAGCCTATTTCTATGGAGGGCTTTCAAAAATCAGCAGGATGGCAGCCAGGAACGGTACCATGCTATCTTATGAGACTGGTACAAAGAGCAGTGAATGATACTTCTCAGAAAATAATCTTGATGAGATGGTGTCTGCTAGTTGTGAAGTGCCTGGAGTTTTCTTAGGACACCATTTCATTCTTACCCAAGGGAATCTGGCTGAAACAGATTTAATTTCATCTCTTCCTATTGACTTTTGCAATCTTGCATCTTTTGCCGAGATGATTGCCATCATCTTTTGCCAAAATTACATTTTCTCTCTCTCTCTTTTTTTTAAATCAACAGCCAAAATTATCTAGGGAGTTTAGCTTAAACATTCACTTTAATTAAACCTGTATTTCTTCAGGAAGTTTCAGTGCAGTTTTACACTTTTCTTTTTTGCTTTGTCCTGATGCCCAAGTGCTTACTCTCTCTTGAGGATCAGAAACAAAGCCATAAAACCAAGAGCAGTTGACTGGAAAGCCCATATGTTAAATAACTGGCCAGAAGGGAGCAGAGCTATCATCAGTCCATCATGCTGATGACCATCTGATGAAATTCACAGCACGATAAAAACAATTTCTTACTGAGTGAGGGTCAGTGAGTGAGCATCAACAGCTAAGAGCGTGTTTGTCTAGGGAATTGATCAGTGCATATTTTCAATCATCTTAAATATCATCCCTTTTGAAGCAGCCATAGTTAGTAATTTATTTAGGACACAAAACCTCTAACATAAACAAGGATTAATCTTGGAAGAAAACTAACAGAGACAACAGCTTTGTGCCATTTCTTTTGTTTGTATAATTAATGTTCAACATTAAGTGCTCACTCGGCTGATACATGCATGGTACCAGCAAAGTAAATTCATTCAAATGCAAACAGTTTCTCTTGTATTGTTTTTGGAACTATACGGTACATTTGTTCAGCTCCCTAGTAATACTTTAAAAGCTAATTACTTTGAAAAGTAAACAAGTATGCAAATACACATCAAGAAGTGCCAATTGGTTATTTTTGAGGTTTTGGGTTGAAAGAGCCCAAGAATAGAGAACCATGAGTTAGCTGAATTACTGAGAGTGCTGTATTTTCTATTTTCTATTGTAGCTCTCTGCAGTAGTTTTTTCTATTGTCAGTCACTACAATACTTTCTTTATCCAACCTAGTTTAAAAAGAATTGGAATCAATGCTTCAAGATCGTGCAAATTTTCAGCTGAAACAAGTCAACAAAATAGTGATAAAGGGGAGAAGACCACAAATGCCCAGGAGATTTGATCTGTTTGGAAAGCAGCGAGCAGTGGAATATTTATGCACAAATTGAATAGACCTCACAGATAGTTTGCCTACATTGGCTGGGGATGATAGGCTTTTGATTGCTGCAATGAAAACATGAACAAACAAAGCAGGAAAGGAGAATGGGAAATTTGGGACAGCTGTGTCCCATTGTGCCTCTTCCCAGCCCAGCTTTCTCTTGTGCTGTGCACTGAGCTGAAAAGTCTTGGGATTAAGGATTCCCTCCCTGACTCTGTCTCTGCTGCAGCTCAGGACCAGGAGCTCAGGAGATCAAATGGTACAAGCCATGTGCTTTCTGCTCCATGCCTCCTGCACTGACACCGTTATCTTAGATGTAAACTGGAAAGTACAGAAGTTTGCACTTCAGTAGTTGCTGGTTATGACAAACATCTTAGTATTCAACTGTGCTAGTGAAACATCTGCACTCCAGTGCTCTCACCAATCTTGCCTGGGTGGAAGAGAGTATGAGCTCATCTTTGCTCCTTGCAGGTCATCATTGGGAGGATTGAAACCACAGCTATTTCTGGATGCCACACTGGTGGTACTCCATGAGGCTGTTCCCTAAGCATAACCAATAAGCAGGAGGATGAAGTTTAAGCCTTCCAGATCTAGGCAGAACCTTAAATTTTTCAATGATAAAACTGTACATGTAACACTTAGATATAGATTGGACAATGTAACTTCTCAAAGGCAGATAATAATAATAACAACAATAATAATAACTCATGACCTTGATATAAGGAAGGTCCTGCTTCGTGTTTTTAAGGAAAAGTCATATTATTAAATCCCTCACTCAAAACTTGTGTCCAGCAGCCTCAGTGTCTTCTGACAAGACAATTATTTAGGACCTAGTGCTATCTCACTGAGCTAGAAAATTTCTCCCAAGACCATCTCCTGGTCTGAGAAGGTCCTGCCGTTAGATTTCCAGCACCATTAATTCACTACTCTGCCTCTCAGTAGGATCCTGTGCTTGCATATCAATCCCTGAGAATGGTCTTTAAGTCTAAAATGCTGGTTCCAGTATGGCTGAATATTGTTTATTGGTGTGAAAAGAAGTATCTGATCCTGAAATTATTAACATATATATTCAGACATTGAAGAGGTGAGTTGTCCCATAGAGAGAATTATGCTTTCTAAATAGAAGAAGGGCTATGATGCATGAGACTGTGAGAAGGTGATTGTAATATCAAAGGAGGAAATGGAATAAATGAACTTTCCAATTATTTCAGTAACTTACCTGTGTGATAGTGTGTAAATTATTGCAATTTATTTAGATGAAATCTGATTTTCTAGATACATTAATTTATCAGAAAAAGAATTTTTTACATGTTTTCTGTAGATTTCTTTTTGTGGTGATTGAAATAAGATCCACGTCCTAAAGCTATTATTGTAGCAACATGGATTTTCTGGCTGCATTACTTGTTCACAGATGGTTAGCCTTTGACATGGCAATGAGGTTGTTCACTTCTGCAAGGTGTTAGCACAGATCAATAAGAAAACTGTCTTACAGAGAGAACACCTGTTTGTCAACCAAGTCTGCCTTAAAGGTATTTCTGATATTACATTTTTGTTTGTTCAATGGAAAGTCAGTAGTTTCCCTGGCTGCAGGGTTAAATTCCCTCTTTGTTAGTGTGCAGTTTAATAACAGTAAGGAGAAGACTCCCTTTAGAAAAAGAGGGAAACCCACATCTTTGCAGTGCTGGATATCCTAGCAGGTTGGGCTTAAAACTCATTTTGGGCCATAGAGGTATTGCAAGTGCTAGTTTAGTTTTCTGCCAAGCAAAAAATCACTTTCATCTTTCAAGTTTTAAAATAAACAGTTGGGGACTGCTCTGTCCAGGTTGTGGCTCATAGGAAACAGGGCCTCTGCCTATTTACCTGTGATACTAAAATATGTGTTATGACAGATGTCACTGAAGTCCAAGCCTCATAATAAAAAGAATCAGAAAAATCTGAAGGCCCAGGAAAAAATGAGTGGAACTAGAAAAACGTGAACTAATATATCTGGGGAAAAGAAGTATTCAAGTATTAATGCTGGAAAATTGCTAGCTGCTATAGTGAGGATGAAAAAAATAGGGAAGTGATGGCATTTTCTCAAAAGCAGGAGGTAATAGTCTCTTTCCTTGTTGAGAACACTGCTGGAAAGCACAGAGCACCATTTCAATTAGATATGGCATTCCACTTCCACGCTCAGACTGCTGGCTAGATTTTCTATTACATAGCATCTGTCTCTGTTTCTATCTATCCCTTGGTTTTCATTCCTTGTCTATCTCCATAGTGCCTACGTGCCTAAGCACTGATAGATAAATGCCTGTGTATCTGGTAGTCTATACACTGATGCTCAAGTATTCGTGGTTACCTTATGTTGGTTACCTATGTTTCAGTTGACGGTACTGAAGAGCAGACTAGAGATAAATGCTGATTTGGGAAAATAGGGCAGATTTCCTCTCTTTAATGGAGATAATAATACTCATCAACTTAAGAGCACAGAATTTTTATCACTGTTAATAATAATGTTATTGTTATATAGTGGAATTTGAAAACAGTACCAGTGATGTCAATGATGCAAAGAAGTGCTCTAGACATAATTAAGGTGATGGAGGCAGACTTATGAAGAAAGATGAAGAGAAGCAGCAAATGCACAGCTTGTCTAAGTGGTGATAATGATGATGGGGGGATGTGATGACCATCTAAAACATATCTGACATCTGTAAATATAGAATAGGGAATAGTTGTGTTCAGTTGGTCATAGCATTACAATTAGGGTTAATGAGGAAAACTGAGCAAAAGAAAACAGAGAACATTTTTTTGCTGTTCAGCCCAATGTTAGATCACATTAAATGCTAGAATGGTATCTTCAAAAGATCCCCTGTTGCACCAGCAGAAGCCCAATTGCTTAAATAATGTGAAAATAAATTGAGCAAGATGCTCATGAGTGTGTGGAGGGAAACATTTTGATACTGGGAAAGGACTGGGCAAGATGACCTCTTCTGCTTCTAATTTCCAACACTCTATTAGAAAAAGCTGGCAGAGATGCTGTATTTCCAGTTTGCAGGCATTTCTCACTTTTTTATTTGTAATGAGAGCACAGTTTATATTCAACATTATCCAAAACTTTCAAGATCAGAAATTCAAGTAGCTGAACTGAGGGTTCAGAGCATTAGGGTAGTTTCTCTGGTAGGGGTCACCTAGAGCTGCACACCCTGGATGCACATGAACCCCATGGGATGGCAGTTAAGCCTGAGCTATCTGAAGCAAAACATTTGAGGTTGAATGAAATGGTGTTTTTCTAACTAGCTTGAAAGGGGACAAAGCTGGACATGCATCAGGACAAGTCTAAGAAGAATCGAGGGAAGGAGAACCATTTGTGTGCAGTGCTGCAATTAACATGGCATCTGCAGCACATCAGACTGGCTGCTTTTCCTTAGAAAGCTGCAGTACATGCATAAGGACACGTGCCTGTATCTTTTTTCTTTTTGCGTGATTGCCTTGAAATATGTTGCTTGGTTTATTTTGGACTAAAAGTTGAATTTTAAAATTTTTTTTTTTAATGTAAAATGGCTCCTTTGTGATCACAAGAGACATAGTTCAAATAATTTCCTATTTCCTTCTCTGTTTGGACTTAAGCTTTCAAGGTGTTTTCCCCTTTTTGATGAGGATGTGAGTATGGCATAAAGTTTCTTGGCTGTAGAACTACATAGGAAAGAAACAGGAATCATTAGCTAAAAGTAGTAGAGTTATATGAACCATAATGTCCCCTGTGACATAGGGATTTTATCTTGAGTTGAAATTCATTGATGTTTGCCAATGAAGTGTGAATGTTTTTCACCAAAAAGGTTTTAGGTAAAAAAAAAAAAAAAAATCTGTTTAAAAAGCATTTTTTAATTAAAAAAGCCGGTTCCAAATTCTCAGAGATAGTATTTGGATGAATACTGATCATTACCAAGGGTAAACAGGAAAGAGAAAAATAAATCCTTTTTCTGCCTGGCCTCTTCAGTTCTGCTAACTGCAGAGCTCCCTGCACACTGCTACTGTTTAACTAATAAAAAATAAATTAATATGAACTTCAAGCCAATGCTGTAATGTATCACACATTGCTTTCAAAGTAGGAAATTATTTGCTCACTAGACTTCATGTATTTCTGCTCAAGTGTGCAGCCCTTTTTATTCATATTATAAGGGAACAGAGTGAACTGAATTGCACATGTATTCAAAGAAGCAGTACAAATCTGAACAGGAGCCAGATGATCAATTATTAGGAGGTAGTACTGCATTGTGTTGTTCACCAGGAGTTTCAAGAGAGAAGAGAAAGAAATTGTCAAAGAGAGAAACATTCAATGCAGTTACAAAAAAAGGTAAAAAGAGAGAGAGGGTAACCAGAATAAATCAGGGTTAGAATTGTATGCTGAGAGCTGGAGCGGAAAGACAGAGCAAATCAAGGTGACAGGAAATAAAATATTGCTCATCAACAGAAACAGGGAGGAGAGAGACATCAAAAGATGGAGACTCATACAAAAAAAGGCAGCTCAGGATAGTGACTATGGGAAAATGAAGGGGAAAGGAGGTTTGGGGAATGTTTGAAGTTGTTTGGAAATGGAGAAAATCAGTTGGACTTGGTTTGTTTGAGATGAATGTCACCAAAACAAGAAGAAAATTAGAGGAACAAAAGTCATCATGAAATAAAATACTGCTACTGTCCTCTTCCTTAAAATTTTGGTGAGGAGGAGGCAACGACCCTTCCACTAAGGCTTCACATAGAAGTGGCCACAATTGAGAGTTAACTTTTGAGAACAGTAAGGTCTGAATCCCATATCATCCTCTGCTTTCCTCCCTCTTCCTCAGATGTAGTTTGTTCCTGACCAGTAGTAAAACAGCTTAATCATGCTTAGGTCTCGATGAAATAGATTATTTCGAGAGAAAATTTTTTTAACTTGTTAATTTATAACCACAGTATAGTAGTCTGAAAATTAAAATATTGCTGTTCACATATCCAGTCTGTAACATTTACTGAAGTGTTTGACTGTGCTTGAAGCTAAGTAAGGTTCAGTAATGAGTGTGCTATAAATTGCTTAGGTTGGAGACTACCAGGTTCTTCTGCTATGGATAATGTATGCAGTGTAAAACGCTTTCCATGCAAAAACAACTGATCGTTGCTGTTCCTTCAGTTTCATCCTCTGTCTTTCTGTACCATTGTACAGTCAGTTCCTGGCAAAGGTATTGTTTTCTACTCAAATGTAGGACCAGCTGCTGGTGGTCATGATGTGAATGACTCGAGGAATATATGGGATGGGATAATGGGCGCACTTGTCCACTGAAAAATGACCAAGAAATGATTGCTTGACATTGCTTAGCTGCAGCAGAGGATAGAATTTACTGCTGCTGCTCGTGGCACACAGCACCTGTACAGTGACATTTTCATTACATGTGCTGTAACTTATGGTCCTTTGTTTTCCTTTTCATGGATTTTGTAACACGTGGTCAACCCCATTGACAAAAATGTTGTTGCCACTACAGCAAGACAATCCAACTGTATGAGATCCCATTCAAAACATCTACACTTTGGTCCCACCCTAACATCTCAGTTTTATACATTAGTCAAATTCTTTTAGTCCTATTCCTCCTTGTTATTTTCTTTATTGTCATTCTTTCAAAGATTAATGCAGCTTCTGCACTGATAATGATTCTCTGCATCAGTCTGTCTATAGTATCTCTGCAATCCTAACTCTCCACCACTGTACATTCTTTGTGGATCCTGTTACTTTCACCACCCCTTATCTAACTACTTCATAAAAACCACCTCACACATTTATAAAGCATGACAAGAACATTACCATAAACTATGTTACTTGCTCAGTAAACACATCATAGGCTCTCCATAGGCTAATCACCTTAGTGGATAAAATTATCTGGGGATGAATTTATCTGCAGCAATCATATCAAAAGACAAACTGTATAGAACAGCATTGTTCTGCTTTTCCACAAGAGTTTAAGATCCCTGCATCATCTTGTCTCAACTGAAAGCCTGGATTTTAAAGTTGGTTATTGTTGATCTTCTTTGTAATCAGTAGATTCATTTATGAATATTTAACAGAAATCCTGAAAGTGTGAGATTTTCACATATCATATGAAACAATAAAGGATATGTTATGAGTTTAATAAGCAATTTTGGGTCTCTTTTGAGGCTGATGGGAAAAGTAATATAGTTTCCCAATTTGGAGAGTAGGCTGAAAATAAAGGCATATAATAAAAGGATCAGGCAGTTTTAGAGATCTGGAAACATCAAAAGGGAAGCCTGTTGGGCAAGAGCGAGACTCTGGCAGGACCAAACAGTGCTCGTGTGGTTGACATAGAATAATTTCTAAATTCTTTCTTAGTAATGACTTCTCATGCCCACTTCTATATTCATTTCTCATCAGTAGCTGTACCTAAATCATACATTTCTTATCAGCCTAATTATTCCATCTGAAGAGAGAGTTACCCTATCTTTCTTCTATTGTTTCTCTTTTCTAAAACTCATTTAACTTAACATCCATTCTTTGGATGCCTTTTGCTGGCAGCATTTAGAAGAACAATATTTTGAGGCCCCAAGAACAATATTCTGTGGTTCACGCAAATTTTGTTGTTATGATATTTTCAGGCCTAATTCCACTTTGGATTTTCACTGTGCTCTGGCAAGGAGCTGGAGATGCCAGTATTGGAAATGTTTGTCTCTGTTCAGCAGAGATGATCATTTCTCCACAGTTTTGTTACCTAGAAAATTTGCTCTGGGGAAGAATTGTGCAGCTGCAAAGCAATGATCAGAATAGCGTAGTAGGTCTTTTTAATCTCTAGTTTTATATTGCTTCCTACAGTTTAAGTTATAGGAGGAGCACTGCTTGAATGCAGGCATATTACATCTATTTTGCCCAAACTTTTTTTTATACTCTCTCACATATCAAATATTAAATTTTCCAAACCACACAAGTAACTAAGGGCAAGATTTTTTTAAAGATACTTCCAGATTTTATGCTCAGCCTTACTAGGCCTACATCATTTAGACCAAGAAATCCCATTTACAAGTGATATAGACCTTTAGGAGTGTCATATCTCACTGAAATTCAATGAAATTTAGAGTCATAATGTCTATTACTTTTTGATATGGAACTTAAGCTATTTCTCAAAAGTAACGTTCTTCTCTTTCTGAATTTTCAAAGTCCTGCCTCTTCATACACATCTGTTAATGGCATTCCAGAGCTGTAAATCCCACCAAAACTTCTTATTTCTAACCTCCATTTTTCAAAGTTGCTATAAGTTGATCTCCCTTTGAAGTAAAAAAATCTCATTAAAAGACTGAAGATCCCCACTAAGAGAACATTGGATTCTTGACTGCCTCATGGGTTACATATCTGCTTTTTGTAGTTCATCAATGCAAAAATGCTATTAGTACCTATTACAATTCACCTTCAACATTCTCTGTGACAAAAAAGCAATCAAACGTATGGGGGATGTGTATGGTCTTCAGCAGGCAGCTTTGCCTGATTGCTTTCACTCCGCTGTCTGGCAGGGACAGCATACACACACAGTAGGTGGAGTTTTCTCGTAAACTCTGGCATTTTTGTGTATGTGTATACTGTACACGTGCATGAAAATCGTAATTAAAACTACCCATAACTCCGCTTCAGTAACAGCTAGAAGGAAACTCCTCATCAGCATTCCTCTCCATCCACTCTTGCCCTGTTGTCCTCTTGAATACTTCAGCTGACGCTGGTTATTGCACTGCCATTTGAGATGCAATGTGCCAGAGGCACTAGCTGCTAGAAGACTGCCTTGTTTTTCTGGATACCATTTTTCCTTTGATTCATCTTTAAGAGATTTTTTTTTTTTTTTAAATATGCATAAGAATAAGGTCCTGTGCAAATTTCTCAGGAGATCAATTTGCAAGGCTCTTTAGTAGAAAGACCTATTCTCTAGTGTGTATATTGGTTTGATATGGAAATCCATAAGCCTGCCCTAGATCCACCCACATCTCATACACTGGTGTGCTCTGGGTTTTCTTTGTGAATTCAAGAGTAGACTCCATATCATTTCTCCTTTACAAAAAATACTTATTTTTCATTTCTGTGAATAAACCAGTTCTTGAGGATCAGAGTCTATTCAGGGTGTAAGTATAAGAACCTGTAAATCTGTCTTATAAAAAGCCTCCTGCGGCTGATGGCAGAGAGCATTAGTAGAAAATTGTAAAAGACTACAAATCCATGTGCTAATTAGAGCTTTGCATACCCCTGCTTCCCGTATTATACTGAACAGGAAATAAAATACAAATGAAAAAAACCAAGAGTTAGTATTCAAATGAAATATTAACATTCTGCTGAACAAAATATTTTAAAGATATTATTTTCTTCTAGATATTATTTTGTTATGGATTTTTGTATAAAACTTTGGTTTCATGAAAATTGCCTTTTCTGTCAAAACTGCTCTTAGAAAATTAGCTTATAGCACCATAAATAACCAGAGAAGCCTGTGTTGAATGCACATTGCCCCTCTTAGCTTATGAATTCTGTCTCCAGAATCTATGAAAACTTTGGCTTAGTATGAAATTAACTTCCATCTTCTTCTCCAGACTCTGGCCATGTGTGAAATGGGTCAAAACCAAGACAATAACATTATTGGCGTCAAAATAGGGTTCTTGTATCAGTGATACAGAAATCAGGGCCTGAACCAAACAAGAATATTACATCACCACCAAGAAAGAGTCCTGTGGGCTCTCAGCTGAGCTGTGACCTCCAGGAGTACTCTTTTAAGTGACCTACACGTGAGAAGAAGCTCAAGACGAGTTTGAAATGAACCACAAGGTGCAAATCCATGGGAAACCAAATTTCGCTAGCCACACTCCTCATGGAACTACTTGTCTTTTGTAAACAAATAGCGTTTTCTTTAGAGGAGGTACCCTGCGTCTCCAGAACCCTTTCATAGCAACAACATCTGAGAAAATAATATCCCAACCTAAAACTTAATAACTCACAGTGGGAATTGCTTATGTTGCTGCTGTTGCATAGAGACTTCCCAAACTGAAAATAATATGTATCCTACGTAATGAACAATGAAAATACTGAATATTAATGATAATGTAAATATAAATTTAGGAAACAGACCATTGCAGTCTGATCTGATCTACTGGGCAAAAAAAATCCAGTGTATAACCAGGAGGCTTTCAGAGCATGTGAGGTGCGTTACGAATTCCCATCATTACTGTAACGCCATATATAATGAGTAGCCCATTAATCCATTTGTATCAGTTATCATAATGGGAAAGAATTAAGTATGGCTTAATGCTAACTTTTTATACTTGGGTCCATTCTTTGATGGTACCTTCGCGTTACTTAAAGTTCATGGGACAAATTCAGCTGTTTTCTAACTTCACTGGAACTGATGGCACTCTAGCAGCTGAGGTGCAGTTAGCCTCGACCTTATAAAAACCGTAAGTCCTGTCTGATTGCTCTTCAGCCATTGTCACTCTCTGTGTTCAGAAATGCATCCTGTAAGCTTGATCTTTTTTCTTCTGGAGCAGATAGAGTGTCAGTGGATTATATGTAAAACAAATATTGGAGTGTAATTGCCCCGTGGCTATGAGGAGTCTTATTTCTTCACTTATGAAGTGGCTTGTGGACTAGCATGGAACTTTGTTTTTCCATCTGTTACATATTCCCTTCAGAAGCAAGAACATTATTTTGTAAGTAACATAGTAGTGGCTTATTATTTCATAAAGTAAAATAAAGTATAGTATTTTCCCCTGAGTGCAGTGTAGTCTGTAGTTCTGGCACATTAGCTGGCATAAACATTTTGATTAAAGCTTATGAATGTATTAATTACACCTGGGAAGTTTCCAAAGCTTATTCAAACTGCAAACTCTTCAAACTGCAGCCCCCAAATCTGAATTCTTTTTAGCAAATATAAAAACGGCTATCACAGGGTTGCCTTTTCTTTCTCTAGGATGTTTGTATAAAGACATGAAGTGGCAAGAGTGCGAATTTTTTTACCCATTAGTTTCTGTAAGCACTTTTTCAGAAAGTCTTCAAGTTTCTGAAGAATTTTTACTGTCATGTTGTTAAACATTTGCTTGAAGTCTAAAGAACTTTAATTCTGTTTAAAGTTTTCTCTGATCTCCTAGGTAGAGAAACATCTGCATATACTTAAGCATTTATCAGAGTAACATATGGGTATATGACCCCAAATAGGATGATAACACTAGAGCATAGACTGTCTAGCTGAAGCTGTATAAATAAATAGAGCTATCAAAACCAGTAATAGTCTTAATGAACTGTCTGGAAATGTTCATAAAAATTGGTCCATATGATTTCCTTTGCTCGTGTTCCCATGGTGAATTGCTTACAGTGTAACAGAGGACAGAATATGACCAGCAAAGCCTATGAAGTTTTTTGGGCATCACTATTATTTTGCAAGATACGTGAACAAGTTTTTACAACAACCTTCAACTGAACTAGGTTGCGTGGTGCATTGACAATGAGATAGAAGCAAACGTAACAGAGGATCTCAATTCTAAAATCACTGGGTGTATGACCCCAAAAAGAAAGACATATCTTATCTATCAACCGTCTGTGCCTCTGCCAAACAACCCAAGAAGTCTCACCGAAGCGGTGCTTTGCTCATGCATTCATGCACGCATGCATTCATTATGACTGACCTGCCCTAGGAAGGTCCATTAAGTGGAACTCATTTCAAGCACAGATGGTCCTGAATAGCTTAATGTCTGCCTGGTGGCCAGAATAAGTGAATTCTTGATGGCCTTAGACTTCTGATCACATACATGCAGCCAAGGAGGAAATGAAAACATGTTTATCATTTTGATAAACAACCTCTCTCATTGCTGCAGGATGCTCCATGTAACTCAGCAGAGTCAAATACTATTAAATTGTCATCACTGCCAAAGAGAGAACGTACAAGTTTTGTTACCTGAGTCATAGTTAATGACTTCCACAATGTATAACACAAATCAGTACTACTGTTTGCCTTTTATATGTTTGTTTACTGATAAGTTCAGGCTTGGCTAGAATACAGAGGTGAGTTATAATTTTGAAGTGCAAAATATTCTTTTATTATTACCTCTCAGCTAGAGATATAAAAAACAGAGATGACTGGAAGATGGCTTTCTGGCTTCTGCTAGGCATGCAGTCAGACGCTATAGGTGATTAGATATTTTAAATCACAGCCACCCACAGTAGGCTCATGCTTAGGATAAAATATTTCACTCTGCGGTGTGTAAACTCAAGGTGGCTTTATAACAGAGACAAAAATTAACATGATTTCAGGAGTTTAGTGTCCTCCAATTAGAAATAAATAAATAAATAAAATTTGCAGGAGTAACAAATAGATGTCCCTGGTTTATAGTATGATATATAATTTCTACAGTTTGATATTTTGAGCCTATGCAGAACAGACTTCAGGAAGACTAGGAAATATGAGCAGTGTTGTAATGCCACAGATAGTTGTCATCTTCAACAGCCCGGAATCCTTCCCAGCAGCCAGTTCTGTCCCTCTTGCTTTGGTAGGCATCACATTTCTTTCATGCATATTGGAGGGCAACCTGTGAACTGAGTGATCAGAAAGGATCAGCTGTTCATCCTATCAAGAACTGCTAATGTTTGGTGTGAAGTGGATATAAGCCATGTTAGGACATTTCATTCATCTCTGAAGTTTCTTGAAGAGCAAAGCTATTCCTGATGTGCAAATTCCTATTCCATCTCTAATCTTTTGCTGATTTTCTTGGGGCAGGAGGGCATTTAAAAAAAGTAAGCTATTTTTCTTGCTAGGTGGATAAAGCAGCCACTTCATGAAATGTAACTGTCAACAAAACATTCAGAAGACACTTACTTAGAGGATTTTAGGGCTCTTTCCTCTCCTTTTAAGATCAATGGCAAATCCCCTCTTGACTTGAATGAGTTGGATGAGGCAGTTATTGTGGAAACAAAGCCAGAAGCTACCTTAGCTCAATAGTCCATAAACTTCCAAAAAAAGACATTTCTGTTCTTTGTGACAAGGATTTAAACTTTTGCTGCACTCACAGCCTATCAGGTCAATAATTCACATTTTTTCAGGACTCCCAGCACTGTAATATCTCACCAGGTCTTCCAATAATCTAGAAGAACCACTGAGAAAAAATCACTGGTTCAGGAGCAGAAGTCCTCAGATATGGGTATTACAGCATTTCTTTGCACTCTTTCTCTCGCCTCCCCCCCCTCCCCCCCGCCCCCCCCCCCCAAAAAAAAAGAAAGTTGAAAATAAAAATCACAGAATAAAAAGGTACTTGAAGACTGATGCCTGTTCCTCTCCCTGCTTCCTCATTTGTACAGCTGAAATACAGTTTTAAGTTGAATTCCCCCCCCCCCCCCCCAGTATATTTGTGATATATATATTTCTGTGAATAATGTAATCAAAAGTGTACTTTTTCAGTGAGGTTTTTTCCTAGTCTCACTGCTTCCATTTGTATTTGTCTGGGTACCTCTATCCCCATTTTGTACATGGATTTAAAAAGTCTGACATGTATATGCATGGTTGGTAAAATATATACCAGCAAAACACATTGCATGCAATGCTATCCAGTAGTCATTCATAGGCTAAACATGTTTTAATAGAAAAATCTGATACACCATAGCAAATTTTCCAGGAAAACGAGGTGTGTAACATGCAGTACTTTCTCCATTTGAGATGGGTCTTTTCTTCTCTGTCAGCATGGGGAAGGGTCTTTTTATTATTGTTATTATTTGCATTACAGTTACATTCTGTGCAGATAAAACTTCCTATTAATGTACTTAACTGTCTGGTGGTTAAAAAAGTGGTTTTTCATTGCTTTTATAATTTCATTTTGCCACTCCTAAACAACTATATCCTTTGAGTTAAATTCTTTATTGCTGCAGCAACTTGAGCCTCCACATAACAATTAAAGGTGTTATAAAGCTCATCCACCACAACCCATTATTTTGAATAGATAACCAAATAAGCAAGACTAGCTCGTGTAGTTATTAGTACTCATACAGCAAATTAATAAAGAAAATGAAGCATTTAGCTTATTCACAGATATTTACCACACAGTTTATGTAGTCTAAAATTAGAAATGCTTATTACTGCGTAGATTATTGTTGAGGCTGCAATCAATAAAATCACAAATCTTTCTTCTCTTAGGGCATGACTATAAGATGAATTAAACCAATCAGAATCTTTTCATTGCTTTCAATATGATTTGGATGCGGGAACAAGGAGTTTATCTGAAGAATTAATTCATATAAAAATACAAGCATTTGGGGCTAAGTTGATTGTCACAATTCCTCTTACTCTTAAGAGACACTTAAAAGACCATTTGTCAAATGATGGCTTTCTGAATTGTTGGGATCTCTCTTCTGTGGCACCTACTGGCTTTCAAAAAGCTTGTGACAGCAGGCCAAATGCACCTAATAACTAATACATGAAGCAGCATTTCTCTCCAGATGCGCTAAATATTTGCTGTAGAGTTAGTGTTGTCTCATGCTTGCACACTCATCAGTGCTTAACCCCATGACCACACAACTTAAGCTCATTTACTCTAATGGACGTTGACAGGCTTTCATCCACTGCCTCACCCTGGAAGGTCAGTGGTTTGAAAATTTAATATTATAAAACATTTCCACACTTTGTGGAGTCCCTGTTCATTGGTCATTGTTGTACTACTCTACTGTGGGTACACCTTAATGACACATCACCATATGACCTTAACAATTTATAGTCAAGGGAGATTCCTCCCTGCCCACGTACCTCAGCACTTCACTACAGAAATGTCACATTTGTAGAAACACCAGGTAACAGGACTCACTCCTGAGCAGGGAGATGCTACTGGGCTCCCAGACTTCTTCCCAAACTCCACGTTCGCAGCCAGATGAGGATCAACATCTCCACACTGCTTATTCTCCTACCTGGCTGCAGGGTTACTATAGTGTTCAAAAGCTCTCAAAGTTGTTTCAGAAAGAATGAAAGCCAAAGAGAGTAATAATGCTTTTTACGCTATAGTAAAAACAATGTACAGTTAGCATTTCATAGTGGCATAAAGTATTAATGCTTTTTTAGTAAACCTGGCAAACCTTCTTACACATCCTGCTCTTTAGTAGGCTATGCACGATGTTTTGTGCTAAGTTTAAACAAATCCTGCCAAATTTATGCCGCAATTTCATAAAGTAGCCAAATATCTGTGGGGAACAGACTGGCACTATTAAATACTTGGTGATTATGAGCTAAATACAATCTGAACTGAGAAATCAAGAAATTACTTGGGCAGTGCATTAGCCCACTGTGGTGTCTCATCTCCTTGCGCTGCACTACTAAGGTGAATGGGAATAAAACACTTGACACTTCATTTCTGTGCATAGCATATGCCACAAACACCAAGTATTCATAAACCTTAAGCCACCATTGATCTGTCTATCACTCCTCTGTGTTCTCCACCTAATCAAACTATTGTAAATGTTCATAAAGAACAATTAAGGAGAAGACAAATTAAGCCTGGTGATCTTGCACACAATGGGAATATTTTTTGCCTTAAAACTGCCAATTTAGTGAGTGGGGTAGCAAAGGGAAGTGCTGTTGGACCATCCTGTAATTTGCAGAGGCTGATTGTCATCTGCTAAGGGCTGAGTACTGGCATAGAATCAAATATATGGTGAAAAATCTTATTTCTAGATGAACTCCCTTAGCCCCATCCTTGTACGAGAGAATATTTGGGAGAAGAGGCCTCCAATATCACAAGCATAAAATTAGACAACAGTTGTTACACGTCTACTGTAGTATGTTACCTACAATTCTTACGGTCCAGACCTTGATAGAGTCATTTTTAGGCCAAAAATTCTGCTGATGTCAGAGAAGCTTCTAAGACAGGCAAGGTATATCTACTGTAGAGGAATATTTATCTACATTTCCTATTAAAACTGAAGTATAGCAGCACCTGGCTGAGACAGGAGCACCCATAATGGGAGAAATAACATTGTAATTCCACCTATATAGAAGCTGTGCAGAGACACAGAGAGGAGCATGCCTGGGTGCTTTGATTAGCCACTGCTGCTCTTCCTAATCAGAGTGTCAATATTCTCTTTTTCTTTTTTTCTTTTTTTCTTTTTTCTTTTTCGCCAGAAGGAGGAACGTGTGAAGTTATAGCAGCACACAGATGCTGTAATAAGAATCGAATTGAGGAAAGATCACAAACAGTAAAATGCTCCTGTCTACCTGGGAAAGTGGCTGGGACTACAAGAAACAGACCTTCCTGTGTTGATGGCAAGTAGCTCCTCCTGTATATATGTCTCTGTTTGTGTACCATCCAGTAAATAGCTTTAAGTCTAAAGATTATGCATAGGAACTTTGTTGTGTTTTCTGTTTAACAAAACAGGAAAATCTATAAGCATAAGCATACATTTACACTACCTTGCCTCCTGCTACTTTAGTGCAAGGTTCTGTGCACATGTGTCATGTTAAGATTTACTCAGAAAATGAGAGTACAGAATTCAGTACAGGCACTTAGACAAGTATAAAAGATTCTGTGGCAGGATAAAGCCCTTAATAAATAACTGGACAAAATTATCCCCTGCATCACTTCACAAGGCCCCCCTGGTGCCACGTTAGTTTTGATTCATAAATATTTCAAAGGATAACAACCATTCCTTTTGATTTAATTAGCCATTTGAAAAGTCAGTGTCAAAAAAGATAAATAAATGAATCCTGTAGTCTCATCCTGTAACAAACATTACAGAAAGCTAGGAAAAAATTTCTGTCTTTTGAAATCACTGGTTCTGTTTCTTGTCACAGGGATTTTTTTGCTGAGGGAAAAACACCATGTTATTTGTGTCTGGGTTTCATATCAGGGTGTATTCCTCTCTGGGGCTCCCCTGCCACCACTGCACGGTGAAACCATGCAGCAACTGGGGAGAGCATTGTGGCTTGAAAGTGGAAAATATAAATCTCATAAGAAGATGGGGAGTAAGTGCTACTAATCCCATTAGTTACCTTTCCCAAACAAGCCGCTCGGTGTTGCAGAAATCCCTCTGTGCAGCAGCTTTGTGAAACAGAGTAGCTCATAAAAAATTCTTGCTATTCTTTATGGTAAACATCTGGTGCTATTGTTTATACCACCCCACCGCCCAAAGGTGCTTCGAAGAGCCAGGGGTCATTTTGACTAGAGTCAAGGTGGGATCTGCCTTGGGCTCTCCTCATCCTTCCCATGGCTGGATGTTCAGGGCTGGCAGCATAGCTGCAGGTTTTAGAAGCACCCAATGTTTCCTCTTTGGGTCTGTCATTTGGCATTCAGCTTCCCCCCAAGTGAGTGAGAGGGGGGAGCTGTACGAGCAAACATTGGGAAAAATGGTTTCTTCTGGGTACCTTTCCTCAATCACATGCTACAAAGGCACTAGCAAGGAAGCAGAGGCTGGTCCAGTTGTAGCCCAAAGTTAGACAGGTGTATTGGTGAGTGTTGTGGACTGGAGGATTGTGTAGACAAAGGTCTGAGGCTTGTACATTCAACATCAAAAAGATAAGAGATTGTGGGTGCCTTGGAGGGATGAAAACCTCATATTTTCTCAGCAAGTATTTGTGGTGTGTACATATCTAATTGATATATTAAAGATAAAAAGAAAATGTTTTATTATTTCAAAACACTTTCAAATTTTTAAATTATGAGGCAGTATTTCATAGCTTGTTACACTGGAACATGATTCAGCTTTGAACTTGTGACTAAAAACACGCTATGAATGCACCTGTGAATGATTACGCTTTAATTCACATTTTGTCATTCTGTTATTGTTTAATTACCTTGATAAAAAGAAGCTTTTCTTTTTGTGTTAAGCACACTCATAAAACCATAGGTGAAACCTACAGCTGGTCTTAACCAAAGACCAGCTGTACAAGCCTTGAAGAATTTCACGTTCTTCAGCAGGTCACGAAAAGAAGAGGCACCAGATAGAGCAGAGAGACACCATTAATTCAGATCTCATAATTCTGTTCAGAGAAGAGGAGCTCAAAGAATGCTCTGTTAAGAAAAAAAGTCGGGTGCAGGTGTGGACTGGAACCTAATTGCTCTGTCAGGATTACAATAAAAAGAAATGTTATTGTCTGGAATTTTGAAAGGAGTAAGGATAAAACAATGGCTAATATAAAAGTGCAAAGCTAGTCCCATTGAAGTCACTGGTAAGACTCAGAGTGACTTCAAAGTCAGGAACCGTGAACTACAAAGGAATGTCTTCGCCTTTCAAGTTTAGTTGTTGTAGTCAGCCCATAACTTCTTTTGTAGATGGCTGGTGGAAGGTTCAAAAGCCCAATATGCTGCTCGTAAAAATTAATAGAAGGGGCGTTTTCTTTGGCCTTTGTTTTATCCCAGACTTTGCTTTGTGACTTTTGACATACTGACCTCTTATAAGTCAAAACTTTGACCTATTTAGTGGTTCTGTTCTTGCTAAGGCAAACTCCCAAATCTTCCCATGGGAGTCCCATTGACGTCAGTACTTTAATTCACACAAAGATTGGGGATTTACTGTTTCTGTTGTACATGAGAACATTTCAGAAGGTCATCTGCAACTTTTTACCTTCTTTACCTACAATATCAAAAGGACTAAGACCATTCTATCTCACACTGGGTTTTACACTGTATATGATTTAAAGCCATGATCTGTCACTAAGAAAGCTTGCTTGGGTCCATTAATTAAAAACCCATGGGTGTTCAGGTACAGCAGTATACTCACACCCGAACATCTTTGAGAGATGACAAAGACTGGGAGATCCCATGTTAGCAGTTTGACTCCCGTCTGTGGTTGATTATCGCCTCAAGCCATCTCCACCTGATGGCTATTTAGTAGTGTGTATAAAACAAGCTGAACTTGCTTGTCCAGTTAATACCATTGCACCAAACTGTGACTTAATAGGATCAGAATCAAGCTTTTTGTGTTTCTCAGTCCAATTTCATCAGAAAACATCTCATCAAGCCTGATGCTTTGACAGTTTGAGTTCATGTTACAGAGGAGAGATTGCATTGCCTTCCACTCCTACCAGCCATTGCTCTGGGACACAACTGAACTGTGTGGGAGGGACTGTGTGGAGAGCTAGCTTTGTCTTCTGTTTAAGAGAGAATAGTTATATGTGGGAGTCAGCTTAACCTTTTTAATAAGTATCAGAGGTGATAAATTGTCCTTTTGTCCTCTTGTTGTGAGATCTTATCATGGGTAGCATACCACCACAGTACATAAGACTCAGGCATGTAGTCCTCCTCCTGAATGAGCTGAAATTCAGGTCGAGTATGTGTTATTTGTACTATAAAGGGTGGGAAGTTGCCACATATTCCCAAGCATCACTTCCTGCCAAGTCCACCAAACTTTATCTTTGGGACCTCATCTTAAGAACGTATAGTGAGGTCAGGCTGTGGCAACCTCAGAAGTTATAAAATTATCTCTTGCCACTCATGCGGTAGACACTATCTTAAAACCTCCCTCAATCACCAGTGAATTATGCAGTAGCAACAGTGAGAGCAAAACAAAAGCCAAATCTTGTCATGAAACAGAGATGCCAGTTTCTTTGCCTCTTCTGATGCACATTTACTTTCATGATTCCCTTCACTACTTCAAGGTTGGGTTTTTTTTTGAAGGATGGTTTTGAGTGCTCCCTTCAATTTATCTTGCATGCCACTTGGCAGTAGCACATACCATGAGCATCAGTCTGTTCAGCTCTCTGTCGTGGCTGTTATTATTTTCTCCATTTGCCCAAATACCTCTCCAGAGCAAGTCCCAAATGGAGTTACTTCATTTGTGTTACAGCAGTTTGAGAGGGTCCCTTTTTCTGGGGAAAGCAGTGTCGAGCATGTCAAGGGAGTCCCCAGTCCTCTGTCTCCAGAGCACAGGGGACCTGTGCAGCTTGGAGTGTTATTACCCTACTCTGCAGCCTCGCTGTTAGACACGGCATATGCGTTGGATGTCTGAAGGTACCAGAGCAACTCTTGATCTACTGTCCTGTCCACACACTTCAGAGACGGCTGAGGCCAGCAAATTTGCAGCTCACACTAGCATGCAGACCCCTCTAGCTTCATGCTTTGATGGACCCGCACTCTCTCATTTTCCTCTTACTGCAGGCACTTTTTTTGTGACGTGCAGGCTATTTCTGCAGGGGTTTCTTAGCCATGCTTCTGAATTCACACCTTCCCTCTCCATTATGCTTACAAACAGCCTGGCTTCCTTGTTTCAAAAGCCCATGAATTTTCCTCTGCATGCAATAGGCTCTGTGGGCCTATGAGGGCCCTCACGTGTCAGCACAAAGAGCTGGGATTTGTCCCCTTGCTAGCTGTCACATGGCTAGTACAATTTCACCTGTGGCTTGAGGTTTTATTCCTTTGTTAACCAATTTCTTCTTTTGGTACTGTGGTCGTCTAACAGAGATGTTCCCAATAATGTCCTCTGCTTCTTTATAGCAATGCCTCTGGCACATGACAATTGTCCTTCCAGGTATCGACCCCCCACCCTTTTGAAAATCTCTTCATCTCTGTGAATAAAGATCAGTTGGTGGCTCCAAAATTTTAGTTGTTTTTACTTAAGTTAATTTTATGTTACTCTACATAAAACTAAAAGAACCCACTAAAACAAAAAATAAAAAATCCTCATATATTTATCTTTTTTTAAATAGACTTTTATCTTTTTTAGAATTTTTTTCACCATTTCTAGTACAACTTTTACATTAAGTGGGACCAGGAGTTCTTCTATTGTTCGTGCATAATGTGGAGGTATTCTTAATCTTGTTCATTACTTCATCAGAGCTTTCTTTTCCTGCCCCATCTTCCTTCTCAGTATGGAACAAACTGAGCATAGTGAAACTCTGATGACAAAAATGTGGCTTTTAAATACCTTTAAAATTGCTATTTGAACCTTTCTAGCTGTACTCAGCATATTCTCAAAATATTTAAACATTATTGAGGAATTTGCATTTACACTGCCTCCTGAAAAGCCATTTTGCTTTTGCTTTTTTACAACCAGGACACCTTCTTCAAATAAATGGCTGTGGACTGCTCAGGTTTGGTGGTTCTGCTTATCTTGGCATCAGCTGGGGTTTCATAACTTCAAAATAACTTTGTTGTGACAGTATCAAATCTAACAGTTACACCAACACTGTCATATTTGGGTCAGGACTGTAATGTCCACCTCTCATTCTTTACTGACCTAGTCTTCATGCAAAATTGATATCACCTTTCTGAATAGGCTAAGATATTCTTCTGTGACGTGAATAAAGTTGGCTATGTGAGCTAGAGAACAACAATGAGCAAGTGACAGGAGTGAATTAATACAGTTATGTCTTTTTTTTCTGGTTCCTTATGACTTGTCTTCACATGATGTGCAATTTTCTTTGGTTGCTTCCATTAGAAAAACAGTCTTGTGGCCACTTCATTTATTTCTATTTTGGCTTCTTGTTTTGGATCTTTTTAAGCAGTTAACTTTAGTATTCAGTATAAACAACATGAACGTTTCGTTGGACATGGGAGTCTCCACCTTTTCTAAACTCTAGTTGAAATCATGTGAAAATTCTCCTCCTTGGAAGTTTCCCATTCCCTGGAAGGATACACACTTCTACTTTCCACCGCACTTCGCAGTGGCTGCTTATGTTCCTTTCAGGATATCAGCAAACAGGACTGGTCACAAATACACAGTGTGAAGGAGGTGGGAACAGAGGCCAAGTGGGCCCATGGGGTTACTGAGTAAATGTTAGTGGAAAAGCTAATGATAATACCCTCTCAGTTCTAATACTTCATATGATTGCTATAAAAAGGTAATAGGAATATAAGATATTTATAATTTTAATACTGTCACTTTTATACTGTGAATAATGTGCTTTGTATCATCATTTACAGTGGTATTGAACCATTCTGTACAGTCAGTAGGTGGTTATGTCCATGTGTTCTTCGAGGCCTTTGAATAATATATAATTTGTTAATCTATACTGAAGTTTACTGTGTTACAGTCAATGACAATTTCAGACACACTTTTTTTAACACTTGAATTTTTCTGTTCCCTTTTCTTCAATCTTCTTCCAGTCTTTTTAAAACTCTTTCAGAGGCAGCTTCAATATTTCTTGTACAATTATCTGTGAAATTTGTTGGACCATAGAGTATGGAATAACAGAAAAGCACCTGCACTGGCTTTTGAAATCTGTCCAAAGGGACTTTCAGGCAGGTTGTGCATGTTACCAGTGCTTTTAGGAAATGAGGTGGTTTTAACACTGGTCAAAACCAATGAGAAAAAAGGAAGGTGCTACTAAAATACTGTGCAGTATCTCTCCCTCTAAATTATTCCTGTAAGAAAGGTCTCTGCAGAGATCTGAGATGATCTTATTCCATGTTGTCTGCAACACAGGATTTGAAGCATTAGCTCTCAGTCAGCAGGACTAGTGTTTTAACTCTGCATGGTCTGCTGTGGTCCTATTTTATACCAGTCATGCATCAGGGGAAAGGGAAATCACTCACTGATACAGAACAATGAAATGAAATTAATACAGTGTTTCTCTTTCTCCCAGACTGGCTTTGGATTGCAACAAGTTTCAAATAATTCCGTAATATATTAAATATTAGCATGCGTGTACATACTTCAGATTTCTGTTAGTTTGAGGATTATCCATCACTAGCCACCATGTGGCCCTGTGAGTTTACATCAGACTTTATCAGGACAGCATTAACAAACTAAACACAATTCTTAATGACCATTGTGATCACTGTGACTTTTCATGCCTCCCTGGGCCAGCACCTCACAACTCTCCATTCATGCTCTTGAATGGTTGGTACTGCACATCCTTATTTTCCCATGTGCCATAGTGAGAGCAGAGAGAAGACAGCGTTCATCAGCACATGTTCCCTTTGCTGGCATTTGTCCTCCTTTCCCTCCTTAGCCAGGACATGGCAATGAAAAGGTCGTACCTGGTATGTCAGTCTTCGGGCAGGCAGTAAGTGCAGCCATGATGTTGACATGAGATAGTTTATTTTATTTTTTAAATTATGGCTAAGATGTAGAGTGGGCATTCATAATTTGAGAGCACTGTGTTCCTGGACTACAGAGGTGTCTCTATCCCCTCGCGGGTCCCTGAGCTGGTGCTCGGCCTGTGCATCCTCTATAGCACCCGAGCCACCCCAGCTCTCACCAGCTAAAACATGGGCATGGGAAATACAGAAACTTCCTGGCTTTCCCTGGGCTGAGTGCAGGATCTGAGCCCTGTACAGTCAAATGAAAGATTCCTATTGACTTTGGGTCAGGTCCTTAGTAAATGCTTTGTTAGATATAATCCTGTATCTATCAGCACTTACATCAAGTGGAAACGGTTCGCAGTCACAAAGCCAATAGTTTTCTATTTATCTAATGTGTACTTTAGGTGGTATCACCAGAAAGCCTTTTTTTTTTTCCACTCTGTGAAAACACTTTCAATCAATTCTTATTTCTTGAAGAAAGGGGGAAAAATGCTTTTTGAAACCCAAGGAGTCAGCTTCTCATCCCTCTAGCTGTGCTTCGGCCTAGATAAGAAGAGATCTCAGGGTCCCATATTATTAATGCACTGTCTATATGAATAACGAGCAGGCTTGGTGAATTATTCCACACTCCTGGGAAAATCTATAGCCCTGTCCTTCTGCAGCACCACTGGAACTGAGCAGGAGACTCGTATTTTTTTGATTTGGTGAATTCAGATGACTTCATTCGTAATGAGGAAAAAAATGTATCTGTTCCCCACTGACACCCATTTAGTAAGCTCAAAAAAATTCACAGCATACCATGTGCATTATTAAAAAAGGAGAGAGAGAGAAGCCTAACTGTGTACTGGAATATTTTAAGACTTTGTTTTTGTCCAGGAACATGTCTTCTTGAAACGCCCTTGCAGCCACCCTGAAATTGCAGCCAGATCCTGAGAGGTGCTGACTTCAGGGGGAGCAAAAGCAAAACTGGCAGTGACAACACAGAGTAATTAGTTCATTTACCGAGGCACAGCAGCTCTCATTACCAGTTTGCCTTCTAATCTGCAGGACAGAGACTGAACGGAGCAGAGGGGAGGTATGTGCCTGACCCTGCTGATGGTGGATAAGCTTTTGTGTCAGAGCACAGTATCATCTTCTGAACCCAGACCATTGTTGAGCAACGTGGGGAGAGCAGAGAGGCCATACTCCTCCCTGAACAAGTATATGTACAAACACATATATGTGTTTGTGTATACATATATATATACATATATCTGTGCACATGCTGTAGAGTCATCCTGCCCTGGCTGGTATATCAAAGCACACCGTGCTGTTCAGACATGTAGGTATGTTTCCAGTGATTAAGGTACACGGGTGGAAAAGATTTAAGGGTCAAATCTGCAGCCAACCTGAGCCAAAATCTGCAGCAAGGGCTGCCGAGTCAGACACTTCCCCATCTCTCAGCGAGGGCTGTGTTGTTTGTGCCGCATGCAAACATCTGCCAGGCATTAGGGAGAAGTAGACGGATGATCATGTCTTTCTGGTGTGAAGATGGTGCAGCTAATGAGATCGTCTGACTGTGGGTTTATGGGAGTACATCTTCATCTCAGCTATAATTTATCTCCCTACCTATGTCTTATATTTCTTTCTTTTCCAATTGACATTGCGGTTTCCTGCGTAGCAAAGCAACCACTCTTTTTAATATCAAGCCCATAGAACAGCTGACTAATCCACCCCTGATGAAGTGCAGAGAGCTCACTTAAATCCCAATTTCCGCAGGAAAAACATTTTCTTTTTCTACTTAAGAGGGGAAAAAAGCCATAAGTCATGGCACTATCTCCATCTGTGTGAGGGGTGGTCATTTTTCCAGGCTCCAGCTGACAGGTTTCAGTGCCGACACAGAGGGAGCAGAGCCGTCGCAGCCAACCAAGGTGCACAAGCAGCAGCCTTATGGCGAAATTAGAGAACGGCACGGCCATGTAGCAGTGTGAAGACACCCAGGAACATATAATTACTTCACCTTCATACAGAGGAAGGTAACCTTTCTCTAAAATACTTGCAATAAACCTGCTAGAGGCTAAATAGAAAAACAGTAGGAGTTTTTTCCTCTTATGGGTAGCATTATGTGGAAAGAGCCTGGTAAGGGGTTTTGGAGGCATGGAGTGCAGGCACAGAGGGCAGCCCACCCCTCTGGTGTGCCAGGCACTGCACGGAAAAAGAAGCACAAGGTAGGTGGGGAAAAAGAGCCTAGAGAAAATTCCCTTACAGGGGTGAAGCCACAGGCAGGACCTTAAAGGTGAGCTCCGTGAGTTCAGGTAGCACAAGGACTGGCCGTCCTGCCTGGCAAGCACAGAGAACAACCAAGAGAAGGGGTTTTCACAGCTTTTGCATACACAGATCTATGTCCATGAGCGCAGAGTAGCCCAGAAGAAGAGCAGCAGCCCCCTGCAACCTGTCTGAAAATCTACAGATGGCAGATGTAGGGGCAAAAAATATCTTCAGTGATGTTAAGCAATGCTCCTTTCAGAAGTCATCATCTATCAGTGCTGAGGGAGAGATTTCCAAATGTCAGGAACTAGATGGAAAAAGCCTGTCCAAGAAGAGATCACAAGGGTGGGGTGAGCAGGAGTGTGTCAGAGCCAAAAAGCTTTGCTTGGGGGGTAACCCAGAAGTGACTCAGAAGAGTAAGATCTGGATATCTAGGAGGAACTTGTGTGTAAGACGCTTGATGTATTCGTATCTATCACAGCTGCCACAAGGTGTGGAGTCTGCTCTGTATCTGTCCTGTATAGCTGCAGCAAGGCAGCAAGAGAAAGTGCTTTGCTACCATTTACTACATCTGTGTGGAGTGATGTTGCCATCTGATACAGGATGTGTGGTGTCTCAGGAGTAAAAGGTTTAAATCTTTACACCATGACTTTAAACAAACAGTGGGTTTATCCGTGTTTTGTACAACAAAGCACACATGTGTGGTCCAAGTACAACATTCAAAACGCATTCAGAAAGGGGTTTGACACCCCGAGACAGATTTTCAGCTGGTGTAAACTGGCTCTTGAAATCCAGAGAGACCTGCTAGTTTGTGCCAAATGAGCATGCGGTTTGTTGAGTTTAGGAAAATTAACAGAATGGTGACTGGCTATTAATCCTTGCTCACAGTCTTCAGGGAATATATGGGATCAGCGTTCAGCTAATCTGTGGCCAGGAGGAGCTTAGAGAAATGCTCTGGTCAGGTTAGCATCAGTGCTGTATCCCCTTACACCAAATCTTTACAGTAATTCCAGTAATTCAGATTATTATCTTTGCCAGGAAAGACCATGTTACTAAATGGCTAATTCTTCATAAATTCACATCATACATCTTTTCTGCATCGGACACTATTTTTTCAGTGCACCAGGGCTATCAAATGCTGCTTGTCTAAAGGTGTCTCTAATACAGTATAGAAAATACATGATCAGAGTACTGAGTACTGCAGAACATAAAGTCTTCTTTTCTTTCAAAGACACCTTCTATCTATAAACATGGAGCTAGTTCACAAGGCTTGAATGTGGTTTGTAGGATTAGGATTTGAACACAGAAGAAGTGAATGATTAAGTAAAAATGGAAAATGCTGCTACATAGTGTGGTCTTTTTAAATTAAGAGATGAGAACCTGAAGTTATTGCATACTGAAATTTTAAAGAGGCAATGACCAAATCTTTGTAAGAAGAATACACATCATTAATCCTTTTACTGATGCAGCGAGTTCAAATAAGAGTCACTAATGTAGCACTGGCATTGCCCATTGTGTTGAACTACATGAAATAATCTGTCAACTGCAACTAGAGGCAGACAAATCAACAAGTGTTTAATTGATTTCAGAGAATTGGTTATCCATAAAATTGATCACAGACACATTTCCAGTTCCTCCTCTAAGAATACAACCAGGTAGCTGTAGGACCCAGCCTCGTCAGCACTTTGAGAGTCCAAGGTCTGTTTTGGGTGATTTTCATGCATTAACATTGCAGAATTGCCTTACATTTAGGAATCAAGTAAATACATTGCAAGCGAGGGATTTATTTCAAATCTTGGACTTTGTGCTGAGGAAGTGTGCTATTCAGCACATATATAGCCTGCAGATTTTGGAACAGGTCTCTATATGTAGGTGTCAGAAAGCAGTTTACTAATCCAGTATCTCAAAGAAAACATTATTTCTTGTTGGGAGTTAAGTGTTTCCATAGACCATTCAGTTTACTACAATAACCGCTCAAGGTTAAGCAAGCACAAGTGCTGATGTAGTATGGCAAAATTCAATAATATTTAAAAAGTGCTGCCTCTCCCTTTTGAAACTATCATGCAAAAGACAGCGGTGTGGAAAGGAGCTGTGCTCTACAATTTAAGCATTCTGCCCTGTGTCATTAGTACATAAAACCTATTCTGCAGGCAGATGGATTGCTTTTAATATGTGGTCTTGTGTAATCATTTCCTTTTGATTACAATTCCTAGGCAGCAAGCATACAGCAGAGTTTTCAAGATGCATGTACATGGTCAGTACATTTTTTTTATCTTCCTAATGTACCCAGAACTCACAAAGAGCAAGGTGAAACATCAGTACAAACCATCACTCAGGAATGAAATTGAGAAGCAAATGACACTGTCCTAACTGAGGACAATCGCAAATCTCCCATTAACTCAAATGAGAGTAGAAAACGTATCTGTATTGGTTTTATTATTATAAAATGCCCTCTTCTTTTTCTTCAGACCTCTCCATGAAATACCATCAAATATGGTTGTATGTAATGTAGTTATGCAAATATCAAATGAACTCTATTTCCTTTGGAAATTTCCTTTCCTCCTCTTGAAAATTGCTAACTGGATGAACACATTTTAAAACAAGAGCACTTGTAGTCCCTGTTAAATAAAAAACCAAAGCCCATTAGTGTAATCAACACTTGTATCACATTAGTGAGATCATTATCCAGGGACACAAATACCTATTGCTCTGAGCAGAACGGGGGAAAGGAGGGTGACCACTGCTTTGAACCACAGAGCACAGGAACGAAGCAGTAAAGGAGAAAATCTGTATAGTTTTTGACAGGTTGTGTTTCCCGTGGGATTCAGCTCAGTAGCAAAGGCCCGGCCTCATTATTGCACTGGTGTGCTATTCATTTCTCTTGTTGGTCTGTGTATTGTGATGAATTTGGTTCATCTGAATGTCAGGCAGGGAATCAGGCAAGGAATTTGTGGCAGAGCTGGAGAAGCATAATGCTTCTCTCTAGCACACTGCCGGGTCCTTTCCGAGGATGGATGTGCAGTTCTGGCCACTCAGCTTCAAAAAAGACCTTGAATTAACTTGTGGGCCCAGGTGTGGAGAAAGGCTTTGGCTACTCAGGAGAACAGGCAGCCGCTGTGGAGAGAGAAGAGTTGTAGGGCAGCAAAGCAAAGCATGAAGGAGTATGAATCTACTGTCAGATCAGTGCATGGGCACCAGGCATGGAGAAAGGCTGAGAAAATAGCGGAGGATTTAATAGATATAAACTCCCAATCATTAAAAGTAGATTGGAAATTAGAAGAACAGTTCTAACTGTTAGAGGAGGTTGGCAACAGCTTCCCAGTAGGGATGCCATCTAGTTTTGAAGACTTACAGAGTCTTTTGCCATACCCACAAAGGGCAAAGAAATTAGTATTATTTGATAAAATAACACTGCAGTATACTGGTGAACAATGGATGGACTGTAGACTGATATGTCAAGAAAAAGAGCTGTAGAGCAGACTCATAAGAATTCATTCATGTGTTAGAGACACAACAAACTACATATGTGCTTTGTCTTTAATATAGCAAGAATTGATTCAATCTGGAAAAAAAAAGAATCTTATAACAAACAATTCATATTAGTTTTCAGGCAGCTGCATTTCATACCAACTAAAGGGTGAAGTCTAGGGGAGGTTGTGTGTTAGCTCTTAAAATGCAATTTTTGAAAACAAAAATGTTTTCTCAATGTTGTGAATTTATTAATAAAAGAAGGGGGGATAAAATTGCCAAGCAGATATATGGAAAAGTTTCATCCCATTTTGAAGTGTTTAGTTACATTTTGACTATTTTTGATACAGTAATTTTTTTATTGTTTGGTTGGCCAACATTGTTATCTTTTTTTTATCCATTTGTTTGCAATAATGTGCTGATAAATCAGTTTTAGCAGTGGAACCAATTAATTCTCCATTGTAAGTATTGACTTAGATTTTTTTAATCTATTTTGTTTGTTGGAGATAACAGTGCTGGACTTCCCTGGATGAGTAATAATGAGGAATATTGCAGAATCCATTTCTTCTACTCCTCTGAAACTGTGCTTGTAAGTTCTGTGTGGTCATTGAAAAAAACCAGCATTTACAAACCCAAATTAAGTAAATTATAGCCTTGCTACCTGGCTTGCATTCTTCACGTGACCCCTGGTGCCCACAAGTGGGGATTCTAGCAAAATGTATCAGCTTGAGTTTGCAGATTTCCCAGCTGAATTTGCTCATTAGCACATGGCAGAATGGAAACTATGATCAGAAATGATCTGTGATTATGATGGATCTGGTCTAAATGTATTATGTGTAGTCAGGTTTGGTAAATAAAATGAATGGGGAGGTTTTGAAAGTCCTAAAATTCAAATTTAATTATATACCACCCAGATCTGAGTTTTACTGTTACTGTTTACTGGCACTGAAAACCTTCTGAAAGTTGATACAATTTCATAATGAAGGGAATAAATTGACAAACCAGGTTATAGAAGCTTATGTTCCAAATGTAGCAACTCTTATGGAAGGCCTTTAGTGAAAACTCCTGCAAGTGTGTGCTGTATTGAATCAGTGTATATCTGAAATAATCAGGAATGCTCATTTGTAACAAGCTTTGGGTTAGACCCTTTCCATCTGAACCACTTTCATTTTAAACTCATTATTTATGGTAAGCATAGCCACACTCTTCATGCATTTTGCATATTCAATTTTCAAGCCAAAATATAGGAGCTGCATTAGCTTCAGTGCTCCCAGCAGGTAATCAGCCTCCTGCAATACCAAACCTTATGTCACCAACAGTAATAGGCTGCAATAGTCAGAGCCTCATAAGGACTGTGCCTGCCCAGTTCCTATTAAAATTAATGGGCACTGGGCATCCATTCCCTCTAGGCAGCTTTGAAAATATCAGCCAAAATGTAGTTGTAAGTATTAACCTTTAGGAAGTTAGTGTTGGCAGCCTCCCACTGCTCTGTACTGGTTTCCAAAATCAGTAGCTGTGATGAGGCATGAGCCCTGCACGAGAGGCTGCAGCGGCCGGCGGGGAGCAGGGGAGCAGCTGGGGGCCATTCGCACCTTCAGGCTGTTTTGGCTGAGCAGATTCTGGGGAGTCAGGAGGCAAATTGTGAGACTGCTCTGCCACTTGTGCCAGGAGCAGCCTGAACTGGGCATGATGGTTTTTTCCCTGGTTTTCAGAGGCGAGGAAGCCAGCGCCATAAAGGTCAGTGGAGGTGGTGTGAAAAGGCTACCCTGACTCTGAATATGATGCAATATGGAAGTCTGGGGCAGAAATGCCAAAAATATTGCAGCCTAACTGTTAAAATAAACATATTTGGTATAGAAAAAAACTTGCCTGTGAATGCTTTTATATATTAAACCCTGTAAGGAACTTCTGCCCTGCCTTGGTTTAACCTTCTTTAATTAGGGTTTTTTTCCCTTTCCTGTCTATATTTGTAAAGAAAAATAGTCTGGCATTTGAAAAGAAAAAGGGGCTTAGAATTATTTATTATTGGATTATTGTTAAACCAATAGAAATAGCAATAGAAATTCATGTTTTTAAACAATCTCCAGATCTCAGGTCTAATCCATACGGATGGTGACCTGTGAGGAACTAGTGTTACAGGAATAAATTGGCTATGGTTTAGACTGAAGGATTTCAACCCAGCTAATAAACTCTCAGTAGTGCATGCCTGAAATATTACCACAGCAGCTGGAGAGCAAACTGTCCCCTTTCTAAATTTTTTTCACCAAATAGTTCTAAAATAACCAAAGTGTAATCAACACACTCAGCTAGCAGATTGTTCATGGACACAAAATATATTCCTAAATCAAATAAATTGCTAACTGTGAAGCATTTGCTAGGCTCTGCTTTACATAGTATGAGCTAAGAAACGAATATAGCTCACTGGTCTCTATTGCTGACTGTTACTAAAAATGCAAAGCAATAAACGTGCTATTTCAATTTCAACAGTGCATCATTAGTAGTAAGGACCACCTGGATCTTAATGACTGGTTACACTGTATCTTCACCACCATTGTGAGTGCCAGCTCTGGTTTTTTTTGATGGATACCTATGTCATTTTAGGAAATAATAATTGCATTTTGCTGAATTTTGCTCCATTTTTATTCTGATGGTCTTACTTTCTTACTTTCCCATCCTAAATATGACTGTCTAATAGTCATGGACCTGGAGGAAATGTGTAGCCAGGAACATTAGCAGTGCTGGCAGATCTCAGAAGCAGCAAAAGGGCCAGCCAGAGCCCTTCCTGGCTCTGCTGAGTCCACAGGTTTTGAGCAGAATTATGGGCAAGGCTTACTGCAGTATCCCTGTGCTCAGGGTATGGATCGTGCGCCTGTTCTGCTAGCTTTTCCTGAAATATTAGGTCTTGCTAAATTTAGCTTTCTGTAGAATACAAATCAGCTACGTTAGTGTAGTGTCCTGCTTGTACAACATATTTTGGCTATGTCTAACCTTGTATTTGCTCGCTTCATGGCATGCTACGGGATGTCAAAGAATGTAGATGATGCTGCTTCCTAACACATTTTTCAGCTAAAAATGACAGGTGCCTGAAATTATTACAGTATTATTTTTGTTTGTTTTTTCACTATGAAAACAACACCGCAGATGGTGAGAGGTTCTTGCCAGGAGTTTTTCAGTGACCAAGGGGGCTATACATGCACTCCAAAGTCTAACAAGGAACTGCAGTTCACTAGTTTATGCTGCAAAACAAGGTAGGCATCCAGCAAGGGCAGGAGCACAGGGTTTGTGTAGTGAAAAAAAAGAAAAATTGGACTGTGGGCAACACAGGAGTGAAGAGATGTTACACTGCAGAGTGGGACCAGACTTACTGTGTTGGTAATACTAGATATGGTAAATAACCTCAGACATTTGGAATTTTTTCTTTCTTAGAAACCTGAAAGAGTGTGCAGTAACCAAATAGATTAAAGACATATGCTGTTCAGATCACTGTTCACCTGTGTGATAAGGATAAGATAAAAGCATATAGCACAGGTGGCAGAGAAGGGGCAGACCCACAGGGTCCTGTTCTACACTCAGTCTGGGGAAACTCTAAGGTAAAAGGAGATATTCCTGCAGACTGCTTTCTATTCCCTTCCAAAAATACCCTTCCTTCCAATATCTCTTTGGTGTCAAAATAAATGAAAATGTTTCACAGTGATTAATGGTGTGCTGGCTACACAGTGAATGCTGGTAGGGATACAGCTGATCAGTGAAGAGGATATTTTCAGAAAACCTCATCATATTTTGTTTTGACTTTATGCTGACATGTTGAATTTTGGCAAAAAAGTGATGAAATTCAGCCAGTTACATAGGCATGCATGTGTGCACATAGGCACACACAGGGAGAGAGAGTCAGTTGATGATTCTGCTCCTGGAAGGAGATACCTCTCTGGAGAAACGCTCCCTTGTTTGACACATGCTGGACTGCTGGTCACTATTTGCACCTGGTAATCCAGGTCTGCAGGACAGGACTGCAGGAGCATCCCTGTGGTCCCCAGGACCACCCAATGTGGCACTGTGGGAACTGACAGCCACTGCGAGGCAGGTTGATGGGAGATGGAGGCTTACCTGCCCCTCACCCTGCCTCTGTGCACCTCCTCATGTGTCACCTTTGAGAATAGAAGAAGGTGACAAATGCCACCACGTCCCTGTTTTCTCTAGGAAATTGGCTTAGTTAAAAAGTGCTCACAAGGTTTTGGAGAAGGTTCCAAAAAAACCTACACCCTAATGCAAATCAACTCAGAACTTCTTCTGGGTTTTGATAGAGCTTGTTATACATAAAGTCTATTCTGTATTTATTCCCCTAGAGACTGTAACTATTACGTACAAAAAAGAATGACTACAGCACAATATTGTTTCTTTCACTACCATTGATCTTTAGTTTCCCACTTCAGTTTTGCCCTCTAGATTAAGGGTGGTTTTTTTGTACTGCTGTGTATGTGAGATGTTTAAAACTTCTTGAGATTTCGATTTCCAGAGGGTTCTGTGAGGCTGAGGTTGTAGCTTATCTAATATTTTGACAAAGTCTAAGTTCTGTATTGTGAAAGTCAATTTAGTTTTAAGCTGTTATTTTCACCACTACAGTGAATAATCGAATTTTTAATTATTTTATATGTTATTTTATTATTTTTATGTATTATTTGCTTACAGTTTAGTTGTTTGTCATTATTATAATTTTAGTGGAAGGGACACTGGAGGAACCAAGCCTTGCTGGAATAGATTGTTATCCAGTGTAATGTATTGATCAGGTCAGGCAGTAAATTAACAGGAGCAGAACACCATTAAATTTTGAACTTAATTGCCTTCTACTCTTAATTTCTATTGGATATAATCAATAGGTGCCAGAGGAAAGTTAAAAGAGTTATTTAGCAAGCTGCTATTTCCTGCAGCATAATGGAAAACTACTGTTTCATCCTCTAGTTGATGCAAATAATTTGCAGTTCAAGTTTGGTCACTTAAGCATTTTATCAAAGACTCACTTTTAGTTCTGTCTTGATTAATCTTCATCTCTTCCAGAAAGACATGTGATTTAGTGACTCAATCTGTTTTGGTTTAGCTCCCCTGTTGGTCTTTGCACTTATGCTAGTGTTGCAGCAACGCTGTTTCCCTCCAGGACCTCTCCAGCCCGTATTCCTGTCTCTAGCCATGCACAACACAGAGTGTCTCTAGGGGGATATCCTCAGGCCAGTATCTTTTAATATCATTTCATTTGCCAAGGAAATACAATGTTACAGCCAGTGGAAATGAAGACCATAGCCTTGGTCTTGACTTTTCTTCTTGGTTCTTCTCCTAGCTTGTTTGGACAAGTTGCTCATCTCTCCCATTTTCCCTGCCTGCAAAACACTAAAATAATCAATCACCTTCAGCAAGGTGTAGTGTCAAGTTGATGTGTTGTACTCTCTTCTAGGACTCCCTGCATTGATGATACACCTTGTTCTGTACTCCAGCCTACTGTTCAGTTCGTTACTCCTTGTGTCTCACATTTCCCTCTATAGTAATATTTTAGATACATTTTTTTTAACTTGCTGTTGAATTTAAGTATTGCTTATGCTGCTGTAATCTGAAACCAGTTCCTTACAAATCAATATCTCAGTATTATTATTTTTAAACCTCTTTGAACACTCTTTCCATTACCTAGGCTTTTGCTAATAGAATGTTGCAAAGGAAGCATCATATTTCAGGTGGCCCCCTGCCAAAGCTCTGTGCCCAGTATCACTGCCCTGTGGAATCACAGGGACATTAAAAAGCCATTGAATGAAGGATAGATATCTGATGCAAATTAGGGGATTATTGCAAACTTTGGTGGGCCTTGGAAGCTGCATTACTGAAGCAGCACACAGAATAAAACAGGCCAAGGTAATCATGCCTCATATTTTACAGTAGTGTCAGTTCTGTGCCAGTGGTGCTATTCCATATTTATAACTTTATACTGGCATAAGGCAATTCACATTCAAGCTAATGGGAGTTTTCCAGGAGTGTTGATTCAGGTTCTTGATGAGAAATGAGTATAGCCCCTTTTGCACATCTTTACAGCAGAAATAGCAGTTAGAGTAGAGAAGAGTCTACTTGAGATTTTATGAAGTGGTGCATAATGATGCACCAAATGGACAGACCTTCATAGAAGTCTCATTTTCTAAGAGAGCTGACCTATACTCCCTCTGAAAACCAAATATCTTCAGGGAGTGGCAAGTTACCCACCTCAAAATAGAGTCAACGCATTCAGTGAGCCTTGCTCTGAAATTTTGACCTACATCTGTCCACAGTTCTCTCCACTATGAAATGTGGATAACGGGTATTTTGCTGTGAGCATATTTGATTTTATTCAAGTCCAGTATATTTGAAAAAACATTGCTTGCTGCCTATGCAAATTCAGAAACTGCCAAATCATCAAAAGAGCTGAGTATGAATTTACCTCTTTGACAATTATTCCTTGTCACATTATTTTGGTTAACAAGGAATTCATCACAGGGGAGAAGAAAAAATGAAGCCTCTTGACAGTTACAAGGAATTAACTGTGCTTACAATAGTATATTTTCCAAGGAAAGGCTGGAGGGCAGAGCTTGACAGTGCTGAAGCTGTACCACATACCGTGACATCCTATGACCCATCATTGGCCTGGGTTTCACCTTTACAGAGGAAAGACCTGTTCGGTTGTGTTTACAGATTAGCATGAGTTGTGCAAGGCTCACAGTCCCAACTCCCAGGAGATGCTGAAATTCTCCTGTTCTGGTCATTCCACCAGTGCCCACCACATTATTGGCCCTCATATTATGAGGAGACAGAAGAGTTGGTGTTGTGCCTGTGGTATATTTAGGGAACTGAATCACAAAGCCCAGATGCTTACGGAAGCCTATGGCCAAAAAGGGGCTACTTGAGTATCTCTGGCCAGGGTGGTGTCAGCAATTATAATAGCATTCTCCATTTCCCATGGAGAAGAGCTTCTCCTTGTGTTTCACACTTCTGCCAAGAAGAGTATAAAAGGAGATTTTTCTGTGTCAATGAAGAGAATCCCCTTTTCATCCAAATGAATTATGCTGTCTCCAAGGCGCCAGATTAATCTGTCTATGATATCCCTTGTGTATTGTTTCTAGACTAACGCATATCTGTACTGCTTCTTTCATGATCAACTAGTACAAATGAGAGCTAACTCACATGGTAGTCTTTCACTGCTACCCACTGCCGTGAAAAACTCTACAGGAACGATTCAGCCCCGCTGAAGAAGAGAGGTTCAGATAGACTTCTCACTAAGCAAGCAAAGATTTGCTGTGCATTGGGGTAAAGTTTCACCCTTGAGTTTCCCCATAAGATGCATCTGGAGGAGATACTTTAAGCACCTGACACAGTTCCCTGGAAGAGCAGCAAAGAGAGGCAGCTGTGGTGATATTTTGATACTGTGTCTGATCCTCTCTTGAGCCTCCCCTGGATTCTTCTGAGCCTGTTGAAAGGGAAGTAGCTGCCTACGCCATACAGCAGCCTAGGTCCAGTCTAAGCTTCTACATGAGATAGACATTTGCAACATCCCCAACTGTTTAGAATGAGATGTGAATAAGACAACATTATTTATGTTAAGGTTGATGGCGAGTGCAGTTTGGCTCAGTTGAAGATTCTTCTCTGGTTTGTTGTCATAAAAACCTTGTGAACTATAGATTATTGCATTATAGGTATACACAGCAGAAAAGGCAGACAAGGTAGGAAGTCTCAGAGACACACATGAATTAGGATTAAATGGAGCAAACTAATTCTCAATCAGATCTAGTCACCACTAAACCGAAGAAGATAGAAAGAGACAGAATCAAAATTAGCAAGATAGCAGATTGCATTTCTGGTTAGGAAGAAGTCCTGCATTATGAAAGACTGGTGGATTTAATGTTCAATTCTACCCTTATTTGTCATGCACGTTGTAAAGCATATTTGCAGTCATCACCTTCTAGTTGAATCAGGGCAGGGATTTTTTGTTTTTCTTAGAGTACTTTATGCTTTATAGCTTAGAGCCTTGGCAGAAGTCCATCTACAGTAATATATGATTCACATCATTGTTAGGCTGGGGACTGCAATTGTTGCTGTTCTGTCTATACTCTGCTGTGTTTGTGGAAGGATCAGCATTGGAGCTCTGAGGTTTTTCTCGTGATCCCTAAATCCAGAAATGTATTTGCACCATTTTTATCCCTAGAAAGGTTTCCACTGTTTACAACTTGCCTTCCTGAGAAATAGTCAGAGAAGACATATTGAAAAGCAGGCTTATTTTGTGTATGCTAATATATAAGAAATTATACCAGACAGTAATTCTAGTTATGAGCCAAAAGAACCACCACACAACAACAACAAACGCCCAAAACCCAAAAGAAATAAAAGAGAGAAACCCTCCAAAAACCCCAGCTCTTTGGAGGCTTTGCAAGATAGTTCTGGGACTTTCAGGTAAAGATAATATATTCTTTCCATAACTGTTCAAACTGAATGTGTTGACTCTATGCATAAACTGTTTTCAACTCTGTCTTGTAATTCAGTCTAAAGAGTGTTTCAGTGGCACCTTGGTGGAGTTTGTCAAAAACATCAGTACTGGCAGATGTAAGATGGCCTGCTTTAGCTGAGGGAAGCTGAAGGGAAGCTTCAGCTTCTGGGGAAGCTTTGCCATTAGTCTCATGGCCAGCAGAACTAACACATTCTGGCTGCAGGAAAACTGTATAACATGCTGCAAGTGGCAAGTTCTTTATACTGCATCACTGGAAATATGAGTGTGAAACCCCACCACTTATATGCACACATCTTCCAACAGTTTAAGCAAATTCAGCAGATTTCCAGATCTTTATCCTGGATGATAAGCAAGTGCATTTTATAAAGATACGCTCAGCATCCCTATAAATAACAATTTCTCTTTTTGCCTTTGCAAACCATCATCAGAAGGTGAATATTTCTTCAATTCCTCACTCCTATCTTTCATCTACCCACATAGCCATAACAGCATGCATGTAAAAATGCATAAAAATTTCAGCCTTGCAATTTAAATGTCAAGTCTTCAATCTTATTCCAGTACATTTAGACCATCTTTTGCATACAGTATGGCTGACTTCTTACAAATCTCGTTTTCTTAAAAATGACAGAAAATGCATCTGTGGCCCTTTCTGATAGTCCCATTTGTTACTCTACCCTTGCAGAACAAAAACGTAGTGCAGCGTGCTATGCTGAGAGATCAGTCACAGACAATCCCTTGGGGATATTAAATAGACAGTTATATTGTCTTTGTGGAGCTGATCTGACTTCCCTTCGCTTCACTAGAATTTAGCAAGGTCTCACGGAAATGCTGCTGGGATTTAGCTTGACTGTGGTATAACCAGGCATCTCTGCATGGGGAGATGGTGTTGCAAAGGTGTGTCCCTTCGTCCATCTCTGTGCCCTGGAGAAAAGAAAAGATTGCACAGAAATATATAAGTGAAAATATATGTAACCCATTTCACAGCTATCTGGTTGTCTAGGTTTTTTTTTTTCCTCCCATCCTGTATAGTTTTCTCAGGTATATATCAAGAGAAGTTGTTTGCAATGATGTTGAGTGGTGATTTGGGCCGGTGTTGCAGACTGCTGAAGACCCAGAACACACACACACTAGGCTGCCCTAACAAAGTTGCAGACATAGCCTGCTCCTCTTGCTCTCTCTTTAGCACAAACTAGTATTTAGGATCTCACTTTCAAAGACTGAGGGCTTCCAGTGAGTCATCTAAATTCCACACTTGGGCACATAAATTACTTGCCCTAAATTAAAAATTACAATTTAAGATAAAAAGCACTAACAACTGTAGAGTTCATTTTCTCAGATATGTTTGATTTGAAAATAATGGAAAATACAATCACTTAAAAAAAAAGAGCTTTTTTTTGTGAGCTTTTGAAGAATTTCCTTCCAGATAGTACTAATAAATGTACATGTGTACATTAGGAGCTCTCTTTTGGGTCAGATTTTTTTTGTATTAAAAAAACCTTATTTTTATAGCTGTATAAGATGTTATAGCCGTTCCTAAAGACTTCATGAGTGCCTTTTCATCCCACTGTCCACAGAAAGTGTAAGGGAATTTGTCACTAACTTCTCTCTCTGGCAAAAATAACACAAATATAACCCAGTATTTCCACTGAAGGATAATGGATATTTTTACCATTTCTGCCCACGTCCTTCAGAGCAGCTTGTACAATCCATAGTGATCCAGGAATGAGAATATACTTTCCCTTCCACCTTGGCAGGGCTTTACTCTGTCAAGGTAGGGCTTGGAAACTGCTTTGAGATCCTTGCAGTGGAGGTGTTAAAAAGGCACAGGAAACTCCTATGGCGTGATGATGCACCGGTTTTGCTGCAGCATGAGCCTCCCCGTTACTACAAAAACCTTGGAGGTCAAAAGCTGTCCTGTTTTTGCCTGCTTTGACTGTTTCTACCTACTTTTTAATGAACAAATGCTGACACTGTTTGAATAATTCATCTATATTAAAATCCAAAATCTTGAAGCACATCAGCCACTGAAGACACTTCTCCACAGAAGACATTCTGCATTTCCCTGGCCAGGACTGGTGCTCCCTGCAAGGCAGAGCTGGAAGGGCTCCCCATGAGCTCCCAGTGCAGAATTGAAGTCTTGAATGCTCCCTGGTCATGAATTGAGCCCCTGAATGCACAGTGACTGAATATTCATTTTGTCCATTCTTCAAAAAAATACTTACAATTTAAAGAACAAGAATAGCTCCATTCATAAGCCGCTATGTGAGACAAGGCTCTATCATCAGTGCCGTATCTACATTTCTTAATGAGAAGCGAACAAAGCTGATATGTTACCATGTATAAAAATAATGAAAAAAAGATATCCAGAGAGAGAAATTACCTTTTAGTCATAAAGTGATGTGGGTTGATTATAAGCATATGTATTACTTCTCTTTGTTGTTCACTTCATTGTGCAGTCCGGGAGAATAAGGAAGCCATGTGCCCCTGCTGTATGGCCAGATGATATTAGGGTTTCAGCATTTGGAACAGCAGATACTTAGGGTAAAACTTTCCTCTGATTTAAAATGAACAATTCATCACGCACATAGCTGTCATTAATCTTACATGCAGAGCCAGGCTTCTCATATTTCAAAATCTTTGGAGAGGCAGCTTTTTAATCTATATTTGGTTCTTCTTTTTTTCCCCTCTGAGATTGATTTCTCTTTGCATATAATGCTGTAGTAGTTTCAATTTAAACAGAACCCTGAAATAAAATTTTTGAATATGAAACCTTAGCAGAGAAAAAGGAAACAATTATCTTGAAATTCTTTTTTTTTTAATGTAAAAGACTTCAATGACAGCACCACTGACTGACAAAATTGACATGTATTTCAACTTCTGTCTCAAGCAATGGATTATCTTAATCACAACAAGAGGGCATATAATCCTGGATGAGGCCATAAATTCAATTAATCTCGGTAGTAATTCTCAAAGCTATTCATTTTAATATAATGCAGCACCTTGAACTATCTAAATTACAGCATCTGAAGCTGATTAAAGATGAGAGGCAGATGAGAGCAGCTCCTGGAGGCCATCTCTGCCTCCTTTTACCTCCTCTCTGCCACAACACCTTGGGCAAAAGGCAGATCTGCTGGAGCTGCTCCTGTGAGCCTGGACAAGAAAATGAAGGAGAAGGACAAGGAAAATGTCAGGGAAAACAGGAAAAAAGGCAGAATGGATGGAAGGGCAGAAGATGATGGGGGTAAAGTCTAAGCTTATTCTCAAAAATATATGAGCTATGATACCTGCAGGTTATGAGGTATCTCTATCAAAAGTTTCTGGTGACTAAAAGCAAAATTTTTAAGTGGTTTGCATATCTCTTTGGGCTCTTGAGATAATAATATAGCTGTCTGTTCCTTATTTTGTAGGTCATTTATACAACTCATAATCTAAGCCCTTCTCTCATAATCTAAACCATTCTTCTGCTAATACTCAAAAAGGATGTTATTGGAATCCCAAACTCCTTGCCATTTTGCAGAGCTGAATCTGGACACATAACATTATAAATTCAGTAATGTGCGTCACTATGGGAACTGTTTCTCTTGCTAGACAGTGGGGAATGAACTGAGAACTGGCTGTTTAGACACATGTGTATGTGTGTGCATGTGTCTGCCAGGCACACACGTACATAAATAATCAAATATAGATAGATAAATTTTACCATTAAGTGTTTGCATTTCTTTGCTTCACCATTTCTTCTTATTTTGCTTCATTTAGCATAGAGTATCTCTGTAAGTCTGGAAACTAGTCAATTACTGAATTTCTTTTCAAAGGAAGGAAAAGAAAGATTACAAAATTCATAAAACTAGCATAAATCACCATATCTTCCCCACCTGAGGATCTGACCCTGTAATGGTAGTTTCTTTCTTCTTTATAAAGGTAATTATTCTATTAAAATTAATAGTAAAATGAATACTGCTGTGACTGAATTACATGGGATAAGCGTGAAATACTATGATCTGTTCTGCTATGCATTAGTAATTATAGTGTGCCCAGTGAAATTTGCATACTTTCCTCTCCTTCCCTGCTATCCACGTTAAGTTTAGTTGCTAAAACTCTCTCCAGGGTTGGAGCTAGAGATTGCTACTGGTTTACACCAGCACAGCAAAGAGGAAGTGTTTGCAGAACATAGTACCCCTGAGTTTTAAGATAGCAGAAGAAGTTACAAGATAAGAATGAATATGTTTGGTATTTGAAATATCTGTGATTGCCATTCTAATGTAGAGGACAGAGTTTTTTGTGCTTATATAAATGAGGTGAGGAAAAAAAAACCTGTCTCCTCTCCACCTGCTATTTCTGTATGAATAGTTTGGCTTTGTGATATGACTCTGAGTTCACACTGCCTGGAGCAGTGAAAGCAGTTGGTATCTCAAAGGGACAGCACTCAGAATAAGGGAGAGCCACTGCTCATGCAGGAGCTGATGGACCTACAATAGCTTCTGTTTTAGAAAGAGCTGCATTCACCTGCTTGCACTTAAGTGGTTCATGGAAAGTTTAAAGTTAACCTCAAATAGAATAAACGATACTGGGACAAAAGACAACCTTTCCCACAGACATATTGAGCGACGTGGCTTGAGCTAGCAATAGCAATTACTTCTTAACTAGATGATGGCAGGAAACAACCGTTTATGGGTGCAGGGCAGAAGTCAAATATCAGGCCCAGGCTGGTTTCTGAGGATGAGAAGGAGCCTGCCCAGCAATAGCAGGGAAGTTTTGCCCAGCAGCCAGCACAGCCCTGCTATGCCAGGGTATGTGCTCAGCTCAGCAAGGCAGGCCCTTCGCCTCGGCACAGGCTAAATACCCACAGCCTGATAGAAAGGGATATATGGGAGAAAGCGGGGATAGAGTGAGCTACTCCCCTTTGACCCACAGTAGCCTGTATCTGACATCCTTTTAAGTATCCTACGAGAGCTGTGCACTCAACATGGCTTCAGAGACAGAGGGAGGAAATCACAGCTGCCCAGGCAGCCTGGGAAAGCCCTAGCTGTCTGGATTCCTGTGAAGTAATTGCTTTTGTTAATAGGATTTTATTGGTTTTAACCATATTAGGATGGTCGCAGGTTGGTATAGACAGCTTATGCTTGATTAAATAATGACCTGCTGCAGTGATAATCGCAAACTTGTACCAATGAATAAAAAAAATGGTTCTGCATTCCTGAGAATAGTATGCAGCCACCATTACTCAAAAAAAAAAAAAAAAAAAAAAAGGACACTTATGTTGGCATACTTAATTAAGATAATGTATTTTGTTTCTTTGGCTAAACCTTGATCTTGAAAATCCCCAAGCTAACAGAAGGTCATTCTTTTTTCCTTCCTAAAATAGTCTGTGCAGTGCACAGCTTAACCATCTCAACAGAAGCACTTTTTCACCCCAAGAAAGCAACCTTAGGCAACTTGTAAAAAGGTCATATAAACTTTAGATGCAAGCCGTTATTTTTAATTCATGTGGTCTATCCATGTTTCCTAGTGCCTGAACAGCCCTTCCTGCAAATTACATTCTTTTTGTGAATATAAACAGTTTATTAAAACTCCTGTATTAATTATTTAAATGAGTTTATAAATATTTGAGGAAGCCCATGCAAAAGGCACTCATAATAAATTATCATATTCTACGTTCATTGAAAGTTAAATTACAAAACTCTGAAGACTGCCTTCTGTAACAAAGCCATTTCCACTGCCTGTCATCACAAAGTCTATGGTAAGAGCATTATATTTAGGTAGCAGAAAAAAAAAAAAATCGGCATCTAAAGTTTCAAGTGAAATAACATTTCTGTTTTAGAGTGTTTGTACTAAATATGACACTCCATTAAGTATGTCACTTTAATTACCCATGTTCAATGTCTTATGGGAGGAGCCATCAGTTTCCAGCCTTGACTTTGAGATCACAGGTGTGGAGACTGAATTAATGAGCAGAAGGGGGGAGAGACATACTGAGGAGAAACCTGGAGCAAGTGAAACAAGAAATCACTCACACAGATCGATTGATTGAATGAGAAGTCAGATACTGGAGAAGTGGTACTGGAAAGAATATCAATCCTACAATTCTATGGCAGATCAACCTGAAGAGTGCAAGGGGGTTTCTTATATGAAAGGACAGGGGAAAAAAACAAAATTAAATTAAAAATGGCACCAGCAGGATGGCAAAAACTTCTCTGGATAAACTTTTCTGGAATTTTTTTTTGAGATGGGAGGAAGCTTCAGAGTTCTTAGTTTTGCAGTGTTGGTTGGTAAGGTAAAGACTCACTTTGTAGACATTCCCATCTTTTGAGTCTCAGTCTCCATGTACATGGTCAGGTCTGGCTGCCGAGGACATTGCACATTATAAATGGCAGCTGCCATTTTATATTCTGCAGAATTTGTGTAATGGATAATTAAACTGATTAAACAGGAAGAGACATCTGATGATGATCCCCTTCATCATGTGCTTTTTTTTTTCTTAACTGTCCTGTGTTCAAGGAGTATCTTGAGGTAGACACGTGGGTGTCTTGAGAACTTGGTAAAGTCAGTTTGTGGTCATGCAAGATAGACCAGGAGATGCTCCTGCTGTAAAGCCTCAGACAATGAACTCATGATGGTTGATAAAACCAAATCACTTGTAAAGACAGACTCACCTCTATGAGCAATGACAGTTTATATTAGCTCCACAAATCCAGCCTTTACAGTTTTGCCAACACTTGCCCACTCACCTGCTTCTCTTCATCTTCTTTTCCACTGGTGACCACTGCTAAAGCAGAAATCTCACTAGCATGAGGACTGCAATGTAATGCTCAGAATTAGGGGATTCACTGGCCAATTATCTTTCCTATTTGATCTACTTTTTAAGTTTCAATTATTCGTGGAGATGACTATTTAGAAAGAAAACGCAGCTATTTTAACCTTGTGCAGTTTTAAAGTGCTTTAAAAAGATGAACAAGGAGTATTAGAAAATTTCATCTAAATCAACTTCCTGTTCAGTTTGCTAGTAACTATAGCGATTCTCGGTATCTTTGTTTAGCTGCTTGCATACATTTTGTAACTGACAGAGCTGAACATATTCTGCAAAGCATTTTAGCTAATTCATGCTCAGGTTTGTAAAAGAATTTGCGCTGGGCATGCTCAGACTCCATTTACATTCATTTTGTATGAGCATTAATGAGATCAAGTAGAACAAGGACAGATGTTTGTGAAAAATAAAATGTTAAACTCCTATTTGTAGTGATGAGAATAGAGCTTACAGCTTCATAGCTAACAACCATCTGACTGGAGCATGCACGAGATTCCTGGAGTATCTGGAGTCTAAGACTCACAGCTCCTTCCATCTGGTTATTTTTTCAAGAGCACATCTTGTGTATTACATAGGAAATAATGATCCTTGTATAAATTCAGGATTACTCACTCTAAGGACAACAGAGTAAGGTCAACATATAAATTATTTGTAGAAAAGACTTACTTAGAAGTGCAATCCAGGGACTCTTCCAAGGTAAAAGGGGGGAAAAAACCACTGTAAATGGTAGTGAATTTTCATCCTTTAAAATAATACAACTCGGAGTTAAATTGAATGGAGGCAAAAAGAAATGAGCTGTGCCAATACCAACATGGCCATGAAATTTCAAGTGCCCATTAACAGACTTCTCAGCTCTGTAAAATGTTTCAGAGTAAATAAGCATTATGAGCACTGAAGGAAAACATAATTTCAAAGAAAAGCTTGTCAGTTAAGGTCAGTTTAATATCCACTCATGAATTTCAGTGTTTTTAAGTCCTGCTGATAAGCTTTTATAATTGAGTTACTTCTCTTATTCCATGCATATTGAAGCAGTAATTAAGCTATGATATGAGATACAAAGTAATGTGTGCTCAATTCATCAATTTTTGTTCAGTCTCACAGTTCTTGTTCCGATTGCACTGGCATTGTTGCACTGAAATATCTCCAAATCTATCATGTCAAGATTATGCATGATGTAATTTGTAATAGTAGCTAGGGATTTGTTTACAAAAAACAAATGTTCCTTTAATCTTTAAAACAAAATTAGACTTGTCTTACATCACAGAACAAAGAGATTTCAATGAATACAACACTTTTAATAAATCAGTAATTGCCTTGTGGAGTGGCAGTTGGCTCATTTAACTTAACCTTTGAAAACAGCTTCCTCCACACAGATTTTAAACAGTGCCCTTCTGAGATAAATTTCAAGAGCTGGACTGTGGAGATTTAAGTGCTCTATAGGTGTATTATATATACCACAGTAGAGAATTTGGACCATATCATCTTTTCACAGCAGAGATAATTACAAGTTAACTAAACTGCCTCCTAAAGAAATTTGCAAGCTCTGCCTTTTGGTACCACTGTGCATAAAGTGGCACACCACATGCAAGTTCATAGTACCATCATTAGGACAATAAAACCTCCCTTAGTTTATCATTTCAAACTGAATCATCCCTACAATGCAAGCACAGGGCACCTGACCCTAGCTTGCAGTGTGAGTTTGTTGGTTGGTGGGGGATTAAATAGCACTCCACCAGCTGTAAACCAGTCTGCTGTAAACATATTTCTGTAGTTGATGTGGTCTGAAAATAGCTGGTGGATACAGACAATAGCAAAGAGCTGCTCCCATCCTTTCCCAGGCACCCTGGGTCATCCGTGGGTGATGCTCATCAGGGCTTTGACCCACATCACTTTACTCTGAAAATCAAACAGCCATGTGCCAACAGGCGATTAATGAAGACTGTTTTTCTTCTGCATATGTGTCCATTGGATAATAGATCTGCGCATATTTTATTAGGCTGCAGGGCACAACAGCCAGAACATTTCAGAGGAAAGAGAACGTACCAAGAGTGTATTATGACATTAGGTCAAGCACAGATGAACTTCAGCTACATGAAAAGTGTTTTAATTGCCATCCATGGACTATTTAGGCAACTTTACAGGACAAAGATGTGTGATGGTGGGTGGTTTTTTTCCAACATAAGTATGACCACACCAGTAGGTGCTTGCGCTAGTGGAACTGGGAAAAATAAGAAGGTCCCTCTAGAGCTACATTCTGCCACCATGGCAATGCCAGCAAAGAGCTACTCACACCCAACCCCATCCTCGCATGGTCGGGTCAGCCTGTCTGAAAGGATGATGCCTCAAGCAAGGGTTCTCCTATAAAATTGCAAACCTGACTCACTGAAGTGATGGCTGAAATCTGTGTTTAATCACACACCTCAATGTATTGCTGAATCTGCCAATGCCACTCAACCCAGCAAGACTGTCAGGCCAGCAGTGATATTCAGACCCTTTTAGGACTTCACATTCTTATAATGAGCTCAAAAGGAGTGTTTTGATTCAGGAATTTTCCAGCTCTGTTTGTTATCCTCTTTCCAACCTTTCTAAGGGAAAAATAGCAGATGGCTTCATGTACTTCATACCTCTTAGCAGTCCCTTTTTACAAAAATTCCTTGATACCCAAATTTTAGGAGAAACATCATCCTTTTACTGCTCATGCCAATCTCTAATTATTCTGCTTGTGGTTCTTTTGCCAGTGGTTCTGTCCTCATACACTTTCTTCAGCAGCAGGTACCCACCTGACAGCCCTCACTATTACAGAGAGACACCTGGAACCACAGCCACATATTCCAGCATTTTCTAAGATTAGCAATTCAACCTTAGGTCTTTAAAGCACAGAGATTTTTAGTATTTTTCACAGAGAAAAACAGCGACAATATAATAGTTTGCATTTAACAAACAAACAAACAAAAAAGCCAAACCGATAAACATATACAAAGAAAAAAAAGGTGGTTTTTATTGACTAATAACACATAACCACATTATGTGTTATTAATTTCTGTAGATTCAAGGGAAGAATTTTCCTTATTTATTTATTTACAGGAAATTCTCTGTGGACTGGAAACAATAAGAGACAAATACTACACAATTTATACCCGAGTAGTACACCCGAATTTAATTTCATAACTGATAACTATCCAATATATTATGCATGCTTTGTTATGCCTTATAAATGCATTACAGTTATATAATTTATTAATTTTCAGTGCTCTTTCATAGAGGGTTTTGCTGCTAAGCTATGTTTCTGGCACCTCATTCAGTCAAAATTTCATCATAGACTTTCACCCTTCAGAGCCCACTTGTAGCTTTTCCCTTCCACCTCGCTGAACCCAGCCCCCTGCAGCGCAGGGGATTCATGTTTGAGCAAACAGCGACTTTTACAGACACCAGATTTGGTCCAAAGCCCACAAATACTATGGAGGATTTTTTTTTCTCCTGTTTCTTCAGTAACTGTTGGATCAGACACAGTTCATTGGTTTCTAATGCAAAAGCAGGCAATAATGGTTCCTCTTGGGTGCTCACTTCCACCATCGTGAGCGACAAAGTCATAGCAATTGTATCTTTGGTTCAACACAGTCATTTCCCAGCAATGCTGGCTGTGTGAGCAAATATCACCACAGCAACTCATCATATATATATGGGTGTATTTATATATAAAGGCCACCCACAAACCTCTGTGCACCTCCCTTATCCTCATCTCACAGCCTGGCTCCTCTCTCTGTATTTCAACTCATTCATTTACTTTATTAATGAATTATTATTAATGAAAAATTAACATTGCACAGAGACGTTTTTCTTCTTTGATGGCAAACCAGTCCTCAACCCTGGTTTGAAATGTGTGTGAATATTTATAAGCAGCTTCCTATTGTCTTTCCAAAAATGTATAATTATGCTGCAGTTCTTTGGCATTTCATTAAATATATAACAATAAGATTAAGCTTTCACTAGGCTATCTAGAAGCTGTTCAAATATGGTGTAAATAACACTGCTACACTGCACAAATATTTTATCAGCCTGCACTCAGCTTTGTTCTGCAGCAAGGGATGGATTCAGTTCCAAACTTCAGTAATAAATAGCAGCAATGGGTCTCCCTAACCTACAAAAGATCAATTTTCCCTGTAGAGGTTGGGAGAGGATCCTCAGTCGCCTGCATTCATTTCAGCTCTCTGCATGTAAGCATTTCATGTTTTCATTAGTCTCATTAGCACTCATTAGTGTCGGCAGGTTGCTCTCAAATGACCCACTGTCTTTGCAGCGAGGTTATGTCAAACACCAATAAACTCACACGCATAAAACTATAAATAAGGGTGGGCGGCTTGACAATTACCTTAAATGTATGTTGTTGTGCATGAATTCAAGAATTTCCAAGAGAAAATGTAAGGCTGTGTCCTAACACTCTGGAAGGTCATAGCATACACTATGCACTTCTGGGGAGACAAGTTTATCACACATGGTTTATTTTATCATTTCATGTCCTTTCTCTCTGCCACAGATATCTGCAAAAAACTGTTTTGTTGAGGCTTGCGCTGGCTTTCATTGTAGAAATGAAGCTTCCAGATAATGCAGTGAAGGCTCAGGTATAATACCAACTATGATCCGTAACTGTCAGAGAAAAAATGCCAAGCATTGGTCATATCTGAGCTCAGTGGAATGTGGACTAATTAAAAAAGCCAACGACACCTTCTGAGTACAGTACTAGCAAAAGAGAACAGGGGTTGAGAGGCAGCTGCCAAACACAATTCAACTGACCTGGGACCTGCTGCCATCTCTAGGAAGCAGTGCTGCAACCCTTTGGCCTCCAAGGCTGACAGCGTCTGGGGGCTTTATTTTTTTATTACCTTAAAACCTGAGATTTTGGAAAGATCTCACAAGTTGAACTGCAGGGCCCAAGAAAAATCTTAATTGCTTTTTATTGGCCTGTACTCAGTGCTGCTGAGATCTCTGACATCTACCTGATTCAGAAGAACATTCTGCAAATTCTACAGTTCTCTGTAAAATCAGGATGTTTTTATCTGTGTACTTAGCTAACAAAACTGAGGTTTTTACCTCTGAACAGCTGTACACACTTTATAAGTACTCAGAGGACTTAAGTCCTGTCATTTCTAATGCATTCATGGAAGTGAAGATGCATGTTCACTCACCATGAAGGTGCCACCCATGAGAAATTGTAGTCCGACTTCAGTTATGGATGCCCTTCAGCCATATGTCTAAGCAACATTTGTTTCCAAAGGTGCAAAGAGAGGGTCATGGAAAAATGACATAGCTGCAGTGTTTGACCCTCCCAGGCTGAACAGCAATGAGGGCTAGAAATTCCTTTGCAAGATCTAAGCTATTTTGTATTAAATCTGCTCTTTAACCATCTCTATTCAGCTGAAAGTCAGGCATGTGCTTAAAAACCTTCTGGCAGCACACAGACTTCATATAATTTCAGTGTAATTATTTATTATCGTAGTTCCTAAGAAACCCAGGCTCAGACCAAGACACCATTCTTCTAGTTGTACAAATGCAGAAAAAATGTCAGTCCCAAATTGCTGCAATACAGTGTTGAAGCTCAACAGCTCAGTAAAGACAGAGGGGATCATACAAGGAAACAAGGCAAAAATAACTCATCCTCTTAAGTAAATAAAATTACAAATGGAAAATGGCTACAGCAATATGATGATTTACCTGTAGTAATAGAGAAAGTCAGTAGCAGAGCTGGGATTAAACAAGCCTCAGGAGTTTCTGATTCTCAGGCCATTAGGCAACACCATCTCTGTTAGTCATATTGTTATGAGGGAAGTATACAACATGCTTATGTAATTTTTTCCAATTTACCTAACAGTATGCCAACTGTTAGAAAATGGCAATGTAAGTGCTTTTTCACTAGTGAGTCTTCTCATGCTGTCGAATTAGCACCCTTTTTGCTGGTTTATGCAGATCTCAAATGGAAATTGTTCATGGATTCTTTGCATCTAATCTGCCCTTTCATATTTTATGAGTATATTTTAGTGCAGCCCACAGAGTTGTTCAGACACATATTGCACTCTTAAAAATATCCTACTCTGGCTTCTGAATATATTGCAATGAAAAATCAAAACTTCTGGATGGGAAAAAATTTTAAAACTTTCAATTCTTTCTAAAGTTTCTGTCAGTGAATTAATAAAACATTGTTCAAAACTTGGAGAATATTGCAAAGATCCAAAAGTTCTAAAAGAAAAAAAAAAGTAGTTTGATGATCTCTTTTTAATGTTTACTACAATTAAAAAATATTAAATTAACTCAGCAGGACTGGATCTGAGGCAATTAGGAGATATGAGACATCACTTGCCAGACTGATTGTACTGTGCTTGTATTTTAAACTGAAGAAATGTCAGTTTTGCCAGAGTTATGAGAGGTCTGTTATCAAAGTCTGCAAAGTATTACACTGCATGAGCATCAGATTGATGCTTCTAAAATTGAGTAAGATTGCATTAAAGCAGATAGTTTGATGGACTCCCTGTAGGAAACATCCTGTATTTCTCCCAGACAGCATTATTCAAGCTGAAATCTTTTGTTTCGGATTTGTATTCTTTAACTTATCAGACTACTGCTTTACAACTCCCAGAGTAAATGGTATTTCAGTCTGTTTATGAAATACATAACCCTTCATATGACATTTTCTTTCACTCCAGTTTTCTCATCCTCCTAGAAAGTGTGTTCCCACCCCAGTAATTCATTCTGCACCCCATGACATGCCAATAAAGTGAGAGAAACTACATCTCATTCAATTCTCTGAGATTTTGTTTTATAAGGAATAAGGTGAGCACAGGGTTACAGATTCTCCTATTCTAGTTTATATCAGGGTTTTTTTTAAGAAAAAAAAAACTACCTGAAAGATTTTACCTACCTCTGTGCTATTGCCTCTGCCAAAAGTCTCCATCAGTGCAAGAGTCTCACACGGAGAGTTTGAACTTTCCTTTAATCTAATCCATTTAGAAAATGACTCACAATTTATTGAATAAAGTGGAGAAAATTGATATCTTTTCATTAAGCTGACAAAGTCTTTTTCACTGCTGGCATCTGTGAAATGTGTTCTCTATTTAAATTTTATTTATATCAATCTTCTCTGGTGGAAACTAGATTAAAATGAAATGCTTTATACTTACAGTAAAAACTTTCCCATCCTGCAACGAGTGTCATACTGGTTTCGAAAACGAACTCTGTTTCTTATTCCTTGGAGTAACATGATACCTATGATCAGGAGGAAGCACAATCTAATATCTCTATTCTTTGTATTCTATTTCTGTATAAACAAAATGTGTACACTTTGTCACAGGCAAAAAGAGATAGCTGCTGTGGCTTTATAATGGCAAATGCAGAAGCAATCTTGGAACAATTTAATACATAGCATGTTCCCTCTAAACTGTTGAAAAATGCATGATACTTTGCTCTGTTTTCATATTTCAGGGTCTTCCATAAACATGAATTAAAGTTATATATTACTCTGTGAGTTTTGTCATATTGTTACATTGTTCAATATAATGCCTTTATACTTATTGTCATATATTGTTTGTCATATTGTTAAAGCCATTTCCTAAATACAAATGCAGAAAAGTTAAAGGAGAATTCTATCTGCAAAAAAACTCTTTGCATTTTTTATACGCACCAGAGTAGCAAACACGACACAAGCAAGTGCCTGCCCGTCTCTGGGCTGGGTGTGCACATTTTCTCCCAGACCACCCTCTGCTGATGTCCTGTTAATCACCTGTGAGAGGGCAGTTACTCACTGCTTTGAACAACTGAGTAGCTTCAGTCTAATGCAAGAACTTGAAGACTGAGTATGTGAAACGTAACAAGTTTGGGAGTTTCAACAAGTAAGGAAGTTTTAATCAAATGGATTGTGTATTTTTTTCCAAATATTGCCTGATTCAAGAGGAAGATGATGGAATGGTTAGTGTTTCCATGCTGATTTGATCTCAGTTTAGGTGGAGCTATTTGAAGGTCTTCAATGCATTTTTACTGCCCTGTAATAGAATAATTTGTTACTGAGGAAAAATTTTTACTGGGGAAAATGTCCCCAGCCAGATCTCTTCATGCATCAAACCTTTGTGCTCCAGATGGTGCACAAGAACAAGTCAAAAAGCGGTCACTACCCTTATGCAACATATAAAGGTTCTTATGAACTTTGCAAGCTGAAGCCCACTGCATTCAGTCTAAGCTGCAAGTTCCCTGCAGCCATCTAAGGCTTTGGGCATTATGTTTGGGAACAAATGTATTTTAAAATGCAATACAATTGTGTAAACACTAGTAAACATAAGATATTCTATTGCTCTTTCCGTATATTCAATTTGATGCCTGGATCTCTTATCTGTAGTTTGTTTCTCTGTTTGGTACACAAGATCAGCAAATGCCATTTCAACCAAATGCTTTTTTGTCTGTTAATTCATGCAGACTAAATACATCAGAAGTTAAATATTTTGATCAAAAATTTTCTGTAGCTTTGCAAACAAAGATTAAAAAAAAAAAAACCACAGTGGAAATTGGACTGGAAAAAAAAATCTCAAGAATTTTCTGGAGAAAGTTGCTTTTCTCCCCTGTTCCATTAATTATATGCTTAAGGTTTAATATTCTTATAAAAGAGACATTTTTTTGAACTCAGATATAAGCAATCCCTTATTTACACTAGCAGGAGCTGGGGAACAAAAAAAAACCCCAAAAAACACAAATGTAGCAGGACTAAGTCAAGGCTCTTTTATGTCATATCCTTTTTCTTTTCCCATGGCTGAGGGTATCTGTCCCAGTTAAGTCAGCCTTGCATGAAAAAACTCCATGCTTCATGTACTCCCCAGACAGTGAGAAGAACGCAATGAAAACCACTCCAAAACATTACAGGTGTCTAATTCAGCATGATGTGAGCACTCTCAGCCTGTAATGACTGCTGACTAACAGGAGTCTCTAATTCTCAGCCAGAATTAGCAGTTTGGGTCACCGAAAAGCTCAGGTTCCTCAGGATTTGGGAGATGTTGAATGCAAACTTCCCAGAGGGAAAACATCTTAACTTTAACAATTCTCTTTGTCACGTGACTGCTTCAGCACATCTCGGAGCAACATAACATAAACATAGAGAAGTTGCATTGTATTCCCCAGGGAAACTTTCCCCCTCCTCCCCATACAGGTGTATCTAATCTCAAACGCAGCAAACTGATTTATTTTAAAGCTTTTTCCTGCCTCTTTGAACAGAGCTGGAGGTGTAAAATTTTGAAAGTTTTAGACCTCAAAGGATCAGCAGTATCCAAGAAGGACAACCGGTCCTAAAGATTAAAAGGTTCTTAATAGAAGAGAAAACCTATAAGCACAAAACTCAAAGGAAATAATTTTCATTGGGCTCTAGACACCCCTGCCACAGCATGGTGCTGAGGACTAGACCACAGGGAGCTTTGTAGTGCTTCAGACTTACAAAGGATTTTGCCCACTTACATATTAAAGACTAATAGGAGCTTTTCATCTGCAAATGGCCTTAGTTTCCCCCTTTTATAAAAGGAACCTTATCTCCAGTCCTGCTATACTAGGTAGCGACAGGTGAGGGTACTCACTGGTGGACCCTTGGGTTGGCTAACTTGTGATTGTAACTGCACTGCGATCACAAATTTTTATATATATATATATAAAACCTGCACACTACGACTTGAATCAGTTGACATTAAGGTTCAGCACTGACTTTGCATTTGATTATTTTTCAAGGTCAATATCCAAATACTTGGGCTGTATTTAACAGCATCAATAAGTACTTAGATCATTTTAATTGCTATGAACAACATTGCTTCTCCATGCTGCCGCTCAGTCTGTATTCATCTCGTATCTCTGTTTTACACTGTAAACTCCTGAGGCCAGGGCATTCAGTTTTGTGGGGTTTAGTACCTAGCACCATAGGATCCTTCTCCATGGTTATTTAATGCTGCAGCACTGCTAGTAAATAATTATGATCATCACTTTTGATTCCATATCGCAGGATTCTTCTCACGTATTCTGAGGATTCTCTGCTCTGATGATTGCTGTGAAGGCCAGTATTTAACAGGATATGGTTTTTCAGTTTGCCCACTGCACAGTCTATTATTAGAGCACAGATTCAGTCCTCATGTGCCTTTTCATGCATAGCAAAGAGAGATATCTCTTTTCTCCACTGTTAGCAGCATTAATGATACCCTTCTGAAAATGATGTGTGAATAGCATCATTAAACTGCCTTGCAAGCCCAGGTGTAAAGGGGTTTTTTGGTGTGTGTTGTCCATATGGAGAAATTATATATTACATGATAAAAATGAGGTGTAAGCTGTGAGAAGAAACAGGAAAGACAACACAGAGAACTAGATAATCGATGTAGGGCCTTTCCAACTGAACTATTCTATTCTACTCTATTCTAAGCTTAGCTCACTTGCTCCAACATACTCAACTCTTCTTCCAGACCAAAGGAGCTTTCAAACCCAAGGTGTTTCTCCCTGTGTTTCAAGTAAACTCAGCGGGTGAAAACCATATACCTGTTGGGACAGTTATTCAGCAGGTCGGCTGGTATAATCACATTTCAAGTGAAGGCCTGTTTTAGACATGCTAACCTGGACTCCTGAATTGCAGTAGCTTCTTGTTAATTAGCTGGCCCATAAATATTCCCTCTCATTCTGATTTCTTTTGTATTAAAGTGGGCTATACTTGGATGCACTCCAGCATGGTCCACCAAATATCTTGACCATATGCCACTCAGATCAACCACGTACCTCAACAAGTGGCAGGGGCTGGTTTGTCCAGCTTATCTGAGGAACAAGGATCATACCTTTACAAAGGAAGTCTTAATTGCACTTTAAAGGAAATAAAAGTGAAATTTAATTAATATATTTGACCTTCTTTGCAGGATTTCCCACTCTATATTAACCATTTTTATTTCCCAGAGTTTACTACCAGCTTTATGTAAAAAACAGCTTCCTTTCTGGGCACATGACACACCTTTGTGTTCATTTAACCACTCTAAATTATTTCTCTCTGTTACATTCTTACCTAAAGAATATGGTATTTGGCTTATTTTGGGTGTGTGTGAATCTAATTTTCCCATCTGAAAATACATATTTATAGTATTACACACCTACTGGCTTGCATCTGTGTGTGTCTGCAGCAAAGGAAGCTGGTCAGAAAGTCAGGGGAGCACTAAGGAGAGGAGGTAATTACAGGAGGCTGCCAGAAGAGTTCAAAGTGGCTGAGGGTTGACCGTGTTGGCAGTGGTTCATTTTTCATGGGCTGCACTGGAAAACAAAATACTAAATTGGAACAGTCCTATGATAATGTAGTTTTCCTTTCAGGGCAAGATCAAAAGGGGAACAATTTCCAGTAAATCAGGATCGGAGCAATAAAGTCAACTGCTTAGGTGGGACAACAGCAGGTCTGGTAAAATAGAGTGATGGGTATAACTCTGTGTAGATAATGCTGATGATGCATAAGTTTGAAGCTGTGGTCATCTAGCACACACCTCTCCTAAGACAAAACCAAGAATGTAGTCCAAGCGTTATTGAAAATGTCAGAGTGCCTCTTTTGTCCATTGCGGAGTCTCTCTCTTCTACAGTCTCCTGCTCTCTATGCCATGCAGAGCCTCCTCTTGCATGATGAAATGGAATAGTGATATACACTTTTTAGTCTAGGAGTATCTGTGGCTTTGGTGCGTTTATTTTTTCAGTGTGGATTGGTCATATGTTAGAGATTAGAGAAGAAGGGACTTGTATTCATCTGAGTAGCTGTGAATTAAGGGGATGGACAATAGCAGCAGCTGCAGATACATCTTTGGGTGTTTCCTTAGGATTTTGTGAGCATAAACAGATTACAACTAGATAAAAAATAAATCAAGACTTTCATTATAAATGTTCTTAAATCAGTGCATGCACAACAGGGCATTTTCCAGAGCTGAATGGTGTGATACAGTGTAGTCTGCTGCTTCAAAGGTATTTGATGGGCTTGAAGCAGCTACATGGGGTGAGTAGAACGGGTTAAGCATCTCTATTTGAGTGAGTGTGTGAGAAGTTTTCACAGTTAGGCTTCATGAGTGCAACCATGAACTTAATTCTTGCCAGGGAAAACAAACCACAGGCAGAGCCACTCATGCACCAACTAGCCACAGTTTGCAAGGTTAGCTAAAGTTTATCAAAATCCCCAGACAAAAATTGTCATTAAGATACAGTTAAGGTCATAGACAGATACCAATTCCCAGGCAAGAAACTTCATTAAGGTACACTCAAGGTTGTAAACATATGTGCCAATTAAATTCAAACAACAAGATCCAAACACTGACATTATTTACAATGTTAAATATTTGGAAATTAGAAGTTACTCCTAGAGATAATATGGTTTCTATAAAATTCATAATCATGTTTCAACAAGCTAAATTTCTGCTGCTGTTCAGTGTCACCTTACCTTCTATTTCTAGTCGTGACGCTCTCTGCCATGGGATAGTGTGAAAGCTAGAAGTCTGCATGGGTTCAAAAAACTCTGCACAGATCTGTGGAAGAAAAAGACAGCTATAGGTACTGAAAGTGAAGCAGACTGTTTATTCTGCAGTACCCTGAGCCACAAGTCCTGAAGACCTGGAGAATGTTCTGAGAAAAAATCTCTTTCAATTTACCTTGTTCTTATGTATGTCCATAAAGATCAGACTGGCCACTCACAAAGATGGGCTGTTAGGGTGGGTGGTCCTTTGGTCTGAAGCAGTATTGCTGCCATCACAGTATTCCCCGCAGGCACAGCATGATAGTAAACTAGATTTCAAGTATAAAGAAGCTATGGCAAGCAGTCTTGGAGAATATAAGATGCAAAACAAGTAATTAAATGCGAAATCCTTGCAACTAAATTTCAGTTGAAGGCTTTAGAAGGGACATTGCCTCTTAAATGCCTTGAGATATTATTTAATTAGATTTTTCATTATAACACAGTTGTGAACGTTGTCTTTTCTCTTTTAGCTTCAATAGTGATTGGGAAATGGTGGTGTGAGATGGAGCCCTGCCTAGAAGGAGAGGAATGTAAGACATTGCCTGATAATTCTGGATGGATGTGTGCGACTGGCAATAAAATCAAAACCACCAGAGTAAGTCGTCTTTCTGTCTATACCCAGGAGGTCGTCATAGAAAAGGAAGTCACTAATGATTGCTCTCACATGTCTTTTCCATCATCATATCTGCTGTAAAAGTTTTAAAGATCACTGCACACCTCCCCAGCCACCCAATGCTTCTGGCCATAATTTAGCAAAAGTTCAGATGGATTCAGGCTTGTCAGCTGGGTCCAGGCATAACAGGCAGGTTGGAGCTGCTGAATCACCAGGTCACTTTCTTACACACTGTCACCTCAGAAAAAAAAGCCAGTGCACATCACTGAGTCCCTTTCTGGTGGCTAAAGGGAAGAATGTTACATCAAAAGGATCTGCTGGATCCTACATTCGTTCCTTGGCTGTTCCAGGCCACATCTGTATTAGCAGCTGTACAGGTGCTTTGTAGCATGAAACTGTGTTGAGAACTCAACTCACTATCTGTACTTCAGGTGTTACTTCAGAGCAGCTCTAGCCCCATGCATCCTTTAGTGACCTACTCTTGAGATGCTGAAGATTCAGGTAACACAGGCCAACAGGTGATGACAACTTTCACCATTTCACTAGGAAAATGTTGAGATATAGCTGCAAAGAGAGAGAGTGTGAATGAGTTGGCTAAACTTCTCCCACTATGAGATTACCTTCGGAAAAAAAAGTGTTTTTCAAAAATAGATACTAGTTTTTCTTTTGCATTGAGCAATCGTTTCACAACCATTTTTTTAAAACTGCTACCTATACCTGTATTCAACAATTTCAATTAAATTGTCTTCATACCACGATTTAATTTTTTTTCCATGAAAATTACATGGTTGCCAACTCAAAATACTTTTATAAATGAATAAATGTTGTTTTTCAGTGAAGTGGAAAATAACTTTTGAAACCTGCTAGATGAAAAAAAGCAAATTTTCAAGAAATTTTTCCCTGTTCATTAAGTTCTACATACTCATACCCAGCTACTAATTCACAGGAACATGTCATGATTTCCTGACTTCTTTATTTTTCTACAATCCTAACTCTAGCCATTTTTCATGTCTTCTAGGCCCTTTGTTGAAGGACATTTTACCCCAGCTGATCCCCATGCCATCTGAATACTTTTCTTTCCCTCCATATGATTTACCCCAGGATGAATGATTTGTATTACAACCCTGGTTTCCTGAACAATGCCTTCTGGCATGGCTAATCTCACCACCACATTAAATTACTAGGATACGTACTAATTTAGGAGGTTTTCTTTGCAGAAGGCAGTAAGTGGCCCCTGAAAACAGAATGCATACTATCTCTTCGTCATGTCCCAGACCAAAGGAGAAAGCATGGGGGGAACTGTGATTCCTTGACTCAATTTCTTCCTGCAGTGTCATTATTGCTGCAAACTGATCTCTTCTGAGATCTGAAAAAATCACTGGAAGGATGTGCCCTAACGTATGTGCTTTGCAGTGCAATTAAAAAAAAAAAAAAAAACAAACAAAAACAAACCACAAACTTACTACATGTCTTTTTTCAGTGAGGCAACATTTTTCCCACTGAATTGGGGAATTAAAATGGAAGAAAGTGATATTAAAGAAGCAATAAACAACATGAAGTTTGTTATACTTTTGTTAAATTACAATAATTCAATACTTGTGCAGTCTGTCTGCAAATTATATGATTTAGGAATTGCATTTACTTTTTTTCTGTGAAATCGTCCTGCTCTTAACTCCCTCAACTGTCAACATATAAACTAGTTTTAGGTGATAGCCCGCATCTAGAAGTGATTGCTAGAAATTTAGCAGCTTCATTAATATGCAGATGTATGGTCCAATCTATTCAGTATGCATTATTGTATTTCATTTAAATTAAATACTTACAGAGTGAGTGCTCATAACTGAAAAAATATTTCTTCATTTACCCACAGGAGTTATTTTAATTAGCTTGTGAGGGAAGTACCTTATGGTGCTGCTTCCAGTAGTATTTTGCTTTGTTGCTTTAAAATATCATTACAGAACCCAATTGACAAAGGCAACATGACATGATGTGTTTAGCAACTGTTTCTTGCATTTTCTAAGCAAAAATTATACTTCATAATCCCTGAAACTTTGCTTGAATCTGTACTGCTGTGTCAAGTCTAGCAACATAAATAAAAAATAACAGAAGCAATCAGATTCTGAAACAGGCATTTTTTTCTTTGTTTTGTCATTTCAGATGGCATCAGAGAAAGAGATTACACTATAATCTGTATTGACCCCAATCCAGGCTGCAAAATTGGGCCATGTGTGTCTAATTTATGTAGTTAAGGACGTTAAAAAAGCAGAAGAAACAGGACAAATCAGTCAAATTCCTAAATATATCTGTGGTGATTAGCCAAAAAGGTAGAGCAAGTCACCACAGGCTGTAAACTGTTTTAATGAAGGTTTTTCCTTACACTAAATATATTTACGTTAGGCAGCTGCTGTCCTGACAAGGAAAACATTCGCTTCTGTGTTTCACAGGATTAAAATACCTATTAGTATATTATTCAAGGCCCACAGTAAATCACATATAAGCATATATGTGTGTGTATATATATATACACATACATGTATGTACACAATATATTTAATTTTACAGTGTAGTGTATTATTTCATGGTTGGTTCTCAGATGTGATTAACACTGATTAGTGTCAGAAGAAGGTGGACAACAGATCCAGCGAAGGCTTCGCCAGCACATGCTCCATTCCTTCCTTTTCATGCATTTATTCCTGTGTTTAGTCCTTTAGCATAGCTCACTAATTAAGTTGTTAAAGCCAAAGATATAAAGCTCACAGCCTCTGTAAATCGATTTGTTTGCTATTGATGGTCAGAGCAAGTGACAAACACTGGAAAGAAATCATTTTGTAATTCAATTTTTGGAGCAGTTTCAATGCTTTTTTTAATCCCTATTCACTCTTTTTTTTTTTTTTTTTTTTTTTTTTTAAGAACATAAGTTTCAATGCTTTCCTTAAAAATGTGTCACTCTTGGAGCTGTACTAGGACCTGGCTGGAGATCGCATCACTGCATTTCAGCAGAGCAACCAGCACCAGGGGAAATGCAAGAGCACTGTCTCAGTCTGGATGCTGGGACATGGTGCCCACAAGGGCCCATAAAAGCCTGTAGGTGCCAGAGCTACTGAAAACCACAAAAACATGGCTCTTCATGCACCCCAATGTTTTGTCACTTCCCACCTGAGTGAAGGAATCACTCACAAGCTCTTGCTATTGGATTGATGTCTACATACAACTTTCTGTGCATGGCTTTGCTTTCTGCCTGGGCTTATGTGCACACTGCCCTGCAAAATACCCTTTTTGTGTAATCCACACTAATAACACCTGGCATTCATGTACTAGCCCTCAATATACTGCAACAAGCTGTTTTTCTGCTGATACTGTGAAGGATGGAAATGAAAGCGTTGAGCACTTGAGGACTGGCAGAGCAGCTCAGCTCGGAGCATCTCTCCAGCTTCACAGCCTGAGCCCTCCATTACAGCCCACCCGTCCCCCAGTTTCCAGAGTAATACTTGGTTTACCATATATTTTTCCATCAGAGAAATGCAGGCCATCTTACAGTGCCCCGAGGGACCTGAGCATCACATTTCTTAGCAGCCACTGCTCGTCTCATGTTGCAGTAAATAGAACCTGAGGTGCCCATGGCCCCTTGGCACTGTGGCCCCTTGTCATTCCTTGCTCCTGCATCAACCACAGAAATTCATAAGGCGGTGTACACACAAGAAAGGGATGTATTCATCCCCAAGAGATAAAACCCAGTAGCCTCACTTGTCAGTGGCAAACCAGGAGAGCAGAAAATGGGAACTGGGGAAAGGAAGGAAATGGTAAATGAACCCAGAGTTTTATTTTCTATTTTTAAGCTGTCCAACTAAGTTAATATGTCAGATAATTTCCAGATTAATCTTTAGTGCAGTGAAGAAACCCCTCTATTTTTGTGATAACAATCTCTGTAATTAAGAGGTCAGTTCAAAGCAGTAGAGCAGAAGATAGTAAATATCTCTTGCTACAAGACTTACTGCTGCATTTCATCATATCACTGAGTGCTTAGCTAATAATTTGTAGCCCTGATTTAATGCCTGAGCCTGCTCATATTCAAGTCTATTTGAGTTTCATTGCTGACCTAGTCGTCTAGCAAAGGATCGAATCACTTGTGCCATTCCTCTGTGTGTATCAGTGCAGGAAAGAAACAAAAACCTCTCCTCAAGAGAGCTATTCTTGCTTCTGGTCAGTTGTTCTTATTTCAGCATCCTAAAAAAAACTCTGGGCGGTGGTGTTTCCTCTTCAAGCCATTAGTGTGCTCACTCAGATCAATTGTGGTGTTAGTCATAAAGAGTGATGGGTTTACGGTCTGTTGCAGGCCATGTTATCTCACCCAAGGTGAGTAGATGAGGCCAGTCAGACTTTCCAGTCTGTTATATAGCTAGTCAAACCTATCCTGCCCCTCTTTGGGTAAGTGGGTTGGTGGAGGTCCAAATGAACCTGAAAAATGGATCCATCTGCATGTCCTTGTCTAGTAGAAGCTACTAGCATCACTCTGAGCAGGGCAGGGTGGAAGGCTGGGGTGAGCATGGCCCCATGCCCAAAGCTGTCCTGGCATCTCTTGCACCACCAGCCCAGGTGATGGATGCACACCTCCCACGGCACGGGCAGGAGGTCGTGCAGGGTCTGCTTCCTGCACATCCTTAAATCCCTGCAGCCCCAAGAGAAAAGAACCCCCCCCCAGAATATTGCAATTGAAACTCAGCTATATCACAAGCAGGGCAAAGTGCCACGAAGCCTGGGTCTTTCTTTCCTCCCATAACATATTTTATATAACAGACTCTTTCTCACTTTCTTACTGCAGATCCACCCGAGGACCTAACAGAGCGCCGTCTTCATGGAGACAGTGAAAGCCCTGCTGATTTATGAGGACAAAGTATTGAAAGTTTAAAACCATCTCAGCATTTACAAGCCAAATGGATTTCTTATTTGCACTTTGACTGTTTACCAGATAACAACAGTGGCTTTACTGTGTGAAAGAAAGTATTCAGTGGAAATAATGCCCCCGATTTTTGACAGCTGAAAATAAAAATGAAGAAAATGGTTCCTTTGGTAAAGTTCCCGACATTGCGAAGTACAAACAACAGTCTAAGTTTGGATCTACAACTTACTTTATACCAGTTAAAGTATATATATATAAATATATATATATTAATATATGATATTTTGAAATAAAAGCCTCACTCTTCAAGAAATTGAATAGTACCACACTTTGCTGCAGCTGCTGTAATTTTTTTTTTTTTTTTTTTTTTTTGTAATGGTCTGGAAGATCCCTACCTGTTTCAGAGAGAAATGTGGCAGTGAAGAGGCAAAGCAAACCTGCTGCGGTACAAGGACGCCTAAGAGCTACACGAATCCTACCGATGCGGCATCCAGAGCTTCCTGTTCCCTTTGACAGAATTTTGAGGGCATTTGTTGTTCCACTTTGTGTTCTGGAGGCTTTTCCCCTTGTGCAATACTAGCATGCTGGCTTTGCTTCATTAACCATACTTGATTGATATATAACAATGATAATTCTATTCTCTTCCAAGAAAATATTTTTAGAGCTGTTAGATATTCCATGAAGAAGAGATGGACAACTACTGAGTGAAGTACAGTATGTATTAAAGGTTTATTTGGCAGAGTTTGGTAGACTGTGAGCTCCCTTCTTATTAAAGATGTACTGTACGTACAATGTCTTCAGACTTTGTATAGCTCGTAGAGACTGCAGTAAAAACCCAGTAACCAACTCCAAAGCTTTGCGTTGTTGGCTCACTAATTCTTTGAAACAACAACAAAGCTATTTCTTTCCAGACCAACATCCAAGAGGGCTGTTACATATGGTTTGCTTTTTTACGAGCCCATTTGCAATTGGTGAACAAGCATTTCAGCTTAAGCGAATGCCTCTGTGGACATCTTGAATGCTCAGGCATACCTGCACACAAGGGACTGCCTGGCTGTGTGTTCTTATCCCACAGCACACGTGGGAGAGCAACCTAAATTTAAGCTTCCCTCATTGCAGGCCAGGCTAATCCTCACTGAGTGCATTTGTCACCAGCTAAAAGCATACACGTGAGCAATTCCATGGTACAGCAAACACACAACAGTTTGTGGTAAGCAAACTGTTTCTGAGCCCTGCTTTCATTTCAGGAATAGTTTATTTCAGTTTAATTTTAATCTGTGTCTTATGAAGGTGAATTCAGCTGAGATGCTCTTCAGCAAGAATACGTCCACAGAGACATTGATCTCACTGCAAGAGGTTTGAATTCACATTTCTAGCTAAGCTGTTGCTGTTCACCATGAAGCCTGGCCCTTGCGTTGCTGAAGAAATATCAGATCTGAGGACTGAAATGCCCAAGTCTAGTTTACATTCCCAGGCACTTTTGTGAGCAGTCCAATTAATTTCAGGGGGTTTATTCATGCAGAAAAATATCTTGTTGTCATGCCTAAGTCTGCGCAATCTACCCTTCAGCACGCCTAATGCTATCAAATCAAAGAGGAATAGGGAATTGTAAAACTTGTTCTATCCAGTCCAACTTCATTTCTTTAATATTTCTAATTTCCTTTCAGCTTGCTTACCTGTCTCTCACAGGATCCCCTTTGGCCATGCTGATCACTTTTAATCCAATGCAGAGGAAGTGCTGCACTTCCCAACCTCGAGTTGGTCGAAATTCTCCCTCTAACATTCTAACTCCTTCAGGGCAATCACTTCAATCCCTGATGCTTCAAGAGGCAGAAATATGTCACTGTAATTACACTGTATATTAAAGCAGCTACATGACATGTCATGCCATACTCCATGCTGGCTTTCTGTGCTGGTCCTTGGCGATGCTCACAGTGGAAATGCACATGCTGTTTCCAAGTACTTCTATTATTTCTCCTTCAAAAAGATATGAGAGTGAAAAATGTCCAGGGAAACCAACTTGGTTTTCTTCCACGCACAGAAAGATTAAACAGGAGCACGAGCCTCACCGCCAGTCGTAAGTTCTAGCACATGGAGATCAGCCTCACTGGTGGTCCAGCTGGACAGGCCATATATTTTCTGGCCACAGCTACCTGCCTAAACCACAAAAGGTACCTGGACCCTAGTCTACATTTTAGATATGATCTGCCATGGCTATGTGTCCCTAGTCCCATCATCTCAGTGGAGGGGACCACTGCCTGCCTGGTTACCCACAGATAGGTATGGTACCAAAATGAGATCTTCAGACCAGTTCCAGGCTCACCTGCCACAAGTAAGGAGAAACTCCTCCAAAATAAATTGTTAGCATTTCTTAATTTTACTAGAACAGAGGTTTAAAAACCCCAGGACCCTCTAGAGCTAGGAAGCCCTTGGCGCACTAGGAGATAGACCCTGCCACCAGGAGATAAGTTGATTAAAAGCCAGGATATGTTATCATCCCTTTACCAGTAGGAACTGAGGCACACAAAACTAAATGGTCACTCAAAACCACATTGGATGGCTATGGAAAATCAAGCAGAAATTGAACTTTGGTTTCCTTATTCCCAGTTTACTGATACTCTGTAAGATGACACACACAGAGCAAACTAACGCATGGCCTCTTGTACCTTTTGCCAAAGCTGAAGGTATCAGCACTGAGAGGTATTTACCCCATAGCAGAGTATCTGACAAGGCTCAGACTATGAGTAGATAACAATGCTTATGCCAGTGTCTATAAAATATGTCTGCAGAGATTGGGAAATATTAGACTTGCTAAAATATAAGAAGGAAATGTTGTCATTACCACAGCAAAGTTTCTTAGAGATGTTTATGAATTTTTCTTTGCCAGTAGGCAGCCTCAAATATCACCACACCAAATTCAGTAAACATCTGTGTCTCTTTGAAGTTGCTGCAAAATCTGCTCATGAAGTACGGCACTGAGAAATTGCTGGTTTAATTAAAATGTTTTAGAGGGGAATTAAGGCCTTTGCAAAAATAGTAAAACATGAAGTCAAATTAAGAGTGAGATGCAGCTAGCCTTCATTGTTTCAGTGAACCGAATTGAAAAAATTAATAAAAAAATTCAACCAGCCTGGACTCATAATGATCATGTATTTCAGTGATATGCACAGTAACACAGTGTGTAGTGGGAACGTGTCAGAGCTGCTTACCTTGGCCGATGGAAACCCAATGGGTTTCAGTGGTGGAGTGAATGGGTCCAACATCCTCATGAGAAAGTGAGAGTTGTGCTATTCTCTGCACAATGTTAAAAGGTATTTACATCAACAAAAGAGAAAATTAAAGTTCCTGCTTTCTGTCAGAAGTCTAGACAGAGACATGTCAAGGAAAAAAGAGAAATACTTGTAAATGCATCAAAGATAAACTTAGCTTTATGTCAGTGTTTCTTCCTCGGATGTGTGAAACCAAGTTATGTAAATTTAAAATGTACAAGTTGGAAAAAATACTGAAAAAAAAAAAAAGTAGCTACCATCTGCCTATTGATTCAGAAAATCTAGATTATATGCTTCTGTCCAAAAATCTCTGGTAATAAAGAGCTTAGTGTGGTATGACTTGATATTGCTTTGAATATGCTACATGCTAAATTTGAAGAGGAAGTCCACCCCTGTGGCCAACAATTACGAACACCATGATGTGTACTCAAACTTGTCATTACACAGAGAAAGAACTGTGAAAAATTACTGAAGGTGATACAGTTTATGATGAGTGATGCTCTCATCAGATCTATTGATCAACCATTGACAGAGTTTGCAGATACTTTCAGTGGTGTATTGCTTGTATATTTTCCTATTATAAAATGATTAGTTATGTTCCTAACTCTCCTCATTTGCCACTTTTCTGTTTCATTGTGTGGTCCAAATATAATTACAGTTCATAGAGAAGTTGTGGAGGAGATAAACATACCTTGGCTTGGAAAGCACGTCCATTTCATCTGAAGGTGGCAATCTTTGTTTCTTCTTCAGTGGCAGGATGAATATTGTGGCCTAAAATGAGCTTCTCTTTTATCAATACCTCAGTCACATCCCAGTAAACAGGCTTTAGAGCTTGCCTGACAAAGAAGTGGGTCATGCTTCTTTGCTTAGTATTCTATTTTTTGTTAGAGAAAAATAGAAACACATTCAACAAATAATCTCTCAGGTAGACAGCAGGAGATGTGTGTACAGGGCAGTTGGTTTAAGGCTGTCAACACTTTTTCTAGTTCACCGGTTTGAATTCAGATCATAGGCCTGACACATATTTATGGTTTATTCTCTGAAATGCTCACACAGTCAAAACACTCAACTTCACAAATATTTATATTTTATAAAACTATGCTGCTCTAAGGAAAAGAAACTGAATCCTCTGCTTTGCAGGTAGGAAACTGCGGCCCATAAGACCTGAGACCTGTCCAAGGTTATGCTAAAAAAGTGCAGCAGAGCCAGCAGTAGAACTGAGGACTCCTGGATTTTAGGTCATCATTGCAAATCGTTCATCTACAGTTCATATCAGCGAAATTTCACCAACAGCAGATTCTGGCTTTAGCTCAGGTCACAGAGAGCAGAATTAGGGAGCCTGCAGAAGAGTGTGGACAATCGTTTGTAAGCACCAACTGCTCAGAGCTTGTTCACATCCCTTCAGCTGGTATTTTCAAACCACTGATGCATGGAAGACCACCACTAGATCTACTCCAACATCTTCTGCTATCACAGGGACACAGTCCTGATCTAGTTTAGTTTCATGGCTCCTTAACAGAAGCTGCTTCAAGCCTTTCAGATCAGAGCGGAGATGGAAAAAGGCACAGAAATAGCTGTGCTTAACCTTGATGGGCTGAGAAACACGTAGCCAAAAGTCCCTCTTTTGGAGGTCACAACTTCTCAGAGATGCCATCTGATAGAATGACTTTCATGTAAAAGTTGACTTTGAGCAGAGAAAGCACACATTCCCCCACACCAGAAAGTGTCTGAACCAGCCAACAAGAAGCACAAATAACTTGTGCTCAACTGAAAAACATGAGCACCACTGCCAGGGGAGAGCCTACTACCTAGGGTAACTAAGTCATGGGGAAAAAAAAAAAAAAAATCACTTTTACTTAATATTTGACAAATATTCATCTCTGGGCACACTTGGCAGATCTTTGCTAAAACCTTTTGCCATTGTTTGACAGGTACCTCTAATTCCTGAGTGCAGCTCAGAAACATACAGAGGTCTTTCCCACATGATAGGCCTGGGTATGACATCTTTTCATCCAACACTCATTGTCGGATTATTTTTGTTTTCCCACCATGTAGCAATATGGTCAAATTTGTATGACCAGAAAAAATATACATGTTTGAGCATCAGGTTACTGACCCACTTCCCATTATTTCTCATCTGTTTTCTTTGTCAGACAGCTGTCCTTGATTCAGTTAGAAATGAGGGCTAGAGGCGCACCTAGATTTGACGCAAACTACCCATAACCTAAAATATTACTCAGGGGAATATGCAATTTCTTCCTCCCACCTGCCATTGCTCTTCATTTCCTATTTAATTTTCATTTCATCCCATCCCATCTCTTTCACACCATTTAATTAGTTTCATCCATCTCTATTAGTCTTTTATCACCACTACTGCCCCACAGACTAGAGAAAAGCAGCTGTGCTGTCAAGACCCAGCTCAGGGCCACAGGGTCCATCTCATGTATGCCGTACTATACAAAACAGATGCTACCGGTACTTGATTTGCAGCAGAGTTAATTTTCAGCTCCTCACATTCACTGAACCTGTCCCATTTGTTGCTTCTCCTACAGTCTCATATACCTTGACCAGAACCGAGAACTTGGCACACTGACTATTGAGGGCTTGCCATTACTTTATGCCTCTCAAGAGGAAAATTTATCACTATTGAGTTGATCAGACTTTTCTTGGACTTGAAATAGAGAGTGAGAAACAAACAAAAGTTGCTGTTAAATTCACAGTATGGGATCCAAGCACAGACATGTTAGGTTTTTTCTGGTCTCTTTTTTTTCCTGGTGCTCTTTCAGTTACATTTCCTTGCTGAAAGACTCTGCTTTCCAGACTTGTAAAGCCTACACAGTATCTCATGTAAAGTGGTCCAGTGTTTTTACAAATCTGTCACCAAGTCCCTAAATCCCTACTAGTATCTGACAGACACTGATGTAAAGCAGAGAAACAGGAAATGTTACAGGCTGAAGATAATGGTCTCTGTGTCCTTCCTCTGCGTCAAAAAATCTTCCCTGAAAGTATCTTTGAAACAAAACATCAACATTCAAAGCATTCTGCAATGTGAAGAACCTCAATACTGAACTAATGCTGAAGAGCAGCTAAAAATCCTAAAAGACAAAATGCAGTTGGCGCTTGAATTCAAGCCCTTAGTCAAATCTTCCACCAGCTTTTCTTCTGGAATAGTAACTGATGGGTCACCCTGAGACCCATTTAAGGCTGAGTGATGATTGTAAGCAGCGAAGAAGACCTATCACAAAGGCATCGCTGTCTCTCATGCTGCTTCCAGGCACTCTCCAGCTTTTCTTTAATCCTGCCAATGGCAAGTTTAGCATTTAGCACTGAGTGGCTACTACCAAAGGGGCTGCGCTGGATCCACGGTAGGCAGATTTGTATCGCCACCCACTTTCACTGATCTAAGTCTAGCATGAATTTAGCTGATGGGTATGTGTGATAATGGCACTTATGACTTGCAACACAGTATAACAGTCCAGATAAAGCTTTCCTACTGAGGAAGGCATACAACTTCATTATAATTACCTGCTCTCTTACCAGAGTTTGGTGGTATATATGTTCAAAGCTGCTCAAGAGGAACAATCAGGCTAAGAAGCCTTTCCTTAAGCAGCTTGGCTATTTTCCCCCATTCTGTTTGGCCACCAGATTCTCAGAGACATATAAGCTAAATAGCAGCTGCTAGTGCAACAAAGAAGTGTCACAGTCTGGATGTGTACCTTCAAGAGGCAGCTTCAATGAATTTGGCTTCATTTTGCTCTGACCTTGACTTCCAAGAACTGATGGGCTCAAAACAGCACAAAGAGTGACTATGGTGGAAAATCACAGTAGTCCTAGTTGGTATGCCCTTGCAGTGCTTTCACCTGAGCTGGCATGGGAGAAGGGGAAGACTCAGAAAGGCAAAGGCAGGGGGGAATTCTGGCACCCAAATTCCTACAAGCCTACAGTGGCCTTTTCTGCCAGACTGTTCTGAGCTGTCATTATTATAAGAATATCATGTTCTCTGTTAGCTTTTCTACTCTCTTAGCAGCTGATTTCTAAATATTATTATAGCCTATCTCCTTTTCAGTCCATCTACATCCTGCCTTTGTCCTAGGCAAATTATATTGTGCTTACACAAAAGCCTGTTCTTTTACTTGACATACAAAACAAGACAGATGATGAGAGCCCGTTGGTCTTACTCAGCAAAGCTAATCTCATCACTTGTTTCACTGTGGGTTTATAAACAGTATTCAAACTCACCCCCATAACTGAAACACTTTTTTTATATCCCATCCTTCCTTTTTAATGTCAGACAATGTTGATTTGTTTACAGCTCTAGCTCCTGTAACCCATTTCTAATTCTCTGATTTGAACAGAATAGAATGGAGATTTCAAAATGGTGGGCCCAATCCTACCATTTTTCCCTATAGATATTGTGTCCATATAACCTACAACTTCCACCTTGCAACGCGCTTTCCAGGAGCATCTTATTACAGTCAACACCATCCCTGGGCAATAGAAACAAAACAGCCAACTCTGAATTGATAGTCCAGGCATTCACATATTTTACAAATTAAAATACACGTTAGATGGTTTAATATTTAGTGCAAGTCTTTGTTCTTTAGTAGCTGACCTCAACAGAGGGTACAGCAAAATTTCAGTGCCCAGCAGGGTTAGGAGAAAGAAAGGGACAGGAGCAAAATGCAAAAGTTGCCTCCATGCATAGATTTACCTGCTGCCTAGAAAGGTTCTCCAGGCTGAAGTTACTGAATTCACCCCAGAGGACTGAATAGTAAGGGTCAACACATGTTTTCTGCCAAAGTACATCAGTTTCCCTCATACGTGGATTTGACCCACAATATTTGCTGGTTCATAACGTAGTTTTGTAGGCCCACTGTTGAGTTTAAAATGTCTTTTTTTTTCCCCCCAATAATTATTCATATTGTGGCTTTCAGGACTGCTTGTTACATATGATCTATGAGACCTTGGAGTTACAGACAGTCCTCAAAAGCTCTAAAATCTGCCACAGTGTCTTTTCTCAACAATAACGTCTCAACTGTGAATCTAGCAGCAACCTACAAAAAATACTTATGATAGGATCACAATACATCCCTTTCTCCACCACGGACTAAAGCTGTAAAGGAAAATAAGGATGATAGGCTTTCTTATAGTCAGTATGGTTCAAGATCTGGGGGCAAAATAAGGAAAAGCAGCCCAAAACTTTAAAAATGGTTTAACACATGTTGTCATTGATTTCTAGTCCATGCTCTCCTTCCTTAATATGCTCCACACGTCTGCCTGGAGCCTAGAGTAACTCCACCTTGAAGCACCTCCTGTAGCTATACCATTTGATACAACACTTGCAAAGGAGCCCCAAAAGCCAACCACACCACATGAATGAGTGTAGACCTAGTCAATGTGTTGCTGTCTCCAGTTTCCATTTCAACTGTTGCCCTCACGCTCCCAACAGAATTTGACCAGAATAGCTATGGGAGAGTTGTTCTCAACAAATTGCTGTGAGACATGAAAGTCATCTCATGCCTGAATAATCGAGGCACTCGTCTCTACCAACAGCCAGTTGCTTTCTGTAGTCCTCATTAACCCACAGAAGCCCTGTTTAAACTGATCTAATTAGTCCCTTGTAATCAAAGGCAGTGGTTTGGGTAAAAGAATTGAAAAATGGGAGCTCACAACACGTAAAGTTCTTGGTCAGGATTATTATTATTTTTTCAAATCAAACCCAAAGTTTGCACAATGAGGTTTTCTGGGAAGATATGGTCTATTACTTAGGAAAACCAGTTGTTCATCACTAACTGACTCCATCCTTCTCAGATACTTTTTCACAGACACCTAGAATCAGGATTTCTGATCACATACAAGCCTAGCATTAAGTTAAATGAAAATTGAAGAACTGACCTGAAAGCAAAGATTACCAGCCTTAACTTTCAATTTATCAGAACCTTGCCATGATTTAAACACAGTCTGCTCTGCTGAAATACAGCCAGTTTCTACCAGCAGCTCTCGATTTTCTTCACTGCTCTACAATGCACAGGCTAAACTAAGTGTAAAACAGTACCTATGCAAAATACCCTGCACACCTCAGTAGTGACTTTCCTCACCAGTTAGCACTAAGATGCCCTGAGACACAGGTGAGGCCATCAAACGTAACCCAACATCCACCAGTGTGAATGTTATGGGCTGTTCAGTTTCAAGTATATGCAGTATAGAGGCAAAACAGACTCATAACAGGAGCAAATTGATATTAAAACCAGTGTTGGGACAGCAGAAGTTCCACATCTCACAGATGACATATACAAAAAGAGTATATACAATGGCTATGCTGATCACTTCCTTAGGATTTAGAGAAATGAGCGACTTCAGCTTTACAGACTTCATGGTTGCTTGATCTCACTACAGTAAACAGCTCCATATTTTTCCTTTTCATGTTTTATCCTGAAGCAACAGAGCATTACATTAATTGACTTGTCTTATTAATTCAATAAGCTGCTTCCAAGATGAAATGCTTAGCTATGCTTACTTGTTTTTGGCACTTTTTGGTTGTTGGAAGAAAAGCTTTAAGGCTAGAATTGCTCTGATGTTTTCTACAGTTCACTGAATAATTTTATGCACTACTGAAGATTTGCCACATTTGGAATTACTGCAAACTGCTACTTTTTCATCATATTATAATTTAATTCACACTTTTAGTATGATAAGAAAACATTTAACAGTTTGCATATTAGAGAAGTGTATTTGTTCTGCCATAAAGTTGTGGTTAAGAATTCATTATAGGTCACTCCTTTCTAGGATTTATAATTTGGGCATATGATGCATTTAGAAGATTAAAGGTGACATAGAAGCCACCCCATTCAAACGTATTATATGCAAGGAAATTTGGGGAGAAAAAAATTGTCCTTGCTGTAAATATATAGCAAAAATAATTTACCGTGAACTTGACTAAGACTGAGAATTATTTACGATTTCAGCAAGGGAGGCGAACATATTTTAAACTTTAAGAAACTTGAATCCCAATAAAGATATTCAATAATCCTTAAGCGAAAATGCTCATGTAACTATGTGGATTCTTAGATTTCAGCTTCTTTAGGAAAACTCTGGGTTTGCCTTTCAAGCGGTGAAAAAGCTGATTTTCTTGTCTGTGAAGTGGGTGAAAATGAAATTTCTTTTTTTCACTGAGCTTGTTCTTTTTCAATAAGACTGGCCAGGGGGTGTCAATATTCTTACCTTTGAAAACTCCTCTTCCATCTATTGTCCAACTCTAGGCTGTGCCCACACGGTCTGTTTTGAAGCAAGGTAGAGCATGGTTGTGCCTGCTCAGCACATGGCACGCACCTTGGAGTGACACAAGCATCATTCAGCTTGTTAATGTCACCCTTCAGCAGCCATCGTTGGTGTCCCTCAACCTCTCCGTGTCCCTTGGAGAGTCCTGTCACACTCTGAGCTATTGCCCTAGAGGTAAAACTCTCTATTTTATTTCTTGGACTTGGAGTGGAAGCTCACGGTGAAGCTGCTAAGGTGAGGTCTCTGCAGGGTAACTGTGAATACTTTCCCTCCACCTTCATGCTGCAAGAGGCTGTGGGCACCTCCAGCCTCTCTGATGAGGAAAGTGGGTGAGTGAGCCCTTATCAGTGATTGCTTCTCAACTTGTAGGTAGTGCAACTCCCTAAATCCTTACTCCACTGTACGGCACTCAGCAGAGCCCCTTACAGAGCTCCTGGAAAGAGTGCTGCATTTAGCTGCTTCAGGGGTGATGCCTGGCCTGGACTGGGCTACTGCAGGGAGCAAGGGCTGAACACAGAGTGAAAACCAGAATGCCACAAAAAGGAGTCAGTCCCTGGAGAACCAAGTCAGTTGTTCCTGCTCTGAGGGGTGGGAAGGCATGGCTGCAAAAACTTCTTCACACACTTCCTCTGCAGTAAGAAAAATGTTGTCCCTTAGCAATAAATATGGCAACTTTGTGCTCAGAGGTAATGCCAGTGGTCAGGGCAGTGACTGCCACCAGCCCTGGCATGGGTTGGTGCAATGCTGGCAAAACTTCTCACCACAGAGCCAGTTACAACCACTGCTATAGCAAAATCACTCTGGTAATCACAAGGCTTTGAGTCAAAATAAAGACTTTGCCTGCAGTGAGGTCCTATTTTTAAATGAACGTTATCGATCAGGTTTCTGGCCTTAAGAAAAGAAATCAAAACATAATTTATGCTCAGAGTGACCTGTAGGTGTTTGCACAACAATTAATACCCACAGTTATGGTAATGCAGCTGGACACATGGCAATAGATCTTTTCCTTGAAATGTTTTACCCTTACAGCCACTACCTCTAACTCTTCATTATGTGTCCCCATACTCTTAGCATTTCAAAATTATCATACTAAGCAAAACTCAATGCACTATTTAAATGAGTAAGGAACATCTGGTAAGCTGAGACTGTTGGACTCCATGGACAGATAAAGTTGTAGCACTTTTCCTCTGTATATGGAAATGCATTGTAAATTAGATCTACAAATTGTCTGAAAAGGCACAGGTCAGAAAGGAGGTAGAGAAATGCCATCATTTGTCCCAAGGTCAAATTCCATGCAGCTTAGCTTATAGTCAGTGCATTTTCATACATTCAGTCACAAAGCATTGTAGAGTTCACTCATTATTCTGTATTTTAATGGTTTTCTAAAGGTGTTTGTGACATCATATTTTGGCCTTCACAAAATACGTGCCAAATATACTATAAAACTGACAAGTGAGTATGAAAATATTTCTCTCCCAATCCCTTTTTTTTTTTTTCTTTCGTTTGCTTTAAAAAAAATGTGGGTAATACTGAAATCTCAACCTGAAGCTGCCCAAGACCGAACCGCTGCCTGCTGATCTATCTTAGTTAAAAAAAGAACAAGTTGTGCAGTAGGCCATCTGCCATGAAACATGAATGTCTTGTAACAGCAATGAGCCGAGAGCCATGAGCTACTTAGCCTGAGGGAGAAGATGTTTCAGCAGGGTAAGCAGCAAGGAAAGCCTCAAAGAAATGGGTGATGTTCCCTTTCAGCTCCAGCTGCCGCAGCATTGAAGGCCAGCTCTCCTCAGCCTGCTAAATTCCTGCACAGTCTGACAACTCCTGCTGCATCACCTCTTCACCTTTGCTTTCATGCAGAGAGATTGAACCCTTGGGAAGATAAGTTACTACTCAGTGTTACTCTGTGGTCAAGCATCCTCCATATCCCACTGTGCCAGGAGATGATGTTGCAATACCTGGAGGTTATCACCACCTCCCTGCCAAAGATGTTCTGCCTCCCTGACGTTCCTCTGGCACTATTTGTCTGACACAGATTAGGGAGTACTCATATGTTGGTAGACCTGAGGTCCTTGCAGGAAGCGAGGAGAGAGCACTACAAGGTGGTGGGACTGTAATGTTTTGCAGACCAGAGCTGCATTTGGAAGGCAGTGATGCCATAGATGTGCCAGTCAGCACTCATACCCATCCTACTGCTGTTATTCCTATCGCACATGAGACCATGTGTTTGTAGAACATTCATGTACATTTGGCATCACACAGGGCAAAAGGCATCTGGGAGAGTGCAGCCTACAACTTTGCAAGAAATTTTACTACCAGAACGCCCTTTATTCCATGTACATCTGTACATCAGGAATTTACTCTGGCACATCCTACAACCACAGCCCAAATTCAAATGGGATTAATACTAACAGGTAGGACATTTCAAACTGTTTACTCTGGAGCAGAACTAACAAAAAAAGACAAGCAGCTTTCAACACAAGGTAGGGTTATCTCAGGTCACAACAGCTAAGTAGTATCGTTTCAAAACCCCAAAGGGAAAGTTTAAGAAAACGTCTTCCAGAAAAATCCCATGCTGTCATTACCATTTCAAGAACAAGCAGCAGGAACATGACATCTTTGTCTTGTTGGTGAAATAATGGTGCTAAGTATATGGGAAGGTTGAGTGCTAATTGTTTATTGGATGATCAGTGATATTCCCAGGTGGATACAAAGGAGGAGTTTGAAAGGGGATAAACGATCTTTGGCTTTCTCCTTTCAAGAAATCATTTAAACAGAGGCATGAATAAAAGGAGTGGCAGGACTGAATCTGCAGATGGCTCCAGTGTCAGGGAACATTTATCTGAAAGCCAATAAAAATGTGACAGTCTACTGTTTTCCCAGGCCATTTAACTTCATCTTGATGACTGTTTTGAGATAAGACAGTAATCGATGTAGAAGGGCACACCTCCTTTTTAGCACAGCAGTGGGCACCAGGGGAGCAGCACTGCCGTTATGGCAGACGCTCTCCTGCAGCTCCCTGCTAGGTGATCCTGTTCCCCCTCCACCCGCCGTGCAGTTCTCCCAGGCAATAACACCCAGCAGTTCTGCTGCATCATCCATCCGCCCCAGCCTCTTCCCTCCCGCTGTCCCCATTATCCGCGTGTGGCTCATCGATTTGGCTGATCCCTTCCTGGACCTGCTGGTGCCATCCATCTCCACAGCTCCCACAGCAGCATGAGCCAGCACCTCACTGTCCACTGTGCAAGGAAATTTCCTTTAAAAATCAGTCTCCTGCTCATTCACCAGGTGCCCCTAGGCCTAATTTTGAACACGATGAACAGCTCCACATTGGCTGCATGTCCCACTCTAACAATTTGGTAACCCATGGCCACATTCCCCTCAGTCCTCTTTTCTCCAAACTGAGAGATCCCAGCCCAGACTCTCGTTCTGCTGCTGTGTTTGGGGACATATGTCTTAAGCCACCAGCCCAAAACTCATCTAAGGATAATCCTTAGCTTTGTGACCACAGATTTCTCAGCTCCTACCCCATCTCAGGAGACTCTTTACCTCCCTGAAGACAATACAGCCCTGAAGCCTCTTTTACCTACCCAACATGCAGATCTGTGATATGAATCAACAAAGTTTCCATCCCTTTCAGCAGGGCTCAATGCAGCTGAGGAGAAAGGAGAGCAAAGATGCCCCATATCTGGACAAAACACATCTTCAGGCTCAGGAAGTTCTGACACTTATTTTGTACCAGCTGAGGGCTACGAAGGATGGTGGAGAATCACTCTGGCAGTTCCCTTATATGAGATAATCTGACATAGCTGATATTAATCAATGCCCAAGGGCAAAGTGACTGGTACTAACCTAAATACCCTCTCAATACCATGAAAAATAAGTCCATCCTTTGTATATTCCTAGGACAAGGTAATAAAGCTAGAAACACAGTGCTTAAAAACCTGCATTTGTCAGACTGATCCTGTTTAATTAAACAGGAAATTGCAGGGCAACTAAATCAATCTTTACAAAGAAAAGCTGTTTCTCTGTTTACAGAAGAGAAACTTGTGGTGATTTATCTTAAAGAATGTAATTGCCTAATGATTAATAGTGACCAGAGACAGTCAGAGGGAGGAAATGAGGAACAGAAGTGACTTCTCTTGGTGCATGTTTGAAGCATGGCAGAGCTACATGCCCCTGCCACAGTGATTATTAAACAAGCAAAATTTCCTGGTTTATACTAGGAAATTGCTGTTGTTCTTCTAGCTGCTTCTTTTGATACAGAAGTTACCACCATTGGAGAAACCCAGATATACTGGTATATCATATAGATTTTATCCAAATATACATTTGGTCTTTTTCTTTCTGCTCATTATAATACAAAGTCAGATTTTCACCTTCACAGGTCTCATCTGGGCCCACTGCCTTTTTAATGCAGGCCTGTAAAAAAATAGGTGTTGTCTGCCTGGACTTGAGACTTATTTTTCTTTGCCTGAGTTTAGAGCAGAATTGGAGCTGCTGCAACACATGGTGAGTGCATACAGCTCTCAAAAGCAGAACAGATCTAACGTGCTGGTCTTCAGGCAAACTTCTTCTGTCTGCAGGCTACCTATGGCTGTCAGTAGGCAACCTACAGCTGTTTACAGGCTACCTATAGCTGCCTATGCTGTGGCAGTGCACCAGGGACTGAAACACGCAGAGGCATGCATACACACATCTCTGTATATGCATAATGGTGCTGGATAGCCTTCAATCTGGATATATATTCTTTATCATAGAGACACTATGAAGAAGCCAGAAACAGCTCTTACTGTTCCTAAAAAAAAAGATAGGAATTAATACTTGAGGGACACTTGGCCTTCAGATAAATCTATCATCTTGCTTAAAAGCACAGGCTGTGCTTTTCATAACACAATCAGGGTCTTCTTGCAGCCATTCATCTCAGGATATCCTCAAAAATATAGATCACTGGTGACAGGATAGACAAATGAGCACGTCAGGGTTATTTTTTCATTATATTTATTTACTTGCGTGTTCAAGTATTCCAGCCTGACAAAAGCAGTGTGAGTAGACAATGGGATGATTTCATTGTCCAGAGAGCAGCTAGTTCATGGATAGTTTCTAATAAAACTACTTTATTATACTGCTAATACAGCACAACTTTCCATTTTAGGGCTCCTCACTATCTCACAAGGTCTCTTTATAAATTGCCATTCAGTTCTGTCATTGTCTATCAGGTCTGTGGTTTCCAGGAATGACTGTCAGATTATATGACTGCTTCCATTAAAAAAAAGGGTTATTTACAGAGTTCAAGTCATAATTTGGGGCCCTTCCCTCTCTGAGATGTGTCTAGACCATGTCAACACAAGTCGATGTTCAACCTGAGTGTCCAGTTGGCACCATGATGTTTGAGGTACCCAAGACTCAGCCCATCTTAGGAGTGCACTGGTTTGAGGTGAGCTTCTGGCACTTACCTGCCCAGTCCAAGGAACAGGAGATGGACCTGCTTTGTGCTCTATCTCCAACATGGTTAGGTCTCCCCGAGGAAACATGTCCTGAGACTGTCCCACCACGACAGGTTGAACGTATGGCTGGTTTCCTGAGGTGCTGTTGTTGGCCTCCATCTTCCTGTTGAAGCTGAGCTGTGGTGCAATGAGGAACGCAGGATAAGAAGCATAACCATGCAAGATGCTGACTTTGTAAGATGAAGTGCCTTTACAAGAAGTCTTGAAATTTCCCTGCATATTTTCAGGAAAAACAAACTTCCCAGGAGCTGAGAAGAGAGCCTGGAGGTCACTTCCTCCCTAGGTTGAACAGTCAGGCTTCACCTTGCCTGTTCCCTTTTCCTGACCCCATTGATTTTCTGTCTTAACTTCCCAGTGTCCCAGCAGAAGAGTGAGCAGGTGGTCTCCCATCCCGTTTTCTGCAAGCTGACACAGAAAATAGTGAGCTTTATGGCTATATGATAGCTAAAGGAGCATCACAGTGGAGTGAAGAGTCCTAAATACTTCCGCAGTTGCATCCTTGGCAGTTGCATCCCCGTTCTGAATCCTGTGCCTTGACTGCAGGACACCTGTGATAGAGGCAGGAACTGAACCCAGATTAATTGCATCTCAGTGCAGGACTTCAACCGCTAAATACCGCTTTTCCATTCCAAAGCATGTCCACTCACAGCTTTCCAAGAGATAAATTAGATTTGCTGTTCACTGCTGACCGCTGGTGGGGCTTAGAAATGTGGATTTCTCACACAGACAATAACAGATACCATGACTGCAAAGCCCTGGTAGGACAGTAGGACATCCCCCTGCCTCCAGGATTACATTTGACCATTTATCAAAGTAATACCCTTGAATTTAAATAGGAAACAGATGTTGCCAGTACCTTCCACAGGGAAGGCAAAAGGAGGCATCAACGACTTGTCAGAGGAGTAGCACACCCTTGGCTGCTGAGCACGTAACAGAGCTTCCCGAACAGCACTGGGAAGAAGGCTCTGCTCAACTGTATGCATATAAGTCAGACTAAAAACACACAACCACTCTTTGTAGGACTAACCAAAAGACTTCAGAGTTTGACAAGCAGTGATTCAATTCGAGAGCGTCTGTCAAGGTCAGTAACAGCGTCCTCTGCAGCCAAATACAGAAATCCCATCGCAGCCAAGCACAGAAGTGCCATCGATGATATCCCCCTCTCCTCACCAAGTGGATTAACAGATGGAAACAATTTCTATTCACTTGGAACCAGTAGAGGTGAGGATAAGACAGTAACCTTTTAATAAGCTGTAGTTTTTGGTTGCTTATGAGAAAATACAGGCAGAGGTCTCACAAACCTGTTAGAAAACCCTGATTAGTAAAACACAGTTTAAGCAAATGAGGAATGTTTGTTAGTATTCTAAGCTGGTTTGCACTGAGATGAAAGTTTGAAAGACTAATAATGCCTCTGAAGGAGGTGTCCTAAACTTGGCCAGCATGTAAGAGCACTAGTATTATAAGTGTTTTCACTACTTTGCTGTTATAGCTGAACCAAAGCAACATACTGCTCATTTTTTCAGCTCAGTCATGTTTCATCTGCACCTTCAGCAGCTCAGTTCTGATCCTGAGAGCTAATGCTCTCTCCCTAGGAAAGTGCTTTGCTAGCATTTCAGTCCCTTACGTGAAGGCACACGTTATTCTCTCAGTTACACATTTTTTTCCCCATTTCCTTTAAATGACTCAAGGAAAATCTGCTCTCAGTCTGTTGCAGAAAGGAATCCATCTGGTTTTAACCCATAACCTTTTTGTGCTTTACTGACCTAAAAGGCTGCTGCCTATAAGGCAGACTCAATTTTAAAGCATTTATCTCCATAATTTAAGGATGGTCATAAAACATCGTCCAAGCATATCCACTATCTTTTCCCATAGATCATTTACTGATTATTTATAGGCAGCACCCTAGCTACCTGTTTGATGAGTGCTTTCATTACTATGCCTCTGTATGAAGTTACTCAGCTAGACTAATATCCACAGATTGCAGTATAAATTCCCTATTAAACCCTAACCCTTGTAATTACTCAATCCTAAATACTCTCATTTCTTTCTCTATAGGTTCCAAAAATATCTAGTACATGAAGATCTCACAGCCACCCTCACTGATCCCCTGCCACCACTTAATTGAATTATAATACCATAAATAATCTGGAGGCTATCTCAGAGGCACCCCATACAATTTTCAGGGATGCTGCCTGGCGGGTGACCTAGTTGGAGAGGTGCAGACATGTTTCTCGATATTTTCTTCAAGCTGATTATCTCCATATTCCCTGATGGGCTTTTGCTTCAAAAGGATTACAAAAAAAAAAAAAAAAAAAGAAGAGCTAAACTATTTAATTTATTAACAGCTAGTCCCAAACCAAATTCCCGAGGTGGAGAAATACTGAGCAGATAAACTTAAACTTCTGGATTTGAGAGCACCAGGACAGCAAAGTGTTTTAGGATGGCGATCTGAACGTTGCAGCTAAAGACCATCTTCAGGCAGTGAGTGGATTATCGAGACTGTGCAGGGAGCCAAATGCAGAAGGCACTTAGTGCCAAGTACCTTCTGGCATCCACAGACATAATCTCCCTAAAAAGAAGATTTCCACCACAAAGAGATGCTTCACATATACAGCCAGAAACGTGGTTGCTTATCTGAATTAAAAGTTCCAAGGGCATTAAGGCTAATCTATTGGCAGCAGTGGGTCTACACTTCAGGTAGATGGAGTGCTTGTGCTGTATTGTAGCCCTGCATCCACTCAGCAGAAGGCATTCAGAAAATTGCTCTTCTCTTTGCTTGCCCAGCTGCTGTATGGAAGCCTGCCACACTTGTAAGACAATAGATGCAATGCCACAGCAGTCCGCCACCCCGGCTGCATACCACGAGTGTTATTGTATTAAGCAGAGCTCTGCGGAGTGGATCTACCCCACATGCGTCTCCTTTTGTTATCAGCCTGCGCAAATGGGCGTCTTCTGCCATCCCAGGAAGAGACCCGGTCTACCTTTTCCTATCTGTTTGTTCCCCAAGAAGCACATGCTGCTCTCCTGTGAGCGGGGCCAGTGCAGAGAGCCCGCTGGCACCGAGCGTGACCGTGTGCCATTCAGAAGCGGGAGGCCATGCACTTTGAAGCACGTCAACTATTTCATTGTCTGCCTGCCTTACTCCTCTCCTTCGCTTTGTTCTCCCTCAGGTTCAGACAACTCAGTACATTCTGAGCCCACTTTTGCTAAAATAAAACATGTACATTTTTTTCCTACACTGGTTTCTGGAGGAATATGCTCAGTCTTAAGAGCCCAGTGCCTGCTGGAGTGCTGAGGCTGATCCTTTCTGTGCCAAAATCTCCGGTCAACAGATGCCTCTCAGCCCCTTGCAGTCCAGTCCCAACTTCTGCTCCCCCCCGCTCTGCATTTTTCAGTACTTTTCATACTGGTAAAATTGAAAGAGGAGGGGGAAACAGTATTTCAGGTCTTTTCTTCATTAAACTGGAAAGCCCGTCAGCCTCATAAGCATTTGTAGAACTGAAAGACTGGAGAATTAACACCAAGGTGGATAAACAAATCCCGTAAGAGGGAAGTAGCAACTTAAAAACCACCAGCACCACCAAACAGCACCAAACCTTTGGTCAGTCACTCCTGCATTCTCAACAGAAGGGTCCACCAAGGGGTTTCACAGCAAGACAAGATATCTACTGCAGGGAATTCCTTCTCTCACCCCCTGTGCATCAGCTCTGATAAATTCAGCACAGAATGAACATGCCCCCCAGCTAATTTACTCACCCATAAAAATTGGGCGTATTGGTGCCTGAGGTCTGATGCTTGGGTGTTCAAAGAATTGAACAGTTTTGTGCCACAGGTAAGAACTGGCACTAACCTGGAGTAGAAGCAATGGAAGAGTGGACAGACAGACAGGCAGGGTCAGCATTCCCACAGAAACTTGTCTGGGCAGATGTGTAAGCACCACACAGCACCTCTGAAAGAAAACAGATGGGCTTGTAAACTGGGAACAAGGCTGTGCTTCCAACCTTTGCTAGAGATTTCCTCCAGCACATCACTTAACAACTTCTTAACATTAACAGTCTTTTTGGTCTCCTCTTTCCCTCTGATTAGTATGTAAATACTTCCCATCTGCCTCTCTGTGCTCTGTCTCAGACAGTGGAGAGGCTGGGGAGGGGGATCCCCAGGGCACAAGAGTACACACCGGGCTGTGGCTCACAGGGGCTGCCTCCAATGGGAGGATGGGGCTGGTGTGGCCCCTGTGTGAGAGCCACATGCCATGTCCACTGCCAGAAACTCTCCCAAAATAATAAAAGTTAGGAGAAATAGGCTAGTAAAGATGCATTAAAATCTCTGCCTGAGCACACTTAGCGAGCACTAAAATTGGCCCAATAGTGTAAGCATTTGTGTGCATGCTCTTAGCCTATAAATAAACTTAACCTGGCCAGTGAAGGTGAAATAAAATCAAATGATGTTTTCTTTGACTCTGCTTGAGAGCATTCATATAATTGCCAGCTATCCGTTAGCCTGCAATAACTTCTTTCACTTCCAATCAAACCAAATTAAGACAACCTCTATCCTGAGTGCATTCACACTGGGCACTAATTCAGTCTAACACATCTACTGAGACTTTGCACGTTTGGTAATAGATGAGAGGAGCTTGTGAATGGTTACAGAGCAGGCTAGAAAGCTTCCTAGCTTGGTGCTGTTTCTCAGGGAAACTGTCCAGCACAACCGCAGAGCTCTACTTATACATACCAACTGGTGGGACAGGTCTGCTGTGGACCATCTCCTGCCACGTTCCTCCAGCTGCTTCCACTTCCATTGTTCCTACCTGTCCTCCATGTATATGGCACCACGTTTTGCGGTGGGAAGGGATGATCCTCGTCTTGCAGCAACTTGGTGGCTCTCACTGTCATGACATGTAGCTGAGGGTTTTGGTTTCCTTTTTTCTTTCTCTCTGGCCCCGTGGTTGCTTCCCTGAGTGCCCCATGTGTGCCAGCAGGGATGTGTATGTGCTGCCAGAGGATCACAGAGGTTTTGAGACCTGATGTTTTTGCCAACCCCTCTGTTGCTCTGTGTGTGTGTGTGTGTGTTTTTGTGTAACCAGGAGCAGTCAAAGCCTGATGTTTTAATATATAATCCCTACACTGGGAAGCAGCTAGGTATCCCCTCCCACTGCTTGTAGAGCACCTTTACATCTTTCCTGCTTCCCAAGGAGAGGTTGGGGGAAAAAGGTCAAACTTCAGGCAGAAGTCTGCTCATTTTGCCTCCTTATCATGCACCTCTCCTGTGAGGTCTAACAAGGGGTGTGAGCCAAGCTTTATCCTCACCCCAAACTTCAATTAAGGAAAGAGTGCTCAGGGAGCCTCGGTGAGCACCAGCACCACACCGAAGCCCAGAGCTGTCAGTGCAGCTGTCTGCAGTGAGTACCCAGGAGCTAACTACTAATACTAAGAAAACAAGGGCAAAGAAACCCAAAGCAAACCCCCGAGCACAAATTTCTTATTAAATAACACTAAAGTGCCTAACGTAAACTGCTGCATGCAAAGGCACCTGGAAGGCAGGCAAAGCCTCTCTGCTGGGAAACCCCAGCTGGAGCATGGCTGCGAGAGCATCCTCTGCTCTCAGCCAGGAGACAGGAAGAGGAGCTCCCACAGGAATGGCTATCTGGGGCTGGAGAAGGCAACAAAACACAGAACAACTCAGAAGGAGACAGAGTCTGAAGCAACAATGCCCAATGCTCATCCTCACCCACAGCTAATGGGCTGCTGCTCATCTGTTTGACCAACTTTCTGCTAACTCCCCCCAGAAGTTTTACCCAGCCACAGGGAGAGCCTGAGCCTCTGTCCACTGAGCATGAGACAGCCGTTGGGACCTAACCTGGGGCCTAAGCTAAATCCTTCAGAGCCAAAAGCAGATGCACCCTGGCATTTTCAGTTCCAAAGAATTTTTGGTTGTACCAAGTGAGTAGCAATTTAAGTTCACTAACCGAATCTAGCCTGCTTTATCTACTCCACTGTTACAGTGTCAGGTATCTAGTTAATCTCAATACCATATCAGGGTTTACAACAGACCAAAACCTTCTTTCCAAAGTTTCCACGACCCCTGGGGTGCAACTGAGGCTCAGCATAGGACTAACCTGCACAAAAAGAGGAGAAGACATTTTCAAGTGCAAATTCCACCTATTCAGTTACCACTCACCCCAGTACCAAGGGCGGTGAAAGTGCCGGGTGAAAGGGAGGGGTGGGGGGATGCATGGTGCTCTGGGTTCCTGGCTGGCTTTACCTCCTCGAGGCAGTGAAATCCCACCGCTGCCTCTCTGCTCTGCATCACTGAATTCCCAACAGCAGCGAGGTCAGCCATGTCTGTCCCATAAAGGAGAATTTAAACTAGGTTACCAATAAAAAAATCAGTCACCCTGTTAAAGAAAGTAAGTAAACACCCTCTACTGAATGACTGATGTGCTGGAAAGTTACACAGCCTAATGAAGAGCGCTATGGGCTGCCGGCATTATTACATTTGCTCTGACCTTAAAAAAGAATAACTCCAGTTGTCTCCAGAGTACAGCATTGTATTGTTCTTGGATTTCTAATACTAGCGGGAGCACAAAATCCAGCACTGATTAAAATCATAGAAGCTTTACTTCTACTCCAAGGAAAGAGTGAGAATAGATTGTATTACAGACATTTTGACAGAAAAAATATTTGCTTTCTCGGGGAGTGATATAATGCGTCAGTCATCTAGTCAAACAGCAGACAGGCTTGCTTCCCCTCAGACGCAGTCTCAGTGAAGTCTGGTTTCACTCTATTACACGTTTCACAGTGCGTGAGCCCAGGCTCTGTGCAAACACCTTCAAGAAGCCCCTTTGCAGATCCTCCTGGTGCAAATGGAATGGGTCTGCTGGGGGAGGGTGGGCAGAATTGTAATTAAAAAAGGGGCTGTGGTAGCAGGTGTGATCCAGGAAGAGCACATCCACCCTGAGCACTTCATGAACCACGCATGAGGCTGCTGTGTTGCAGCTGTGTTGCCTGTGGAGCTGTGGACAAGCAAGGGCTGCAGTGGATACCCTTGGTGGGTTTTCCCCTCCACCTTGATGCCATCTCCACACTGTCCCACAGAGAATAAAGGAGATTGCCAAGAGCCTTCCGTACTGCCAGCCCTTCAAGCGCCCCTAGATCAGTTGCCTGACACATCTTGTATCATCACTACCAAAAGATGTTGGTTTGTGACTCCAAGTACCAGAAAAACTATCTGTGCAGCCATGCCTATGTGAACGTGGGTTACACTTACATCAGGTTACTTAACCTCCCTGGTCTAAGAACATTTAACAACAGGATTGCTGTGAAAATAAAACAGATTCAACAAAACTAGCTCCAGGGACAGCAGCAAATCTCAATTGCATTTTCATTTCTGTAGAGAGGCTGATGGTGGGTATTGTGCCATCTAACGTCAGTATTCAACAATACGTGACTAATTATACCAGAAATGAAACAAAGTCAATACATTTCCAAATTCATTGGCTTCCAGTTGGGGCTTTATTAAATGAAAAACAAAAAAATATGAGGTCTGTCTGTTTGAGATTGAACTAGAAGATTTAAATGTATGTTTTCAGACTTTATACCATTCTTTCATATTTAATCTTTCTTTTTCAGGTGTGGTTATAAGCCTTCAAGTGATCAGAATGTCTTACTCTAAAGATACTAATTTATTTTGGAAGGTATATGGGAAGATTTCATGAAAGAGAAAGGTTTCACCTGCTTTCTCCTAGAGCGCATGAAAAGACAAATACAATGTTTTAATTAAATGTATTTATAGAACAGCATCTGGCAAAGCATATTTCTGCTGCTGTTGAGAAAACAATGGTGTTTTTCCCTCTTTTGTTATATTACCTAGAAAATTAATCATTTCCCTTATCCATTGGTTTTAATAAAATGTTTGTGTTTTTATCAATATGAAATGTCAGATTGAACCACATAGCTATTTGCTTTGGAGTAATCATAATGTTACCCACAGCTCTATTCAAAGCACCAAAGAGCATAATAGTGTTAACTATAATTAGATTATTTTCCAGAGAGTTCGAAAGATTCATTGTAGAGCAGGGGTTTTCATAAGGAAACAGAAAGAGTTACTTTGCTGAAATCCTCAAATACCTCCACACAAAATAGTTTTGGAGAATTAACTCCCCTTTGTGTCTGAGCTTTAATTATTGTCTTTTTTCCTTGGTAATGCATGGATTCTAATTATCTCATTTTAACAACATAATAGATGTAGACAAAGGTGGTTTCAGACCACAGTACTAGCTTATCCCACTGCTACTCTGAGCCTCCTGGGTCTGCAGCACATAGTACTGCTACTCTTGAGGACCACCTATTACCTTCTGCATGGCCCAGTAACACCAGATGCAGATTTCCTCTAGAGAAAAATTTCCTTTCAGTGCCATGCATGGCATCCTTCCCAGCACCATTCAGGGGTCAGCATTTCATTCCTATCCTGAAAAAGGATGGCACAACACTCTTGCTAAAACAGTTTTCTGTTAACATAATGCTACAGGGTTAAAAACATTTAATCAGACACTGCAAGGCTGCACCTTTCTGATACAAAACAGGCAGGCCATCTCAAGAAATCATATCACCAATTTTATCAGTTATTTCTGAGCAAGCAGGTGATCATGGCTTAAATTACTTTTACTCCAGAAAGTCTCTGTAATTGTTTGTTGTCTTTTTCCACACCTGAGGTCTGTGTCCTAATGGATGTTTCATGGACGACTCATCTGGCATCTGAATCAGAGTGAAGCCTCTATTGACCTGTTTGGTAGGAAGTCAGTGCTGATCATCATTGTATCTGACAAGTTTTAAGAAATTCCAGATAAATAGAAGTTGATAAACTACTTGCTGTTATACACCTGGCACTTTTGGATTTATAGGCTTTATAGCTGCTGTCTCATCTCCAGTTTCTTGGAAAATAAAAGAAACTTAGGAAATCTTGAAATGCAAGTAATATCAACAATAATTTAAAGGACGCTACACAGCTCAACGGCCATTTAGCCATGGAAGTGATACCCTTTTTTGTAAATGATATTGATTTCCAGTCATAAAGACCTTTTCATTTCCAAGGATCCCTAAAGTATGCTAAGTGCTACCTATGGGAAACCCCATCACTGTGGTTCTGCACAGCTGGTCTGGAAAAGCTAGAAATAAACACTGGTGTACTTCATCTCACATCTAGCTAGAGATCTGAGCTGAATCAAACAATTCTTCAATATTAGCCTGGGTCTCTAAATAAATTTCTTTTCAGTTATGCGGAGTCCCCACATGTTTTCAGTCTCCATGAACAATGAAGGGATCAAGCTCACACCTTAAATGCTTACAGGAAAGGAATTTTAAGTGAGAAAGAAATAACTATTGAGCCAGAATTGCGCATCCACTTGGGTGGCTCTTGAGGATAAACATAGCCAAAAGAAGGGAAATTTCAAATGCTTTCAGTCAGACCCAAAGATAAAACTGTCGAAACCAGGAATTAATTTGAGAAACTCATCAACATGTCATACATTCTTGGCTCCAGTACAGATAAACGTAGTCTTGTAAGGTCTCTGAGGAAAAGGTTGCATCTGCCTATGGATTGGTACAATATCCCTACCAGGTTGTTAGGTACTACACTATCAACTACTGAAAGACCTTTCAGTTCTCTCTGTTCAAAGAACTAAGGAAATTGGTAACAAACCTGCTTAGTAATGGCCTTTGTTTTGGCAAAGGTGTTCAGTGGTCTCTACTGATTTATTTTCATATATCTTCCTAGAGATGATATCTCTTAAGGCAGAGGAACCTGCCGTGTGTCACTGGACCAGCACTGAGCCAAAGAGTGCCACTTTATTGAATTATTATGGTCAATTTTACCTATATCCCAGGCTGTTCTTGGAGTTCTTCCATTCACAATGGACAAGGCCCAAATTAGCTTACCTTGCAAGACTTCTGTCCAAATTTCTGTGGCTGCAGATACATGAACATATTTGCTTCAGAGAGAACTGAGACCATCAGGAACCGTAACGACGCTACTGCTGGCAGCAAGCTAGATTTTATGTATCAGCACTGGGACTTCACAGACAGTAGCACTGGCTGTGGAAATTGGATTAGTAGCTCAAATAAACAGAGCTTAAGCCATTATAAAGTCAGTGGGAGGTTCTGATTGACCTCGGTGGGCTTTGGATCAAATCCCAGGAAGAATGTGACTGAACTAGGCAATGTTAGTGCAACACGTTGTTCCTAGAAGACTCCTTTGCCCATGACCACAGTATTGTTAGTGAACAGCTTTCTAACGGAGAGCCTGGGCGACTGGAGGGACTGGTTGACTGGTTTTTTAAGGCAGTTTCTTGAGTCATTGACTGTTGAAGATAAGTGCCGGACAGGGAGCAGACAGTCTGGTCCAGTCCAATCCTCCTTTTGCTGTGATCTGGTCAACCCTGGGTGTTATTAACCACATTTGCTCACAGCTGTTTGCCTCATCTTAAAGTCTCTGGATGGGGCCTCAGGAGAGTGGAGAGCTGAAGAGCTTTTCTGAGCACTTCCTAGGCAAGTTATCCTCTCTGTTCCTTCTGCCCTCCCTGTAAAAGCAGAACGTGATGCCACTTGAGATGCATGAATGGAATCTGCCACCTAAACCTTGGGACAGATACTTCTTTTTGGAAAAAGGAATAAATATAGTGAACACATAAACTTGAACTTTGACTCTCCTTTTCCAAACCTGTTATTAAACTGGGGGAAAAAAATGTTTTAGGGGCACCAGAAATCCTCACTCCAAGCACTGTACAGAAAAAGAAAGAAAAACATGGTCCAAAGCCTGACATTAAATGTTTCTCATGATTACTTGTTGTTAGAAGGGAGCTGCAGCTATGCTAATACAGCATGCTCACTACAAAAAACCCTGTAATTGGGACAAGGCAGCCGCAAAGCTTCCCACAGCTGGCAGGAATTGTGACTGTTCTCTTTGGTTTTAATCATGGCTTTTAAAGCAGATCAGTAACAGCAACAATTAGCCTTTTAGATTGGTCTCAGAAATTACCATTTTTAAAATATGGTGACTCTGCAGGCACAAACCCAAAAGCTCTGAGCTCCGCATAAAATGAGCAGCCATACACTCTGACTTGTTTGTCACCAGTTTGGTTCCTCCTTTGTTTCTGCTGAATTGTGGTTCTGAAAAGCAGATAGGAACTTGCACACATACTCAAAAGCAAATATCCTTAGTCACCTTCTTTTCCTCAAGAAATCTATCCTTTGAGACAGCTTCTGCTTTGAAGGACTGTCTGCCACTCCAGATGTGTAAGGAGAAAAAGGAGGCACAACCACGTGGTTATGCAGACTAATGCCCGATAAGACTGCTGGTTCTTAGTCAGTAGAATGACTTTGAATCTTACCTAGTAGGGAAGGATTGAAGCACAGCCGTTTGGAATAAGACATGAAAGAACAAAGAGGAGAAAGAAATAGAAAAAAAATTCAATCCAACAAAGGACCCAGAAGATAAGAACAAGTGCCTCATCAGAACAGATGATGTTGTGCCACAGGTTCCTGTGGAGTGGGTCCTTCAGTGCGTCTCCATGAACAGCAGTCTCAGCCCAGCTGCCAAGGCTGGTAGGAGCTCATTTTGCTCATACCTGCCTCTGCTAATCCACTCAGAAATTTTTGCCTGCACAGCAAGGTTACTCAGTGACCCAAACATCTTTTGTGAACCCTCTGTATTATCCACACAAGTCTTGGCATACAAAGCTAGGTACGCCTATATAAAAACTCTCTTCCTACTCTGTGTGGCATGACACATGCTTCTAGGAGGGTTTGCCAACACAGCAACACAAAGGAGCCTTTTCAAATACAGATCTGGCCTTTGTGCCTCAGGGCTTAATTCTCTGATGCTAGGACTTCTTTGTACCACTCTGGCTTACAGAGTCTTTAAAGTACAAGTGTAAGTGCACTTCGACGTATCTACGTGTCAGGTGGTAACAGGATGTTTCTTGCCTACCTCAAAGAGCGACGGAGTGGTGTTATCAACCAACACTTCCACCGGGCTTTGATTTATCTCAAAAAAGCACTTTAACATTGACACTCCTTGCTCAGTCTCTTGAAGTCTGCTGCAAATCCCACACGTGAGCTTCAGAGCATTGTGTCCCTGCCAGACTGTTGTGCCAGCTACTGTCCAACTTCTTTAGTCCCAAAACTTTTTTACCTGTCTTAAAGCTGCACATGTCCCAAGCAGCAGAGGGTTTAGAAACAAAACGTAGCAATGGAGTCTCTCTGGAAAAGGTGAGCAGACCATAGTCTGCTGTATGATGTCCTATTTTTATGAAAACAACAGAAAGATGATGTACCCTGTAGCAAGTTTTCCAACCTATGCAATTATAAAACAGCCAAATAATAAAATCTGTATATACAAAAAATGCTGGGAGACACCACTCCATATCTAGCTGATTTAACCACAATTATTATGACATTTCCTTGCTTTATTTCTGTCATGAAATTGTTGGAAAAATTAGAAAGTCATCATTTTTCAGTGTCATAATTTGTCTCTTTCTATATGCATTATAGAGCTAGGAAGAAAAGAGTAGAAGCCACAATTACAGGAGGCTTTCAAAGAAGCAAAGGAAAATCAGCTTTATGGAGCAATCCTGCATGATTAAGAATATGTGGAGCTTAGACTGAGCCTTTCATCCCAATGGGCTCCACATACATGTGGACAGAAGTGCAAAGTACCCATTTTTTTACTTCAAGCCTGTCATTCACCATGTACATTCAATCAAAAGGCATTGAAAGGTGAAAGTGCTGATTTTGTCCATGATGACTGATAATGGGTTTAACACCTCCCTGGGAAAGTGCAATACGAGTTGGCAGGAATATAAACCTTACATTTCCTGAGGTCATATTTTGCTTTTAAAATGGGATTTTTTTCTGCTGTAAATACAGTGAATGCTGAGCCAGAGCCATCATTAAGGCTTGCATGTTCCACATTTTACATTACTACACTTGCTACATCAAAATCTGGACATAACAGACACAGCAGGAGTCTGGTAAACCAAATGTTTTTGAATGTGGTTACTAGTTTAAATGCTGGGCTTTCATTTATTCCTACCTTATGAAGTTATTCATTGAGGCAATGTGCATTAACAGTAAACCAAAAGGTACCTTAGCCAATCAGGAAATGGCAAGGAGAAATGTTATTGTAATAACTATGAATGATTCCTATTATAAATAGCCATGACTCCATATAGGAAAGCAAAGGATAATGTGTTTATTTCAAAAGCCAAAATGGGCAATATTTCCATTCCATAACTTCAAGAGGCCAGGAAGCATATTCTTTCTTATGTATCTGCAATAATTGACACTAGGATGGAGCACAAGCGAATGACTTAGTGCTCATGTTAGCCTTGCACAGCTGACCTGCTTCCTCCATACTCACCGTTTTCCAAATGTCACATCTGAAGTAAACATCCTCTTCACTGCTTAGTCTTTCACTCTGCGCCTTTCTCCTCATCCGGTAGTATCTCCTAGTAATGCAAGCACTGAGAATTAATGGAAGTGTTTTAGTAGCAAATTCAGGAAAACTTGCCTGTAACAAGAGCAGAACCTTACTCAAAGCTGGATGATTCTGACAGATTTGCTGTAAATGTGCTTATAATGTAGCAAGTGGTTGTTGTAACCTTGATTTTCTCTTTCTATGACATTTGATAAAGTGCAATTATATTAATTCAGAATTTCTGTCCTTGGGAAAATAACAAGCTTTTTTGCTCTTTCCCATCCCAAAATAGGAGGGAAGACATCTTGAACAACAATTTTTGAGCATAAAGTTTCAATCTCAGGAAAAAAACATTGTGGGTTGGTGCAACAGCTACCCTTGCTACCTCGGAGGAGGGGAAGTTTCGTGTCTCCTGCAAAGGCCAGCATGCCTAGCCAGATTATGTTTCTCTGTGTTGCACAGAGGACATGTGACTCTCATCACACATAGACTGCAGGGTTTCATGGGAAATGATCTTGGTTTTATTAGGGGTCTCTGTAACCCCTACATTGTATTTCCCCATGACTTACTCAGCAAGTCCTGCAGGCTTGAGATTGATCTGCGACAAAACCAGCTGTTTCACCTGGAGTTCTTCATCCCCTAAAGAAATCACCTGGGTTTGGATGCAGATTTTCTCTTTCAAGAAATGTTTCTCTGGAACCACATGTACCTAAAGATGAAACAGACATCAAAATATTTAAATAGCAGTTTATACTAAGCCATCAATTCTTTGCCCTTCAAGAAAATAAAAATATAGATAGAAATGTTCTTTATACTCTGTGAAGAATGCTAGCACAAACACATGTAACTTTGTGGATGTCTTTTAGATCATAAAGAACTCATAAGCATGTTTTCATTATCATGATTCGGGTTTTATAAACAGCTGTTGTCTAAACTTTTTGAAGTTCTTTTCCCAAAAGAACTTTTTTTTTTTTCAGAAATAACTGATTAAATATTGAACATCTTGTGAAAAATTCAAGAAAAACTGTCCCTTATAATGAAAATTTTAATTGATATCTGCTTGAATATGTTATCAGATTCATTATTGAAATTCTATTTTTGCTAAGCATTTTTATTAAAAAATTTCAGCGTTTCATTAAAAGAAATGTGACAGGTCTGAATGTCTTGAGATGAAAACTATTTTGCTTAATGAATTGTGCGGCATTCAAGCCAATCTCATTGTCTGTCACGGCTTCTAATAATGCTATGTGATATAGATAGCTACTCACATCTACAGTAACATAACATTTGACACCACTATTCTTGCAGTCGCTGTATTAACAAGTAACGCAACTGAATTCCCCTAGGTCTCAGGATGAGGCTTATAGATTTGCCCAAGGGGGTAGTACAGATGATCCAAACAAATCAACAAACCTGCCCATGAGTTTGACTTTTTGCAGGGAGCAATACTTGATAATACTATCAACTCTGAAGAAAAATCTAACAAATTTTTCCTAGCCTGAATGCAGAAGCCGCTTTATTAATGGAAGGTATTTAACTTGCTGGTTGAATGAAAGGAAATGTTTTAGAAAAATAACTTGACAAAAAGACAATTGTCTATTTCTGCCTAAGATGCTCTATAACTTCTAGACAGCGTCCTGTTAATTGCAAAAAACATGAAGCATTCAAGTCATAAATCAGCATTTCTCAAGGCAGCCAAAATAGCCTTTAAAATTCATTGCGGTAAGACTGCTTTATTACAGTGCTGAAACCACAGTTTCTCAACAGCATCTCCCTATTCAATGCAAATATCTCTGCCAAGATTTGATAAGACAAATAGAGAGGCTGGGGTGGATAGAGGGAAATGATGAAAGAAAACTTTGCTGCAAATTAGTTACAAGATGGTTTTAAGCTATCTTGTTTCAAGTGTCTTTCACCTCCACCACATCTTGCAGTAACTCTTCCAGGAGGGCTGGATTATGCTAAGGAAAGATCAGCCTTGACTCATTCCTTACTCAGACAATCTCTCAATGGCAGCTTTCCGCAGCAAGAAATGGGGAGGGACCTTTAGGATTTCACATACGCTGCTTGAAGCAGTGAGCAGGACCTGACCACTGAGCGATTTGCAGATGACAGCTCTCTGTCCAGGGGTCTATCTTCCTTCCTGCTACGTTTCACCTCATTCTTTCTGTCCCATCTCAGATTTATGTCCCCTTCTCTTTCCTATCTTAGTCAGCCTCTCCCTCCTGCATATCATCTCCCTGCAACATCTTCCCAGTCAGGAGGAAAAGTGATTATTTTGTAACTCCACCACATGAAGGGTTTTTCAGGGTGATTATTTTCAGACCTCCTGAAACTGAGTAAAAATTAACATGTGAAAACCCCAGAATCTGTGGTCTGTTGATTTGACCCCAGGCAAAACATGGCTCTAGCTGTGGCTGGTTTACATCTAATCACAGCAGAAGAACAGCTTCCAACCAGTCTTATTTGTAGTTTTTTATCTCACTGTCCAGCTAAGTCAATCAATTGCTTCAAACTGTGTTGTGCTGCAGGGTAAAGAATAATAGAGAAATATTCAGCCAAACTGCAGAAAAATTCTTCCTACTGCTGTGTGTATATGTTGAAACAGCAGCCTTGCCCCTGTTTGACAGGTAATGCCACCAGTCCTTGATAAGACTGTAACAGCTCTTCCACTTTCAGGAAAAAAAAAAAAAAAAAAAAAAAAAAGAAGAGCCATCATTCATCTCAGGAAGTGTCCATGGAATAATTACTCCCTCCAAAACAATTATATCTGCAAAAAGCTCCTTTTCCTCAGAGGGAAAATCCTTGTGGAGACTGTTCCCAATTAAGGTTTAATATATGCCTCTATTTCTTCAGGAGAAGGGTTGTTCTAGTTCCCATTGGAACCACTTGGAAACTTTAATGGTCTTTGAACCAAGCCCAGTGACAATGCATCTTCATTAGCAATAGGAGTGCTCCCTTGTTTCAGGTTTTTCTGTGGTTTGGATGCTTATCCATCACACTGTGGCACGCTGGAGACGAGAAATTGGACATAAACTTGCACAAGGAGCTGAGATTTCCTACCGACTCGGCCACTCCTCATGTCTGTTTCAAGGACTGCGTGGAGGATGACATTTTCAGTAACGTTTGCTCTGATGTCACTGCTGGGACCAGTCCCTGCCTCCAACTTCAGCACAGCTGGGAAATGGGGTTGGGTACTTTAGCACTGGTGCTGGACACACTTTTGTTCCCAGCTGCCAATTGATTTCCTCTGGGCCATCAGTGGAGGAGCAGGACATATTCTCCTGAGCTGTTGTGCCCATTCTGGCCCTGCAGTGGCTCTCACTTTTAGGGGCTGGAAGCTGTCAAGGCAGGGGAAGGAAATGAATAATTATGCAACCATATTTCTTGGTTTGTACCTCTGCAAAACAGCTTCAGAGTGGCTTCCATTTCAACTGCCCCACAATGACTACATCTAAGGTTCCTGGGAGAAGCAGGGATTTTTCTTTTCAATGAAATTATTGTTTAATTTCTGTGCCGTATTAAGCAAACAAACTGCCAGTCTGCTAGCCCAGGAGCTCTCTGCAGGGTCCCTCTTACCGAACGTCTGACAAGGGAAAGGAAAGATTCCCTCTGACTCCCATGGGCTCTTTCATCAGCTCTTCCATACTTCCATCACCCTGCTTATGTTTTCCTGTATATCCCATTACTTTTCTTAATAAACTGGGTACAGTTCTTAATACATTCTTTCCTTCTCTCTTTCATCATACAGTCTTCAATATTTTCTCTTACACTGTTTTAGATATTGTACAAGCCTTTCTTTGTATTATCCCACTGCTGTTCAATAAATAGCTCTTCTCAATGGGATTTGTGCTACAAAATCTTTGCAACGTGCTGTTTACCCAAAGCCCCCTCTAATTCTTCCAGTGTTGTGCTTTCCAGAGCTTTGTTTTCTTGCAATGGTTGGCTCTTCAGCATTTCACACTGTTCCCTTACAGGACTTCTTTTCTTAGCTCCTCCTTCTAAAATATACATGGTTCTTCTTAGTATTCAGGTGCATGCAGCACCATGCAATGACAAAAGAAATAAAGACAGTTGTCAGCTGCAGACAGGGACCCAGGACAAGGTGGCTGTGCCAGTCTGTAAATCACCAAAGTATCTAAGTGTTTGTTAAAAACAATAAGAAACACTCTCTCATCAAATGTAGAAATCAAAAAACAATTGTATTTGTATCAAATGAGAACAAATGTAGTAGGTAATGGCTCCCATTCATCTCACAGCATATTAATTCTGGTTCCTAATATTGGTAAAACTGAGATGAATGGGAACTATGGGCACTACTGGCAGAGTTAGCTCTTGCCTACTGACCATTCTTAGAGAAGCTCAAACTCTAATGTCTACCCATCAAGGGTTTTTAAAGGAAAGCCTGTGCCTTGGTGTAATAGAGCCATTAACTTCTTAATATAAATACGTAGAATTGTCCTCATTTTCCACCAGTCTTAAAAACTGTTTTGACCTGTTCTTCTATCTAATATTCTATAGTACTTTCCTGGCAAGGGAGACACCATGATCAGTCAGGTGGTTTTCCCAGGGCAAGGCTCATCCCCTGCTCTCTGAGTGTGCTGGTTTTTGTTTTGGGTTTTTTTTGCAGTTGAACTAGAAGATCTTTGTAGGTCCCTTCCAACTGAACTACTTCTATTCCATTCCATTCCATTCCATTCCATTCCAATAGATAAGCAGATACATCCATTTTAACACAAAACATTGCAGCTGACCTTGAAGACCTAACCCAGACATGTCATGCACCTTCAGGGACACTCTTACCTCCAGATACCCCTCTACTGATTTTATCCCTAGCAGCTTTGGGGTCTGCAGCCTGCTCTGAAATACATTATGGAGATGGAGGGGTGGTAGAACATTTACAGTTTGGAATCCAGGTGAAATAATCTGAAGAGCAACCTGGCAAAAATTATGTTGAGGCTGCTTGGATCACACTGCAAAAGCACAAGAAGCTGGCGCTGAGGGGTGGAATCCCACCCAGCATCCCACCCAGCTCTACCAGCCTGCACCCCTGGGGCAGTCCGACTTGCACACAAGTGGATTGCAGTCTGAGGAGTCATTTCTAAAGCCGCCAAGTTTCTCTTTGCTCAAAGGAAGCAAGACTGTGGACTGTAAACCAGTGGTTGGGTTTTATGATATTTATACTGCTTATCAAATTTCTGAACTCTGTGAGAAATATGAGAAACACATGTGAGAGTTCCTGTGAATATACAATGAAATTGGTCCATTCAGGGCAGCTGAGCTGCTTATCAAATAAATGAATAAAAAAAAGTGTTCCTTCTTAATGTGGAACTTACATCTTTAATAAACATCAGCTTCATGTTCTCATGAGAATCCTATTATACAACTTCCTTCATTGATTCATGTATTAATATCATTTTGTATGAGGCTAGTACATAATTGATAATATGGAAGTGTTTTCATATAACAGCTCCTTCACCGCATAATATAACCCACTTATCATATTTTCAGCTCAAAATTCAGAAAGTTCAAGGATGCATTATACACTGGAATGAACAAATTAACTATATAAAAGTACAGTATATCATTTGGAAATTGCATGCAAACCAAAGTAAATATACGGTGTTAAATGCTGACTTTGATATAGCTCAGGTTGAAAAGCATAAATCAGCTAATAGGAAAAAAAAAAGTTAAGAGCTCAGTAGAATGGAAAAATCCCCCACAGAAAACAAGTTCCAATCTAGTGATTTCAGTGCAACATGTAGCCTATATAGCTATGATTAGCACATATATTAGCCATTCAGGGACAAGACTCTCCCCAGAAAACCAGTCCTGTCTCAAAGTACCACTCACTATAAGCAGAAGAAACAGGTGAAATCCCTGAAGGGATTTATTTTTCTTTTAGTTTTAGGGGGGTTTTTGTTTTATTTTGCCTGCAATTGCATGACAGGATTCGGCAATACTTCAATATCTAATATGGTGAGATTACAAAAGGCTCAGGAGCCTGCTCTATTTTATAAAATCTATTTAAAACTAAGCTCAGGAAGACAGACAAGGAAACCTTCTTCCTGCCAAACAGCGTACCAGGGCAGTGATAACACAGACCATACTCTGCAGCCCTGTGAATCTAGTGATTCCCTGTGTTGACTTACAAGGTTTTCATCCCATTGGAGCTCATTTTACAGATGCTCAGGCAAAACCGTTAATATTGGAGAGCTCTTACGAATATGTTCACCTATGGAAAAAAATGATGGTTTGCAGGAGGAACACGCATGCCACTTCATCCTTATGCAAACACAGCGAGGGTTCATTTCTGTGCTGCTGCTGTAGCACCAGGCATCTACCCCAGCCGAGCCAAGGGACCGTGTGCGATGCCACTGCCTATCACAGACTTGTGTCAGCACAGAACTGGCTCCAAGTTTTCAGACACTGTTCAATTACCTGTTATCTCCACCATGCTACTACACAGCTAAATAGCTCTACGCTTTAACTGAACTTGAAAATAAGTGAGGAAAAACATTTTTTTTTTAAAGATACCGACTAGCTGTGACCATTCTGTTCAAATTCCTGGTTTCTGCATCATCACACTTCAGTGTTCCTTGAATGTCAAAGCATTGTACCAGTGTTATACTGTGAAGTTACAGTTATTGATATTATGAAAGTACACTTTTCTCTCAAGCTTGCTTTTTGGCCAGCATCAGCCTTTGCTTGTTACATACTCTGGCTCTGATCCTCAGGCTTATGCCAGTGTCCAACACCAACTGCACCAAAGATGCTGTCTGTGGGGCTCAGAGACTTACTTCTTCTCTGGGAAGGGCCTCATTGCTACTCTTACAACCACTGTCACAGCCAAGGAGTTCAACCACTTCATAAAGCAGTATATACAATTTAACCTCTCTCTCCTTCCATTGCACCATCATACACTTTCCTACCCGCTTATAATGTGCATCCTGTACTCAGCAAAGTGATTATTAAATATTCATGTCTCAGGAATAGACACTTCATCCACAGATCTGCCCACACATACCATCAAGTACAGTAGTTCCACTAATCTCCTTTATACTTTCTCCCTTGTACAGTATAATTTAGAGCAGACTCAAAATATGAGTTAATGCATCTTTTTTCATTACCTTCTCCCTTGCTTGAAAATTTATGATGTATTCCAGCTAGCTTGATGAGGGTCAGATGCATATGGGATGTTTCAGGTTCATAAGCTGCATTTCATTTCAAATAAGGCACAGTCATAAGGCACAGGTTTTAGATGTCTTAAATAGAGTGTAGCTGCCCCTGCCCAGGGATGACAGTGACAAAAGTCACATTGGCCTGAATAATACAAGATAAGAGCCCAAATAGTGTCCTATTTCCTGTTTCAAATTATTCATAGAGGTCCCTACCCCTATATTCATTGAACTGCAAATACTGAAAATGCACCTGTTGTTCATTTGGCTGTTTTCTAACAGTACTTTAATCTTGGGTGTATTTATAACAACAGACTATGACTATGGGAGATTATTTTGTCATCTGACTTGATCAAAGTCACAAAGATCTTTCAAACAAGGAGAATAGTTGTATTTCTGCTTGTCCTTTTTGGCAAGCCAATTACTAACAGAAAACACATTTTTTCCAGAAACCATCCTCACCTTTTGCCTAACAAGCATTGAACGGGTGAATTTACCTGTGAATGCTTCAAAACCTACATGTTAGCAGGAAGCAATGCAAATACTTTCCATATGTTGAACCATTACAAATATATCACTGTTGAATCTCCTGGCTCTTCCCCCTCCACCACAATACTGACTCATCATTTCTCTACTGTTAGAAATGGTCCTCAAAGCTCTGGGTTACCTTCCAGCTCCCTTGGGCAAGTGGCAAGTCACACTACATAACCTTTTAACTCCCTCTCCTCAGAATGACCTGTCACTTCCCAACCCCCTGGTTCCTCTGGGCAGTAAACAAGTCTTGCTCCAGGAGCAGTGTGATCCATTATTAATCCTGCATCACTATGTCTGGGACTTTCAGTCCAAGACAGAAATAAAAAGACTGCAGCACAGGCAGACTAGGACTGCAATCAGAGCAGGGTTTGTAATTTAATAGAGCTACCTGGAGTAATGCTATAATCTCAAACAGCCTTCATAAGTTGTTCAGAGAGAGATTCTCTAAATCCTCAAATCAGCTACAAATATATAGTTGCATTACTACCATGGATTTAAATGCCTTTGAAGTCAATAGAGAGATTCTTATGGATTTTTTACAGGCTCGTGTGTTTTTATACACACACAGACACATAAATATGTATCTAAATCTCCCTAGGGGTTTAAGCTGGTTTGAGAGTCCCTGAAGAAGTCATAGCTGAGACCCTAAGGAAAGGCACAGTCTGAAAGCTCTCTGTCTGTAGGATTTTTTTATCATGTCTTTTGAACAGTTTTTATTCCATCAACCACCATTTTTGTTTTCTTCTTTTTGGCAAGGCAAGAGTTGTCTCTATTCTGTAATGTAGACATCACCATCTCAGAGCATGTTCCCAAGGAGGCCAATTTAAAGACTGACAAGAAAATCACCCATTCTATGTGGGCAGAGAGAAAATTATATTTTTCTGGAAAGAAAAAAAAAAAATTAAATCCTGCTCTGTAATCCTGATCATGTTTGCTGGACAAATCAAGGAAAGCTTGAGGTTTTGCCAACCTGAGGATCACAATTATGGGAAAAGCTTACTAAGCTTTATTTGCTTGTACCTTTGCACTAATTTTCCCTAAACTCTATTTTTCCCTGTGTGCAGAAGCATGCTCTGACTAAGGCCAGTTGGATGCTTGTAGTGACCTGCACAGGTCTACCTGCGTCCTCACCATTACCAGTGCCTGCTGGGTCACCCATTTGGTTTTCATTCCCATTTTCATCTTGCTCCCTTTCTGGGTCCCTTCTCGCAGTCTCCTATCACCATAGTCACCTCCACTTTCACCTTGCGTTGAGCAATGTTCCTCCTCCTGCCTTTTCTCAGCTCCTGCTGCAAGGGTGACGCCAGGTCAGTGCATCTCCAGCATCACTGATAGCTCTGAATGGGTGGGCTCTGACAGTCAAAACCACCATCAAGCAAGATCAGCTAAGAGACCAAACGACAGAGTTTTCCAGCCATCTCTGCTAGAGGGCTCGACAGAGCAGCTCCAAGAAGACAAAGGGAAACGAGGCGAGAGACAGGTTAAAAATAAACACAGGTATCCTTCAGAGGACACTGATCAGATCAAAAGCCTCTGACATTTTAACTTAACCAATAGCTGCAAAAGCACTTCCAAATCAGAGAGCAACTTACTGCTGTGGTAGAGAAAGTGCTTCGACGAGGAAAAATCCATATTTTTTTGACTCAGGAAAAAGAAAGTTATTTTTGTATATTTTTGTCTCATACTGATTTGGGAATGGTGGATAAAAAAATAAAGAGCCTATTTTGCAGGCTAAGGGCTGTCACTCACCTCAGTGGTCTTGTCGGTACTTGAGAGTAAATATTTTCATACAGGTCCAGTACGGGCTCAGCGCATCAAGTCCTGCTGCTGACACTCAGCGATGGCCGAACCTGCCCTCCAAAATTCCATGGAAAGCCACAGCATCAGCATGGACTTGGCCTGCCATCACTGCAGGCTCTAAATGAGGTCTTCCTGGGAATCACACGGGGCTTAACACTTAGAACTAGGTGCCACTGCTGTACAAACAAAGAGTTAATATAAAAATTAGCTGAAAACCCAACTGCATTTCTTTAACCAAATAATTTACAATTTAGCTCTACGTTTCTTTGTTTCAAAGCAGGAGGTGAAAAAAAAAACCAAACAAACAACAGAAACTGCAAAAGTAGACCCAAGAACGAAGGGCTAAGTGAAGTGCATGTAGTGGATGAGTAAAGCATGGGTAAGGACTAGGAAGCCTCAAGCTTCTTTAAATGTCTTTCTATTGCTAATTAAAACACCGGGTAGAATTTCCCATGGGAGGAATCATGGAAATTGAGCCTTGTGGCATGAGCCTGAGAGAGGGGCGGCACACAACTGCTTCAGTCTGAGATGAAATTCTCTCCCACACTTCTTTCCATTGTCCTGTCTCACCCCAGCTTCCCACACCTCCTCTCCACATTGCTGCCCATCCCGCAGCCAAAAACCAAGTGAGCTGAGCAGAGGACTGCCCCTGTACCGCTAGGCTTCACCAACCAGGGCTGCAAGCACGTGAAGTCCATTAATTCAGGATAAGGCAATCTGGGGACACATGACCATGGGTGATTTCCTCCTTTCCATGGTAAATTTACCTTGGATGTACCGAGGCTCAGTTTGGGCTACAATTAAGTGCTTGCCAGCGGCCACAGGGCAGTTTATCCCAGGGATATATCATGTGCTTGTTTTCTGCAGCTTTGCTTCTGCAGCTCAGGTCCAGAGCAGAAGGCACATTTGCAGCCCTCTCCCTGTCCCAGAAACCCTGACCCAGCACAGACCCCCCCCGCCACAGCCTCTCTCCACAGTCCTGCTCACTGCCCAGCTCCGATGCGAAAATCTCAACCTCCACACTTGCTGGAATAATCTTGAGTCATGTTCACAGAGATCAGTCAGGATTTATTTCTAGATGAAACTCGGCTGATAATATAAAGCAAGTTATTAATCCCTTCAGGCCGGCCATCTAACACCCAAAGCCTGTTACTCTTGCTGGCTGGAAAGAGGTATTTGATTGAATCAAGAGGGATTTGTTTAGCTCTGTCTTCTTGTTTAAGTTAGAAGCTACTTAAAATTTGTAGCTGGGGTTTGTGCCCCTGAATCCACCACCCGACTGTTGGCTCTTCATTACCAGCAACTGAACCTGTGAACTGAGAGTTTGCAGTAAAAATAAGAACAAAAGTCAGGATTCAGGTTCTCTCCCCTATGTTTTCCTTTGATATTAAGATGCCAGGACTAGAAATAAGACCAACATTGATTATTCATGGCATTTTTTTGCCTTGAATATTCATTAAATATCTCTTCCTTTCACACTATGAACTCAGCTTCCCTGCCCCTCCTCTGCTATGGCTCACCAGCTCTCATTCTTCCCCTCTCCCATCGTGATAATCAAGCTGATACCCCAGTACCTCTCTTCGTTGCCCCATCTTTCAGCCTTCCCCCACCAGACTAGAGCCCTGTTCCCATCCACGGGACACGGTCCCTGAGTGGGAGTCCCATGCCCACAGCTGTGTTCCCCATACCCTGCCACGGGTCAGGCAAGATGCAAGGCAACCCCCTTCAGCTTTTACTGCTGCTCCTGACCATGAAAAAGCTGCATGTTGGGAAATTTGGGGTGCACAGGATGCTTTGAAGGTGGAAGGAGTTTTAAGCAGTTGTGTTTATATACTTCTGCACTGAAAAACTCCAATTTCTCCATAGCAATGGTTTAGATCTCTCAAAACTCTGTGTTTAGCTGCTGTTTTAACCAGCAGGGACTGGATTTTCTCTCTTCTTCTGTCGGAGGGTTTGATGAGAGAACTGGTATCAAGAGGATCAGCTAGAGAGTGATGATAATGCTTTTAGCATCTGAGCCAAAGCCCACTGCCTTTACTGAAAGCCTTTCCATTGACTTCAGTGGGGTTTGATCAGTCCTACGCATTGCCACAGGACAGGGCAGGCTTTGCTTTGAACATGTTTTCAGAGTTAGACACTAAAGTTTCCAAAGGCCACTGTGTGGTTCAGTCACAGAAGTCTGCAAACAGGCAGGAGGACAAAAGAGAAGAAAGGAAGATTTCATCCCCTCCCCACTTCCACTTCCTTAAACACCTTTCTCACTGTCCCTCCTATTATATTTCTTTTTCAAGTATTCCCTAACATCTCCTAAAGGACCTGAAAAGAAAAAAATATTGACTCATTTTAAAAGAGAGATGTAAACCCAAAAGATCTTGTACTAATAAACAAATAAAAATGAGGGGAGTGAAGAAAGTAAACACAAAAAGATGATTAAATATTTTGAAAGGTTGACAGAAAGGCATTAGTTTAACTCCTCTCTTACACAGTCTGAAGTAAGCTAAATGTAAGTAACACAATTCTCCCTGTCTCTGTTTATTGCATTATGCATAAACTCTGCTATCCGGGGAGATGAGCAGATCTTGACATGCTGTGACAAGCTGCCAAAGTTCCTGCAAATGGGAGGTTCCTGAGCACCCACAATAAATGAGGACAGCCCACACGTGCTCCTAATGAAGCGAGCATGGTGCCACGCAGAGCGCCCGCAATCTGCCTCCCTTGTCACCCGTGCGAGGCACTCCAGAAACAAATGAACAAACGGCTTATGGAAATGCCTGGCAATGGGAGAAGCACTCAGGCTCCTCAACAGTAACTAATGTGAACTCCTACATCTCATATCAGTCATTGTTGCTGCTTTAAATCAGAAATTAAATGAGCAGTCACAGGCCTGAGCCTATGAACATCTAAGGGTTTAAACAAACATACTCGTTAGGATGCCATTTGACACTGTGTATTTTTGGGGGTTGAGACCATAGTCTCTCATTTCCTTCTTAGGCTTTCTGCCTCATTACATGCGCTAAAAACTGGAAGCTAATTAGCTGCTTGCATAAAATGGAGGAGAGATGAGGGAAGGTGTGACTGAGACAGGTGGCTGTCATAGGGGAACATCTCTTTGCATAAATGCTGATATTCATTCACAGGCTACAGAAAACCTTGTCCCCGAGAAAATACATGCCAGATGCGAAGCACATGATACTTGCTCTGCTCCTCTGCAGCGGCTTCCCCTTTGCAGCCCCTGGTTAATTATAACTTTGAGGAATAGCAGCCTATAATCACGTACATAGAAACTCATTTCTCTTTAAATGAAACCTGGCTAACGGTTGCTTTTTACTGGAACAATTTTCAAATAAACAAGCTCTGAAACTTAAAAAGGATCTTAAACTCCATTAAATAATACAGTTCCTTCACAGGAATTTCTCCTGGGAAGGGATGTCTTCTATTCAAGTGCCATGTTATGACAAGCATGACAGACTTGATAGCGATCTGTTCCAACTCATGACATTGCTTAAATTAGGTTAGATAGAATCTGTACAGGCTTTCTAAGGAAAGCTCCTCTGGGTGAAAGCACTATTATTTTTGTTAATGGCTGTGAATTATGATTTTCTTCTCCTAGGAGTCATAAACTATGTTGCTACACAGTAGTACATCATGTAATGTATGTAATACATGATTCCTTAGTAGGGGAGGAAACTATTACATTTGCATACATTAGAGCCAGAGTTGTAATCAGAATGTGTTTTCCCACTTCCTTCATTGAATATTTATGGATTTCTTTCCCACTTCCCCTTCTGCTGCACGTGTCTCCTTCTTGACCTGGTGTCCTGCTCTATCTCATTCAAACTTTGGAAGGGTACATGTTTATGGCACGTTCCTGTTGCTTTGCAAACACCGTGTGACTGGTTTCCTTTCAGATTGCTTTCTAAGCCTCACACACGCTCCCATGCATATGCAGCTGCAGCCGCAGCCATGTGAAAAGACAGATGGAGGCAGAAAGAAACTTAACTCCACCGTTATGGGCTCACGAGCACATCAGGGCACTAGACAGCAGCTGATGACACCAAGGACACTTGCAGGTAAACAAGGGGATTTAAGGTTGTAGCAACACCTGAGCAAGCTCAGAAACACCACAGCCAGCAAGTGACAGTTTATACCTTCAAGGGCTGCCAAACCATGGCTATGAGATAGGACAAATTAGCCCATCCTCCTGTTTCAGTCCTCTTAGCATAACATCTCAGCACCGCCATTAGCAGCAGGGTAGAAAGGCACAGGGTGATGCATTCAGTGCTGTGCTACTGTTTTCAGTACATTACATACAATTGTTTCGAAGGGCTCAGATCTTCAAAGGTGCTCTTGGGCTCCTAAGTCACTAAGGTTTTATGCAGAAATCCTGCTCAGCAGTCTACCAGGCAAACCCACACTTGTATTTTTCCACATCTTTGATCATTCATGTCTTGAATTTAATAAAAACCATTCAAGTGTAAACCCAGGTCATTAGGAGATAGACTTAAAGGGTTTGTTCTGAGCTCACATGAACACACCTGTTTTCCCATCAATAAAAAGCAAGCTGAGAGAAGACTGACACCCATTTGTAATTTGCAAAGAGGAGCTGGAGGCCATCTGAGCAACTCGGACAAAAAGAAGCAGCAAGTACGCTGATTTTGATGCCACACATGAGCACAGAAACAAAGCAGCAAAGCTGGAAGACTCTCAGAAGCATCAGAAGGTAATATACCACCAGGACAAATTAACACTCAGGACTTTGGAAGAAATTCCTCTCGAATGTTATAAAGCAATAAGAAGTATATAAAGTTCAAAAAAATGCTCTTTGTTCTCAAGTACACAAACCCACACCTGGCCCATTTTGCTAATTACAGTATATGCAACCTGTCTAACAACACATCTCCAGTCTCCCCTCCTGATAACATTTGTACAAATGTCTGAGGTTAGAGACAAAATGAGATGTCAAGTGAGACATCCCCCACTGGTTTCTGAAGCCTTGCTGAAGCACTCAGACACTGACAAAAGTGACTGATTATGGATACGGTCCCAAACACACCGATGCTGATCAAAATAGAGCAGGCCTTCTCGATGTCCATCATGTTGGCAAAGGCTCAGCCAGGTTAAAAGGAGGTTTCGCATCCATGAGTCAAAGGCTTACAGTAATAACAGGCTGCACATTCAGCACTGAGTTACTGTTAGAGCAGGGAGGTTAGAGAGAAACTAAGAGCATTTCTTACTGACTCAAACCAATTTAAGCTCAGGTTTCTAGAGTGACACGTTGTTATTTGTTAGGACGAGAGATCATTCAAGACAAACTTCAACCTCGCAGGCAGCCTACGGGTAGCACAGCACGCAGAGATGGGCAGGGGCTCGTGTTTGTGGAGAGCAGGAGCTGAGAGCACTGCATGGTTGTAGGCCACCGTCACCGAAGGGACACATAAAGATCTCTGTTGTGCCATATAGAAATATTCACTATGTCAGAGGAGATTTATTGCTGGGCTGCCAGGGAAGAGCTGCTTTTGCTCCTTTTCATTAGAGTGAGGGTGGTTACAATGTGGTATTTCTGAGTGCGTGGGGAGGAGGATGAGATGGCATTACATGGTACTCCAAGGGTTTTAATGCATAACCAAAGAGGTATTCAGAACTGAAAGATGTTAGGTGCCTAAAAATGCAGAGAAGCACATGGGCCCTGATCCTTGAGGAAGAAAGTTTTTCCTGGGTAGGACCTAGGGTGATTTCCAAGTGTTCCCTGTCAAGGGAAATGCAATGACAAGAGCACAGCACCTCTCTGCTTTGGTGCTCTCTGCATCTTGAAGATGCAGAAACGCCTTTGCAGAACTGGTCTTTGTGCTAAAGAACAGTTACAAAACTAAAAGGGTAGAAAAAAAAATTAAATAGGATGTTGCAATTTCTGAGTCATTGGGACAGGCACAAAACAAAGAGTAGCAGGTGATTTCACTTTCTACATTTAAATTCATGACAAGTTGACATTAAAAAAAAAAAAACAACAGCGTAAAAAGCATTTTGAAATAACTTTAGTGCCTCTCTTCCCACATGGGACACTAGCCACAATGATCTAATAATTACATTATAGTCATCTACCATCCTGGGATGAACAGACACCATCACTCCTCTCCTACATTCAGCCTCAGAAGATCATTAATGTAAAGCAAACAAGGAAGGAACATACTTTAAACCACTATTCAAACCCACAGTCCCTAAAGGAGGAGGTGTCACATACCGTTGTACAGACGTGTGTTCTGAATACCCACTTGGTTCAGGACACATGCATTACAATTGCAATGTGTGGGCAAGTTTGTAATTGTATTGTATCATGATTTTTCAGTTGATAAACGGCAGACTTCAGCCTGCAGTGCTGTCAATTTAGCATATTTATGAAAACAACATTTATTTTCAAAGAGAACTAGATATTTATGGCTGATAAGTGTTATTTGATCATTTTTATTAAATTAAAGTTCATACTGCATGCTCTTCAAACTACTCTATAAAATTACACTTAAAGCAAAAATGATGTACATAATAGACAAACTAATACAATCCTCACTCCTTAAAAGTACTGCATGGGTATTATTTAACCATGATATATGCAAATCAAATGCAAATTAAAACCAGTGGGTGTGGTGCATATGCAAATTTCAAACCCTACCCACTCCCAATTTCCTCTTCATAAACTGCCTACAGCTATAACTCTCAGAATTTATGAGCTGCTCAGCTTCTAATACAATTTTTGTCATTGCAATGAGGCAAAAAGAATGGAAAATAATGCAAAGTCAACCTACTGCCATATTCCCCATTCCTCTTCAGGGATTTGGCCACACAGAGAAATGGTGCCTTGAAGATGGCCAGGCAAGGCATAACACGGGAAGGTGTGAGTACTTGTGAAAAACCCCATACACAGAGAACACCTGAAGTTTTCTGTGTTATCCAGCAGAGAGCTGAGACACTGAGAGGTGGGTTCATACACGGAAGACAGCATGAAGTAACACTGCTCCTTCTGGCAGCTCACGGGTACAACTAACCAAGAAAAAATCCTGCAGCTGCTGTATATCTCATACCCACTGCTCCAACCTTCGTGTCTCTCATTTCCATCAGATGTAGCCCACTTTTCTGCAGAAAAAACCACTTTTGTCAGCATCTCCCCATGGTTTCAGTGCAATCTGTCTCTGTTTTCCATCAATAATGTGAAATTACAAATTCCATGAAGAACTCTATCACACCTCTACCTAGAGGGCATAGTTTTTACGTTGCTAAGACTTAATTGCCTGGATTTAATTATTATAAAAGCAGATCCCAGGCTTCTGGACAGAAGTATTCCCTATTTCTAACTGAATTAACATTTTGGGAAGTCTTCACACCAAAGGTGTGACCTGGCTGTAGAAATGACCTGTGCTTGGGGCACACTCATTTTGCAGGGGTCAGTATTTTTCTGGAGGAAACCTGGTGGTCATCCTCCTGGCTGACCTACCCGCCACAGACACAGGACATCCAGCACTGAAACGGACATGCCCACAGCTTGAACTGAGCCCTGTAGGAGTGTGTACTTTAAACCCAAGCCTCTACAACACTGGTCCCAGAGGGAAATTTTCCATACGCTAGACTGACAAAGCATTACAAACATTCTCCTCCATCTTCTCATGATATTTGAAGGCTCCTTGCCTTTGATTTCTTTGAAATTTTCTTTTGCATCATTTATCTGAACGTTCTCACAAAGTCTGTGGGGATTTCCACCCTGTGACAGCCTCACCGCAAGATTTCGCAAAGAGTGGCTTCATTCCCCTCCAGGGCCCTCACCAGGGAACCAAGGCATCAGATTTAGTTGCAAAAGACTTGATAACAGAGGAGTAGTCTCCCAGACTGGGCAGACTCAGACTTAACAGGGGAGTTGTTCCTCTATCCTGGCACGTACACAGTTTCAGAAGCAATAGGATAAAGCAGCCCCAGAGCATCTCCTCCACTTTTCTTCTTTCCATCTCTCATCATATAAAAGGAAATTGGCTATTTTTCCACACCTGTATTGGAATCATTGCATTTGTCATCAGGACCTTTCCCTGAGGACATACGTCTAGATACACCTTCTTTCTGAAAACAGTTCCCCATCACCACCCACAGCAAATCTGAAGAGCAAACACTGGTATTTACTGATTAAGAGAAGGAGGGTACCACCCAGCCCCCCTGGGCACAAACACAAAACTCCCTTCAGTAGATCAGCCCCCCCACAAAGAGCAGAGGTTAACCCAGACAGAGCAGGAGGAGGGGAAAGGACAGAAATGGAGGCTTTCCTAATCCCACTGATTGAGGGCTTGGAGGGAGAACAGACCAAAACACACAAGACAGGTCAGTAAATCTGTCCAATTCAGAGGTCCCTCAGGACTCCCAGCTGTAGCCCACCATTCACAGCTATGGTGACCGAGTGTATTTGTTAAGTGTGATTACATTTTTCTATTTTTATTAGACATTCACTAATCACATGAGCCTGTCACAGCCATATAGAAGGAACATTTAATATGTAGAACAGTGACGGGCCTCAACAAACAGAGGATTAAATAATTAATTTCAGTTCTGAGTAAGCAGCTCCATGAGGCACAAAGGAGAGCCTGCTTTTTACTTCAAACTCAATGAAGGCAAATCTTGTGTTCTGGAGACAGGGAAAGCTGCCTTTTCCTCTGTGAACTCCTTTTGGAGATAGCACAGTTTCTCTGAGTCTAGAGTAGCCTGGAAATCTCTGCACCAGAAAAGGTTTTTGAAGAGGAAATCAAGGAAAAATGCAGCTCTGAGCACAATGTACATGAAGCCCCATCTACAACAAATAGAACATCCTAATTTGTGACTGCAGACCTCAGAGTAACATGATCAAAGGCAGTGTCTGATAGCACAGTATTTGTGACTTGTTCCTGTCTGTTCCATTCCCAGCTAATTATCCCTTCCTTAAGTGAACAGAAAACAGTTTAATCTGTTTTTGCAAAGCTCATTCCATCAAATTAGTCAGCAAGGTACACTTTCATTGCTGGTAAAACCTATACCTAGGAACTACTGAAGACAGTAAAGCCAGCTCTCAGTGTAATATTTTCTATTTGACAAACTCAACCAGTTCCTCCAAGGGGGGAGGAACAAAATGTGCAGAAAAATGCTCAGCATACACCACCTTCACCTGGCACACGAATCACTTGGCTTTCTGCCATCCACCTTCAGGTGCAAAGAATGGTAGTAAGCATCCAACATACCCCCTCCCGTTTCCCTAGCGAGAAACAAATCAAAAACCCACCACACTTTTTTCTCTCCCCTGCCCTCTTTCTGTGCACGGGAGCATGGGATTTCCCAGCACTGATGGTTACAGCTCGCCAAGACTGCCATCTCATACAAGATGTGATCCTCAGCCTTTCCAACATTTCATAATATATGCTCACTCATACTAGGGATTATGTATCTCCGGTGAAAATCACACAGCTCCGCAGGGATAGAGAGTGCACGCAGCTTTTGGATTAGCAGGGTTATTCACCATTTAGGAGTGTCTTAGCCTATTATTAGCCTTGGAAGGTAGCAAGAAGGAACAGCTCCTACCCAAGGAGTGGTCTCCTTGGAGTATTAGCAGTTCTGCACTTTGGGAGCCATCGTTAGCAGTCAGCACTTACTTTATCGGCTGCTGTTAGGCTGCACCTGTGCCTTGGTCTCATGAGTCTATCAAAGTAATAATCCACCTGACATCTCCTCAGTCTGCTGTACATTTTATGGTTTTATAGCTTATTCCTCTATAACATCACTATATACATGCACTTCATGTGGGCTGACCTTGAGAGGCAAAAGCTACTGTTAGATAACTATATCCATAAAATCAGCTCAGTCTTTGTGTCCTGTTGATCCCTCTCCATATTGAGCCTAACCCAGGTCTGGCTGAAACTCCTGGGAAACCTCTGGCACTAGACGGATTTCTCTTTATCCTGTCTTCATGCTTCTCTGACCAAGTAAGCTGTGGTGTGACTAAGCTTTTCTTATGAAAACAATCCTTCCTTATTTGGAAATAAATGTAAAGCAGTGAATTAGGGAATTACAGAAGACAGACCCACAGGGTGACTGAAAAATGTTACCCAGTCTATTCCCCCAATCCCAACAGAGGACCATATCTACTTAAACTATTCATGAAAGATCTTGTTTAAGCTATTCTGAGAATTTCCAGGGGTGAATCCTGCTGCAGTTGTATTTAGACATTTTTTTATTATTTGCATGGTTTTGTCCTTGCACAGGTTTTTATATTAATTCTAGCTCTATGGAGTGAATCAAGTTAAAAATCATTATTATTGGGAGGTGGTGACGGGTGGGGTTTGCATTAAGCCAGTGTGTAAAATACACAAGACACTGTCAAAACAAATTTGGAGCCTCTTTGTCTGCACTTTCCAGTCTGAAAAGATTCCAAACTATACAATGCAAAACACACACAAAGTTGGAAAGTATCCTATGGGGAGAAATAATGAATAAAACAATTTGATGCCTTTCCAATCTGACAAAACAAAGAAACATTCTGAGCAGTGGTTCTTGGGGATAAAAATCATTCAGCTTTTCATTATATGTGTTAATTTATGCTTTACATATTTTAAAAAACAGTAAATTTATAACTTGAAAACCTGCTATTACATCTCACTATGAGTGTCATTAATGCAATGCACAGAGAAGCATTGGTAGACCTAAGCACCAAGGGTGGTGCATTTGTAGTTACTACCAACACTTGCTACTTTAGCTTGGGATGGTGTTTTGCTGGATAATTTTTTTCCTACCCACAGATGGCCATCTCCTTCCCAGCCACAGGTCTGGCCTCAGTGACATCACTGGGAGGAAGGTCTTAGGGCATTTGGCTCTATCACCTTACAGGAACATCCAGCCATTTGAAGTATACTTTACTTTGTTAAACCAGTTGCAAACAGCTAAGGAACAAACACAAATCTCCTTATACAGAGTCCAATAGAGCAGAGACAAGCCAGCCCCTCCAGGGCCTAGGAACTGGAAACCATCAGGGTGAAGTTTCTGGAATACCATCGCCCTAAACCTTCTAAATCCGCAGAAAATATTTCTTCAAACTGCGCCATATGTTGAATCAGTTTTGAAGCCAGTTGCTCGTTCTGCAACACCATTAAACAAAAGAGAAGGGGAGAAAAAAAGCTTAATGTTCTAGCAGCTGACTGCAAGATCAGATGCCAATAAAACCAGTCAGATTAGACAGGATTTTAGTTTGATCGTTGCATTTAGTTGTGATCGCATCATTGAGACATGATTCAATGATGCTTTTGACTCTTGAAAAGATTTTCACCTTTGCTCCTTCTCATCAAAAAGTCTCAATTCACACTCCAGGATATATTTTAGTATGTACCAGACAAATAAGGAGAAGAGGTTAGCTGTTTTTCAGTTTCAGATGCAGAAAGCATTCCTGCATCGAATAAGCAGAATTAAAAATAAAAATAAGAAAAGAAACAAACAGACAACAAGCTGGAAAATAAGATTATCAACAGCATATTCTCCTCTGAATAGAAAGCCTTCTGACTCCAAAAAATTACAGATTGGTTGCCTACCACCATGTGGAAACTCCATATAGAGACATTCAGCTATAAGAAAATGCATAAACTCATTCCTATTTCGAAAACCATTTTATTATCTGGATTTTCTTATAAGGCAGACATATTTTGCATCATATTTTCAATACAAAATCAGAAATCTTGTATTCTGGAAGCACTACAAATGTAGCATGCTATTGGAATAATTACCAGCTAATGTGAAAAGAGATCAGAGGTTAAACTATACACCAGCACAGTTGAGAACAACTGAAACTGGTTTGCCTTGCAAAGAAGCCTCAATGTGTCCTAGGCAAGAAAACCAGCCAGAGAGAAATTCATTGCATATTATCTGCTCCTGTTTAGGTAGCCTCACCCCATCTACTCCCTTTATACCTACCAAGAAGGTCACTCTATGACCAGCAAACCAAATAGTTGTGGAGAAGTGTCACCTTATTAATCATGTACATATGGCTCTTCCTGGAAAAGAAACTTTCACCTATAAATGAACTGAAGTTTATGTTTCTGGACTCCAGCAAAGTTCAGCCCATTACACATGTCAGATTATTACAACTTCTGAAAAAATAAAATAAAAATTAGAGTCATTATATGTGAGATTGATGACTTCCCTGCCTGATAAAAGTCAGTGAAGAATAAAAATACGCTACTATAAAAAGAAGTAAACAATACCTTTTTCAAAAAAAGCCAGGATACAAAATAAATATTCAAAAAAGCAAGTCTTCAAAGCACTTCTTTCAACAATGAACAGTTTCTTCGAGCTTTTCAAAAGCTGATCCTTGATCTTGAAGATTCTTACACACGTTCTTCTCTTACCACCTCCCTGCTACCTGCCAACAGCATCATGTTGGCCAACATCCTGTATATCGCACAGAGGGAAATAGCGTGTGAAACAACACAGACAGCTCTGCTGACACCCAAAGATGTTCTTTTGGTCACCACCATCCTCACCCTCCTGAATCAGTCTGCAGCCTTTGATACAAAGATTGAAGAAACTATTAATAGCGATATGTACCAGAAGTAGACGGTTCATCCTCAACATAATTGCTGGTGTCCAGCAAACCTGAGTGGAGACAGGTTCTGTTCTCCCTTCCTTGAACAACCCATATACATCCACATAATCCTTCCTTCTCGCCATTAATTATGCAAGATGATTGGAAGAGATGGAGAGGTGCTGCAGGCTTGGTTACCAACAGTCTGCAGATGACAATCAGTGTCCTCATTCTCCACAGATACAACCATTAACAATAAGAGCACGCCAGAACACCTCCAGGAAAATAGCTCTTGAAGAGGAGCAGATGGCTTGAACTGAATCCAGCAAGGCTGAAGTGAATGAATCCAAGCACAGGCAAAATGCAGGATGAGAAGAAGGATTTCTTTAAACAGCTCATGGAAACATCATCTCCCCCTCTGTGGAAAAGCATGCTGCCCACATTTGTCAAAGCTACGCCTTGGGTCTGACACCTTGCAAAATCTGGCTGCTTATGTGGCATCAGTAATCCATGAATCTATCACCTCTGGGCTGGATTATTAAACTCAACGTGTTTTGAAGCTCAGTGTGGGAACTGTACACCAGCTCCAGCTGGTTGGGAATGGGGAACAACTGCTTTTTCTATGGCTTATGTTGCCAAGGGCATATTTGGTTTGTGCTCAAGTTTTTCCCATAGCTCCCAGTCACCATCGGATGCCAATTTAAGGCCCCAGTCCTATTTTTCAAAGCAATTAGTGCCTCAAGACCCAACCATATCAAAGTCTGAATTTTCATCCATGAACCCCCATGGCAACTGTGCTCTTTTGAGAGGTCTTAAAGCTCAGAACAGAGCTGTGAAGAAGATAGGCCCTTTTTGTCAATAACTATGGAATATTTTTCTAGTAGAGATCAGGCAAATCCAGATTCTGATACACTTTAGGCATTATTTCTTCAAAGTGGATTTACTTAACTTGAATGCACAGCTCAGATAACTCTTTCATTCCAAAACTCTTCCCGCCTTCCTCATCATATCAACTGTCATGAGTTTCTACTCCTTTTGTGAAGAACTGGAAGAGGCTCCACAAAGTCCATTAGACACTTAACACTGCCACTGAACTTACCCACAATGTACTGATGCTCCAGCAGTTTAATACCCTTAGAGAAAGTACAGGAAAGCCAGAGCAGGAAGAATGTGCTGAATGCAATTTAGTCTGTGCTTCAATCCATCCTTGACAATTTTTTTTGATGACATACTGTATCAGAGAGGAAGTTAATTATTTTCATTTGGTATACATACACTACCTTCTCACATCTGGAGGTTTTGCAGCTTCCTCATGTGAATTCTTTTGTTCATTCCTCTCATGACTTACAAGTTGATTTGGGAAGTTTGTTATTTACTCCTCCTCCAGCTCAACCATCTTGACAAGTGCCCAGGGCAATGTTATCCTACCTAGTGTACTGGTGTGGAGGAAGACTGATTTGTCTCCAGTATCAACTAGTAGAAGTACCAGGTTTATTTGCATTGAAAGAAGTTTGGTGTTGCATATTTTTAAGCATTACAAAGGGACAATCTTTTGCAAATGGACGCAATCTTATACATGGTATGTGTGTTAAGCCAACTTCAAAATGCAGTTTCTTCAGGAACTGCATTTTTTCACAAGGGTGCTTTCACTAGACTCAACCATTCTCCTCCTATTTTGTTCCCCCCTTCCCAGAACATCCCGGTCCCACTGAACTTTCTTAGCACTGAGTCCTGCTAGCGGTAGATGCAATTATCTTGCTGTTCCCACCAACGTCCATGGCATCTGTTGTTAAAAACACACTCAGAGTAGCACAGGCAGCCCCTCACATTCATCATATTCTGCCCTTACACAGACAAGATTAAAGACCTTTCAGTAATTAAAGATGGAAGGATGTCACTGAAAGGTACAGGGTAGCTGGAGAAGGTGAGTTATCCAAGTGACATATCTATGATTCTCTTGTCTCTTCAGACCCCTTGTTCTGAAGGCTACTGTTTGTAAATAAAGATTAATGAGAAGAACAGCACTTAAGTGCACCTGATCATAAATCTAGGAGAGTTAGTACACTCTCTGACAAGATTAATATATTTTATATCTGACACTGTCTGTGTAATGCTCTGTGTTCGATTTATTACCATCTCAGACCTGAAAGTGGAGCATGGATTTACTTGCAGTGCAACTTTTACTTTTTGCAGAGTGCTTCATTTACAGCTCTATATCCAGTTTTATCCCTCTTGAGGTTATTTTCATTATGAAAAAAACTTTTTTTAACATAATTCCAGTATAATTATACTTAAACAACATATTGGCAAAAAGCCACTGAATAATGCTGTTAATTAGATCATGAGGACAACAGGCTGGGAATTTTTTGAGGGAGCATATCAGAAAATGCCATTTCACCTAAATCAAAACATTTTATAGATAAAGGATAGTTCCAAAATTTTTTATTTAGGAAAAAATATTCTGATCTAAACCACTTTTTTTATATACTATTTTACTTGAAACAGACTGCATTTCATATAGAACGGCTTTCTTCCTTTGAAATTTATAATCAGCAAGTACTTCTTTTAAATTCAAAAAAGTCTGAACTCAAACTACAGAATCGCTATATACTGAAACTGAACAAGTCCCCTCCTCTGAAATTCCCCCAGCTAATGAATGAAATTTGTTGAGATTTTGGTCTTCTGCCTTATTTTGAGAAAAAATATTTTTCAAATCTTGAGTTTCTCATAGATTAGAAAAGACAATGCCCATTGAGCTGTAACAGATAACACAACCTCTATGAGAAACTGTAAACCACTTGGAACAATTCCTTTAGCAGAGCTTCAGGCATCCAGAAGCTCTTGACCATGGTCAGGGAACACGCTGATAAACTGTTCTTCAAGTTGTCTCCTTAGTGAGCTAAACACACCTGGGGATCAGCATCAGACATTGCAGAGAAAACTCTTTTGCACAAGGGCTGCACGCTGACAGTGACGCTACAGTGTAACTACATACCAAAGGTAATACAATCCAATGGATCCCAAGTAGCTGAAGCAGCATGGAGCAAGGAGAAATAGGATTCAGTCCTGGTGAAGGAACTTCTCACTTGTTGCTTCCTCCCTGTTTGCTTCTTCTGGAGCTGCTCCTGTCTTGCTCCTGTGGCCCCAGTGAGTCGCCCCAGGCACGATGGGGAAAGGAAGGGCTGGTGGCACATCTCCTCCCATGGTCTGTCCCCCATTCCAGGACTGTACTTTCACAATCATGCGTGCCAAACAAACAGCTCCCATCCCTTTCTGAATCAAAATCAGAGCTAGAGAGTAATCAGAGGCCCCCAGTTTTATTCCTCTAGAGAGCAACATGTGGGCATATATTGTCCGTCTTTCACATTGCTCCTCTAATTCACATCAGAACTCCAGTGGCCTCCAGGCTGACATATACCATGAGAAAGACACACATGACTGAAGCTAATTGCTCTCCCAAGACTCACCCCTGTTCACAGTTCCCATCCTTACATGATTTTATTCTCCTTTGCACACACAGCCATGCTCTCATCAGTTCCTGCACTCTGCCACAGCATTTCCTAAAGTCAGCACCCTACCAAAAGTTTACTTCTCATTATATTTCTTGCTCTTCAGTGCCACTGTCACCTCCTCCCACCACACCATATGTTCCTCATCTCTTCCCTGCTGAGCAGTCTCTGGTCTCTGAAATCTGACAGCTGAAATGACCTCCCCCTCCTTGGCCCCAGTTCTGTCTCAGCAGAAGTCAGTGACTGCAGTTCGCGTGCTCTGCTCTCCTCAGGAACCAGATCCACACCTGCAAAGGACAGTAACAGCAAGTCCTCATTCCCAGCTTTGATCTACTCCATCTCCTGATTCTGTGGGCTTTTGGCGACACAGAGGTCTCCTGTTATTTGTCTATGGAGCACTTAGGCCGTGCCTCACATCTGATTGAGGTCGCTGGGTGCTTTCAGAACAGAGATAGCTAAACCTGCTCCCCATATTACCTCTGACTAGCCATTTCCAAAGCTTTTTTCCACCAAAAGCTTCTAACATAGCAAAAACTCTCAAAGAGATTCTCAAGATGCAAGGTCAGAATCTTGCCCATAAATAAACCAGTTACTCCCTGTTCGTGCTCCAGCTCTGCAGCCAGGACTAATATATAAAGCAAAGTCAAGTTTTCTAATCTTCCACAGTATAAAACACCCAGCAATCAGAGGCTTATTAGCAGATAATGATTTACTTTCTACCCACCAGCTATTTGCAAAGATCATCCACTCTCCCTGTCTGAAGTACCGTCAGGGTTTCTCCATAAGTCTACTCCATTTATCATTAGAGGGATTTACACTGTAAACGGGACAGTTGCATTACTAAGTCTAATTATACCCTGAGAAGACAAAGCACCGTGTGCCTACACACTGCACTGGAATTAGAAGTCCAGGTAGAACAGAAGAGAGGGTTTTAATTAAATAATGTCTGTTACCTTTCACAGAAAGCCTACGATTTAATTTAAGCGCACACACAGGAAGAACAGTAGGTCAAGCACCTTCCGCATCTTGTGAACTTCAGGCCTAGTGATTGCCAAACACAACACAGTCATTTCTGCCCACCTGCCTCACATTTCTGTTTAGAAGTACTTCATCCCTTTTTTGGCTTTCTTTCCTTTAATTAGGAGTAAGAAAAAGGTTGTAGTGACTTCATAGCATGTCAGATTTAATCTGCATAAGACCCCACCACATGTTGGAGGTGTGTGTGGCAGGAGTTTTTAATAAAGGATTACAGAATGCACCTGCTGTGGCTGAAATATTGTGAGCTTTTTCTAAGCTCTGGGAGGCCTGCATTAGGTTGGGTTTGACTTGAACATTTATTACTTATCAACCTTTGGCATTGGGACGGAGTCTGAAGTACGGTGATGATGCCAGCTGATTTAAATTGCCAAAAAAGTGATCAGGTTGTTTGCACAAAACCAGATAAGTGTTTGTCTTAATGGCTGTTTCAAAGTCGGGCAGAATTCCTTTGCCCCAGACAACATATTTTTTTGTTCCCAGATGTCATCAGATAATGACTTTTATGCCAACAAGTTAATTGCAAAAGCAAAGCAATGCAAATATATACTGAACTATAGTCACGTCTTTTCTGTAACTGCTTCAAATTTAATGTAATAAACAGAGTGTTTTGTGAAGGAAGGTTGCAGATGCCATGAAAAATAAATGCTGTTTCTGAGTGTAACCATCACCCAGCCAACCGATTTGCAAATTCTCCCCTTTGTTTGAACCACTGGTACTGCTCGTTGCTTACATCTTTCACAGGATGCGGGACATGGGGGTCAATTACTTTCTCCATCTAAAAGAGTTCAACCCAAAGCTCCCCAGCAGAGTCCTTCACCATTTGGTGTAGGTATGGGACGGAGACCCTCACTCCAACCAGCTGAAGCAGCTCCAGGGTTAGTGAGGCAGATCAAGACAGCCCTGCACACTCTCCTACTGGTCTGAGAAGCCTCCTGCTCACACTTCTGTTCCGTTTTCTCGTTTTGAGGTCATTTTAACTAAGACCACCTCACTATAGACCATTACTGACGTGCAGCTATTCAGTCTGGTTCAGCAGCTCTTACAAACACTAAGTAGCAGCCAGCAAAAGAGCAGTTAAACAAATCACTTCACCTGAGTATTCTCAGCAGCAGGGCTGCAGAGCTGGACCTTGCATGTCCAAGTATGGCTAGGAAACAACTGCCTTTGGAGTGTTAGATGTCTCCTTTTGAATAAATCACTTGTCAGTTCATTGCTCACAGCTGCCAGTGTGTACCAGACTATTTACTGCATCCAAGCCATTTCCATTCTAACTGTACACAATAGAAGAGAAAGACATACTGAAAATACACAGAGCAATGACAAGTGTTAATAGGGCTGCTATCCTGCTTTAAAGCAATTCTATTAACACATTATACTGCAGCTGAGGGTAATTATTTCCAAGGGAAATGGTTTTTGCGACCATGACCCACGGTAGGCTCTCATAATGGTGATTAAATTCACATGTGACTAATATACATAAGACATTAACTGAAGTTTAAGGATTTATTAAGATTTACAGAGACATCTGCAGGGCCACGGAAGAGAGTCTCCTTGGGCTGCAAAGTAAGAAAAGTTCCTGTTGCCCTATAAAGCTAAATAGATGAATTTCATCTTTTCAGTAGTATGTCTTAAATTAACACCTCTGCAAATCTAATATTTTGTTTAGTAAAAAAATGAAAAGGGTTGTTGCTCATAATATTTAATAAAAGTTAACACTTCAATCCACCACTGAATATCAAGCTAATTTAGAAACACAGGGGAGGGGGATAAAAGAAGTAAGGAGCATTTAGATTCATTGTTTCTCATCTGGCATTATCTGTCTCTTCCTTACTGCAACCTGACGGCAACACAAGGTTGTGCATTCAGTACTTCCCTGCCATGCAAACAAGCAAAGTACTGGTAAATATGGGATGCTCCTTATTGCTCTGCAGCATCCAACTGGCTAAGCCAGTGCTGGAGACTGATTAAAGCTAGTGGCTGATCACTCTGCCATTGGAAAATCTCCACCTCTGCCTCCCTTCTAACACTGGGCTCACCGTTATATGCCAGTCTGCCTGCCTTCAGCATGTATTTACCACTGATCCAAATCAGTCCCAACAGGGACTATAAACAGAGCAAACAGCAAAAGTGGTAACACAAGTTATGCTGTGCCATGCACACTGCAGCATTAGAACGTAAAAGCCTTTCCAGCTTCATAAAAGGAAATCCTTTTATGGCTTTCCATAGTGGCTTGATGTGGTCTCTACAGTCACAGCTAAATGAGAACAGCATCAGCAAGCTAACAGCTTCCCATACGCTCTCAGGATGGCTATGCTGTGTCAGTACAGCATCTGGTTGCAGCTGTGGAGCTGTTGGCAAACCTTAAGCCTGTCCTTTATGGGAACCCATGCTGCAGCACCTGTCTGTAGGAACCAAACACTGTTATGAAGAGCTTCCCCCAGTGCACAATACCATAAACGTTCTTGAAGAACAAAATATGTTATTTTGAAAGGAAAAATGGCTCTCATCAAATTCTATCCATGCAACAGCAATTCAGGAGGCTTTAACAAATATCTTTCCACTGCCTTTTGAATGTGTGTTTATACACAGTTTGGATATGAGAAAGAGAAGGGAAAGGATAACAGAAGCGAGGAAAATTTGGATCTACATCATGGGTTGAATGAGTATAGATGTAGCTTTTACCACACAGCCAAGTTTTCCACTGCATATCCTGTAATGCCTCACGGTAGCTGCACACAGTCAATATTTGATAGACAAGTTGGCAAAGCTTCTTACATCTTACATTATCTACTTACTACACAGCAGACTGAGAGTCATAGGCAAATGGGCTACAGGAATCCACACTAGGCAGACACTACGGTCTGGCTTCTCCCTTGGACCTGTGCCTTGGGGACAGACTGGGAACAGCCAAGGCTTCTTAGCCCTCACTGTCATAAGCAATAAAGCAGAGAGGGATGTAATTGCTTTCAGACATTGATTGAAAACCTTTGGACTCCACCATTCACACAGAATTTCTATTGATAAACATGCACGCTAGGATATCCACTGCATTCAAAAGACCATGAATTTATTCAACTGTCTTGTCATTCTTTGTATGTAACAGCCTCCAGCTGGATCTCTAATACAACTTCCACTGTAGGGCTCCAATTAACAGCAGAACCAAATCCAGCATTTCTCTCAAGCAGGTGACCCTCTCTCCTAGTCTTGTGCTTGGCCACTCCCTAAAATCAGCTGAGAGATGATCCCCATGATGCAGATTAGGACATTTATGGAGAAAAAAAAATATAAAGGATTGATTTTGCTATTCATCAAATATTGATTTTTCCTAGATTTAAGGATACAGTGAATCATACTCTAGAAAGTATTGTGCAGTGATAGAAAACATTAAGAAAGGAAAGAATTTAGTTTATTATTTTGGAGGCTACTTATTGAGCAGCGAGAACACCTTTGGCAGGCTCAGTAATGTCACTCCTTCATTAATAAAACCTCTAGAATGTCCAAAGCAATCCTTGAATTAAGAATCTCCTAAGGTAAAACGAATATTGTTGGAGGGTACAGAAAATGTTCCTGCCTGTTTCAGAGTTTATCTGACAGAACATAATTCTACATGCCTATGGATCACCGGATCAATGACCCAGGAACATAACTCTGTTGAAATATCCTTGACATGGTGAACATTAATGGCTTGGAATAGGCCTATAGGGTCTAACCCATCAATGCACCTGCAGCAATTCAGCAGACTGTAGCATCTCTAAAATTACCATCAGTCTATTAAGCCATAGGTCTACAAACGTACATCTCTCTAAAGGAGGAGCAAAGTCAGATTTGATTTGACAGACTGAAATAGCCTCATCAGAACTATTAACTAAAATATCTTCAGAGATGCTTATGGGGGTTTTAGATCACGTTGAAATTCCCACTCCTTTTACATGCCATGACTACAGAACTCCAACAGGATCCCTGAATGGATAGACCAGGATTTCATTCATGAAATCATGTCAACACAACACAGTGCAACCTCCCCACACAGCCCAGCCAGCCTTCCCCATTCTTGACCATCAGGGCCTTTTCCTAAAGTAAGGATGTGCAAAAGGAACTGAACTTGTCACATCGTTGCTTAATGCTTAAGGCCAGAGCCTTGCTTTGATGCAGTGGACAGACAGTTTTGGTGTGGCCAAGCCTCTTTCCTGAACCAAGAGGAAAGACCAACAGCTACAGCTTTCTGTTTTCACCCAGTTCAAGCCCATCAATTTCTGCAACTTCTCCTTTTTCCCTCTGCTCTTTCAAACACTTCTGCTCTTTCCTCCTCCACCTTGCCAATGTGTGATGTTCTCGGTGGATGAGGCGGAGGAGCAAAGCTTGGGAGTCAAAACCTTGGGAAAGGAGGAGTGACCAGAGGCGTGAGCAGTCCATGTGCCGAACTCACCTTGGTGCACTGGGGGCCACAGCGGCTACACTAAAAAGACTTCTGTCTCAGCGGTCAGTCACTTGCCCCCTGCTGATTCACAGTTCTTCATGTCTCATCATTGTTTGTCAGGAAAGGAACCTAGGGTGAAGAACCCTATGAAGGTCTTTATGACCTTCATGAAAGACAACCTGTTGCGGTGAGGAAGATAACCTGGTGGGTGAGTAAATGGAGAAAGAGCAAGGGCACAAAGGAGAAGAGACACAACAATGACAATCAGAGCTATACCCAACCCACATTTTGAGGCTTTCTCTGCAAAAATATTTAGATATTTGGACAGAACCTTTCTCAAATGAAAGCTAAAATATTGATACATTCATCATAGATAAACATATTGTACTACAAATGCAGCTTTGTGAGCAGAGTCCTGAAAGATATTATAAACAGCTCAAAAATTTTCTTCTGCATAAACTCCAGCAGTCCCAATTTGTTTCGTTGCTAGGCTTAATTTTCAATCATGAGGAAAAAAAGCTTTTGCTAAAAGAATGCAAATATCTGAGTGCTTCATAAAAGGAAGTTCCTTTTTTGACATGATTACCCCAATCTAATTAAAAACTATGTTTGTCACATCTTGGAAAATTAACTGTCTTCACACAGGGCAAGTGCTAACATTTGGAGAGGTCATGCTAAATTACTTATAAACAAAAAAAAAAATTAATTCCTGCTCTAAGTACAAAACTCTTTACAAACCTAATTAAAGAGCAAAAAGCGGCGTCCTGAAGTGACTCTGAGATGCTTCTCACTTGAGGAACAGAAGTCTGTGTTTAAGGGAGCAACTCCGCACATTTGGGAAAGAGATGGAAAGCACAAAATGAATAATATAAAAGATGAGAGACAGGATTTTATGCAAATGCATTATGAATACCAATACACCCCAACACTAGAACAGTGAGTGCATCATTATTGTGGAAACTAGGGGATTGGCTTTGTTGTCATTCAATGCCAAAAATCAATGCTTGGTATCCTTTTCTCATGACACTGTTATAATTCATAAATTATTAACTGGAGTCTTTTGTAAAAAGTTCCTGTTTACAAGGTTACTCTGTAAGTTAAAATGTTTGTTTCCCCTCAGATCTCTACTGTAAAGCATCTGTGGGTAGATTTACATGATGAAGTTGATAGATTTGTATTTTGACAGTACATCTGTCATCTTCGCTTCATGTGTCAAGAGGTCAGGTGTGCACTTGGTGTTATCAGGCAGCTCATTAGTGTCCTGTGGGATATACTACCTCGTCTGCTTTAAGTGACAAAAAACGTTCTTTTTAGCCCTTGCTGCAAGAATTCACATCCCCTTCACCATTGTTTGTATATTCCTACTGTCAGAGGATTGGAACGAATTTGTAGCACACATACAGAGAAAACATTTAGGGACACAGCACCATGGGGAGAGAAAACTCAGCTCCTTCACACCCCCCCAATCAATCTGGGCTGCTAAGGGTGCAGAGTACCCCAATGACCTCTTCTTTACAGGACCTGAAATACATATTTAGACACTCAGCACAGTCACATTACAACTTGCTCTGTCTCTGTCAAATGTGTGTTAACCACTGCCAACAAGCCATCAGCTCGTTGCTAATCACTGTTAGACATTTATGCTCTCTCTAGGGGGAGAGCCTAATCTATAGACTGCAAAAGCCACGGTCTAAAGTAGAACGAAGTAGTTTTCCCATTACTTCCAAAAACTGTGTGAAAGTTTTTGAAAGTAACTACCATTTCTGTACTCTTCCTACAATATTCCTCACAGATTTGCTAATGCCTCCTGCTGTCTGCAGGCACATCTTCAAAAGGCAGTCTAGAGAACATCATTGTGCATTCGTCTGGACCTGCATGAACTCATCAACTCCAGGAGTTTCATACAAATCCAACCGACAGCAGTTTAGTCCTGCAAATACCAGTGCTGTTTTACAATGCACCTACTTTATTTTGTTGGGACTTAAAGTAATGCATTTTACATTGATTTTACCACTGTAGTAGATTACTTTGTGGGCCACTTAATTTAAAGGGTAAGAAAACAGCTGACAGTTTTGCTTGCAAACCACTCATTCTAGTGAATTTTAAGCAATGGGTATATTTGCAGAAAAATGTGGTAAAGAAAATAATTGTCACGTTTCTGTAAACTGGAAAATCATTCAGTGCATGAGCTTGAGTGGATCTGCATACTACTATACAGCAGACAAACAGATTCTGTACCTATTTTTTTGTTACTTTTTAGGCTACTTTTCCACTGTTGCAATGTTCCTCATCTGTTTCCCATGGTGGCTGATGGATGGCATTGTAGATGTTCCTTTAAGGTGCATGAAAATTATTTTTCCACTTACTGTGGCTCTCTGAGGTCTCAGGTATATGAAGGCCACAGGCCAACTATCCTTGAAAAATCTGTTGAATAACCCTTTGTATAAATAATATGGAGTATCTTGAAGTAAAGTTATCTTACCAATGTTACCTTGTTATTCTTCTGGCTCCCTGTAGAGATCATTTGTGGTGTGGGATGAACCTTGTCCCTCTTTAGCTTTCTTTTCATGTCTGAACAAAACTTTCCCTCTACTCAGAAGGCTCAGCAAGAAGTTTCCTGACTGGAAGGCATTTCTGTGAAAAACCTCCCTAATGATTCAAATTTTTAAAAAAAAAAAAAAAAAGTGAAGAAAGTGCATCCACCCACAACCTTGAATTGCAGAGAACACAAATAAGGACTCTATAGCCAAGAGATGTGAGTGGGATTACCAAACCTTCACCCAATGTGCACATTAAAGAGCAGAAGAGATACCGGATTCCTACAATTTATAAATTTTTACGTAAATGCCCTTACCAATCTGTGCAATCTCGTGTCAGTATAAATTGTCATGAAGTGAAATATAACTCTAGTGAGTGGACAAAACATTTGTGTTCCTATTTCTCTGCTGAGAAGTCTTCAATAACTAAATACCAAGACGTAAGTGGAAAGAGTCAGTTATGCAAAATTTCACTTACAAAGGTAAAAGCCTTTTATACCCTAAATGAAAAAGTTGCTACTAGTGCTGGATTATCCAATGTCCCCAAATAACCACTATTTGGCAAGTACAACACAGGCAGACAACTATATAAGAGAAAGTCAATATATCTTTAAGTGTTATTGCCCCACAGCTGCAACCTTCATAGTAGTTTAAGCTACCTCACTTTACTTCATATCTCCATAGACCATAAGTATGTCTGGCACCTGCATTTCAGCTAAAGACCAGTATCTTATTAAGATGCACTGCTTAATCACCTCTGATCTGACCATGCCCTTAGATACCTTCCAAAATGAAAAACTTATATTGGCTAAAAGAGATTTATAAGTCTCTGAACTTTAGTCCCAGAAAGGTGTACAAAGACTGAATACACAATCTTCTTTCTTCATTGTATAGTATGGGCAAGAAGAGCGAATCCAGAGCTGACTTTCCACTTAGTCTTCCCTCATGTCTGCACCTTTCACAGGCGCTACATCTCAAAGGACCAGAAAGCCATATTCATTTCCAGGGGACATCTTGGGCTGGTAAAACGTAACAATGGCATTTCACAGGCTTGAGACTCCACATTCAGTGTAGCCTGTAGTGATTTTTCTGACAACATTTCATTGACTTTCATTTCGTATAAATGACTGTAATAACAAACTTTTTAAACTATGCTACCAAAACGGCTCTTCTTTTGAGTGCACGTAATTTCTACTAGTATTAATGGGAATGTCACACACACACAGAGCAGGGTAGAATGGCCCCTGAAGTGTTCTAACAGCAATATTAATTTCTCCTGGTGGGTGACTTTGTCCTCATAACAATAATAAAGCTACAGTACTTTATAAATGCAAAAGGTCTCTTGAAGGTTGGTACAGGCTGTTATTCTAACCTATTACCTTTGTGAATTTTCATCCAAATTAGAAAAATCTGGTAACTGAGGCATACTCCTACAAGGTTCTAATCTTTAAAGTACAAGCTGCAAACACTGCCTAGGCACTTTTTTATTTTTTTTCTTTAAAAAAAAAAAAAAGATTAACCATTTAACAAGCAAGAGACACAAAAAAAATCTGTGGAAGATATGCTGCTTATTCATAAAGGCATCATTTGGAAAAAACCTCCAACTTTATCATTGTCTAGATAATTCTGCTTTTGCAATGGGGATCTACTTGCTCAACTAAACACTAAGGTAATTGAAGTGGAAAATAGTACACACTCCACATTTTCAGGTGTAGGAGTCTCATTTCCAGGCAGTGAGAATCCCTGCAGCCATAATCCTCAAAAAAACCATCCTCGTGAACTCAACATAACCAACATATTCCAAATTCCAAGGTGAGCAGATCCATTCTGAGTCTGCCCAGAATTGTTACCATAAGGCAGTGCTTGGGGACACTGTGCTGCAAAAAGCAGTCCTTTATATGACATTTCTACAGTTTAGAGGCATTTATTTATCCTAAATAGTTAAAAGTTTGTTACAGGATCATCTATGTTTCAATAGATACAGAAGCATCTATTGTTATGACAAAAGTCTTAACTGTTCTCTTACCTCAGGGTCTGTTCAATCTGCAAGCAAATTGTTACACTTCAAAGACATTTTCTATTGTTGTAGATTTGTTATGAACTAACCCTTGAGAAAATTTACTGCAAACATAAAAATTTTATTCACTCTCTTTAGGTACAAATTCTAACACAAATCCTTGAAGATAAGAGACTTAGAGGTAAATGGAAAATGGAATAAAATCTATCATGGATTTAACAAAGTTGTAGGACGCAAGAGAAACCTTACAGGGATTTCTATTAAGATAATTTATTTTCTAGATAAAGAAAATTTCGTGTATCTGGTTTAATCTATATATCAAAGCATTTATTTTGATACCACAGATATTTCCTTATCTAAATGAAGAAGATAAGGATGGTGGTAAGGAAATGGCTAAAGAGTGAACAATGGCACTTTCTGTTCAAAACGAGATAGAGTGGAGTTCCTCACCAGTCAGTCTTGGTGGTGTTCAACCGTGGCCTTGCAAAAAGGCACATGGAAAATCTCAGCACAGGGCCCAGGCAGCACCTCATGACCTCAGCCTGGGAGAGTAACAACGGGCAACATTCAGCAGCACAAACTTCAAGGCCACTCTCTGAGGTAGAATCGGTAAGAACACACATTATCAGCCAGGAGGCATGTGCTGAAAAAAGCAAGCCTAGAATATTAGTCAAACACTTCCTGACTGTGAATTGCTAGCGCGATGCAGCTATGAAAAAGGCAAAAGCAGCATAGGCTGTAGAAAGTGAAGTATTTGCAGCAGAGATGGGGAAGTGCTAATGACACTCTAGAAAACTGGCAATGGCAGATGTCAAACAAAGTGCATAATTCTGGCAATCCTCGTTCAAAAAAAGATGCACCTAAATTGCAAGTGATGCAAAAAAGGGTTACAAAGATAGGCAGAAAAAAAAAAGGAGATAAAGAGGCCATGGTTATTTTAATGCCTACTGAAATGTCACCTGGGTGAAGGAAAATACATCAGGGTCATCCTAATGAGGGGAGAAAAGAACAGAGTTAAGTAGTAAGATATAGGTATAATCAGGACATGAATCAGTTCAGTTTGGATATTAGAATAATATCTCAGAGAAGTGAGGGTCTGCAACAATCTTCATTAAAAATTGTGTGGCAAAACATTGACACTTTAAGACCAAGAGGATTACTTTCTGCACCACACTAGGAGACAGTGCCTGCCCAAACAAAAGCCTGCACATGATGACCCTCAGGTTTTAGCCCCATAGAAGCTTAACAGTGGGGTGCAAACTGAAGTTTCTAAGAGATTGCAAGCATGCTGCTTACAAAAAAACTCTCTTCTAGAACAAGTAGACAAACATAAACCCAGTCATTTACTTAGAGAACACACCAAGAACCTGGGACACTGATCTCTTCTACTAACAGAGCTGCTGGCAAAGACTTTGATTTTGCTATTGCTCAGCAGAAGGACAACACTGGCGTCAGATGCCAGACAACAGCATTAGAAGCAGCAGCAATCCTCCAAAAAGACACAGGCATATATTACAGCATTTGTGCAACGAGTCAGAAAAAGCTGTAAATCAACCCAAGATCCTCTGGAACGAAGCTGCTTTAGGAATATAAAATCTCTGTCATGGGCTGAGGATCTAGGAAGGCAAGTCATTCATTTGGGCTGTATTTCATAATCCCATGTTATCAAACTTAGTTGTAGTTTCCCCCCTTCCTCAGTGGCAGTGAAAGCACCTTGCAGGTGACTATTGCAAGATGTAATATACTGTATCCCTTCTGGGTATGTATGTTACATGCCTTAAATGGGAAAGACTTAATTAGAAGTTTTCTGCCACAAATCCAGTGTATGACCACTGGCAAGTAACATAGCTTCGTTGTATTTATCTTCAAAAAATAGAAAAACAGTAACTTTTCTCTAAAATTCTTGTTTGTTCACTTAGAACATCTCAGCAATGGTTTTTACTATGCCTTTGTAGAGCACTTACCAAAATAAATAAATAAATACCAGTTATGGGCCAACATTGTACAAATAGCAAATGAAAATGATCTTCACTGATGACACTGTTGAATACACATGCACAGAAGCGGTAGAAATAGTAAAGGTAATTTTAAAATTTAATCAGAAAATCAAAACAATGGAAAAATATTAGGAATGTAGAGCTCATTAGGGCAAGCAGATTCTATTAGCTGTTCAGCTGTCCAAGCACAGAGCAGAAAAATCTCTTGTTTACTTATCACCGAGTACAATGACCACTATGATCCCAGCTGTAATCAGATACGTAATTGAAAGTGAACTAAACCAGAGAAATCAAAACTAAAAAACACAGGGCCAGATCTTCCCACAACTGACTTCAATGGAACTACCTGGCTGAATACTCCCACTCACTCCAGCAAATCAAAAGCTAATGATTATTATTCTGAACAGCTTCACACTGCTGATGGTATCTTTCTCATAAATTAGAAAGCTTATGCACAATGACCTAAATTAGTACAATACACTTAATTTTTTTTTTTTTCACTTTTCTGTCTATATAAAAATTGTACGTTGTTACCCTAATATTTACATAAAGCGTAACCATGAGTTCAGTATCTGGGTCAGCAGCAGTTCATCTGCATGATAGCCATCTGCATCGTTGCATTAGTCTGTTTCAATGCATCTTAGTCACTAAATGATGTAATGGGGAACAGACTGGCTACAGCTTCACCTCTACTTACTGTTCTATTTATGAAGACTGATGACAAAAAACTGTAACAGGCAAATAAGAAAAACAGTATGAACGCATCTACAATAATATGGAACAATTATGTGTCACAAAATGTAACCACTTGGAAATTCAGTCTGTCAAAGAACTGGACATTTAATTATTATAATCATTCTAAACAAGAACTAATTGAAACTGAAGATTCACTTGTATCTAGAATTCTGCTTATGAATTTTAAGTATGTTACCTATTAGGATACAACCAAAGCTATGAAAATCCAAACAAATTACTCTCCTTCCAGTAAGCCTTCCTTATGCAGTACAAGCATGCTCTCCTTTTTTTTGAGGCATCTGAATGAATATTTCTAGCTAATGGCTAAATTCTTTACATATTCCTTGCCTCTTTGAATCTAGATATGGAATACTTTGCTATTCCCCTGGAGAATGGATTTATTTTAGGATGAGAAAAACTATGTCTACTTTCAAATTCTGTCTCTTCCTCATGCTTTCCTGCCATCACTTATGAATGTAAAAGTTAAACTACCTAGAACTATCTAAGGAAATAAATCTAATTGCACAGATATAACCAAAGTATGCCCTACAATAATTGCTACTGATTTATAAGTTCCATCCTTTCACCTTCATACAACCTTGATAGTTACTAAATCACAGTTGAAAACACACTAAGACATAATTTACTAACACTGTCCTTTCAGCTCACTTATCATTGGGATTAGATTTATATTTTTATGTTGTACTGTATGGGAGAAGTACCTCAGACAAATCCATAGAATCATTCAGGTTGGAAAAGACCTTTAAGATCATCTGTATCAGTTGTAACATAGGCATTTTCTTTCTATGACCCCCTAGGTTACATTCATGATGTAAATTCATTTAAAACAATTTCACATATCTTAATGTCATTAAGAAAGTCTTATCCTTGATGCACCGCAGAAGTACAGGTGTATGTTTTCACAGATTTGTGCCAGGCATCAGATCCTTGGGAATCCAAGGTGCATTTCAAGTAGAACCAAATCTTCTTTCTTTTTCTTGTGAAATTAAAATGTACCATTCTGTATAGCAAAATCCAGGTTCAGGAACTGCAGCCACAGTTGAAAGGAAAAGTATTGTCCTTTTTGCTGACTAGTTCTGCAACTTCAAAGAAGTCAATAACATCAACACAAAAAAGGGTCTCTGTGTAACAGCCACAGAACAGTTGCACATGTTATTGTTCTGGTAGTGACCCACAGGTTTATTCTTTGCTACCGTGTTACCTATAAAAGAAGAGGAAAGAGTTACCTACACAGAATCGATCAAACAAGGATAACAACATGCGTTTTGTTGCTGTAAAGGAACTGTGCACACTAATACATCATGAATGAACTTGCCCCAGCCATACCTATATACCTTGAAGAGAAGCAAATCTGTATGCAAATGTTAATTACATTATTATTCAATAGTATAAAGAAGATTTACAGATAAAGAAACAGCTGTTCACTATTAGATTTGCCACCAATATCTCATGGAAACCTCCTTCTACTTTATTTTGCTTAGCATCATTTTCAACACCAATGCCTACAGCACAAGTGTACGACTTACATCCCAAAAGCTCATTCATGCAAACTGCTACCCATTCCCAGTGGTCTGTCTTTTGGGAGGGAACTAGGGATCAGGCAGAAAAATGGTCTGCAGAGGGGATGAATTGTGCTTGCAGCAGAAGCCACTCCCAGATAGCACTTCTCCCATGGCACCCCACGGTCTCTTCCACTTAAAACCATACGCAGACTCAGTCAGGTGCTTCAGGGATGTATGTGCGAGCCTTCATGCACAGAGTGCACAAACGCAGTGGATTTGGCTACATGGGGAGGAGGGGTCATATCAGATTTCCCATCCTGGGAACAGATGAGAATTGGCAGCCTGCAAGGAGGAAAGCTTTGTCAGCTCTGCTCTGTAGTGTTTAGATATGCTACAAAACTAAACAGATACTCATCATAAAGAAGTTTTATTTCCTTCCCTGAGGTAACTGATGTAAGATACAAGCTCTTTGGTTTTTAATGTTTTAACTGTCCCACTCAGCTACTAACTATTCATCTAAATACTGAGTAGCGTCAGGAGTCTCCTGTGCTTCATATGCTTCAAGTTACTCTAATATTTTCACAAAATGAAAAGACAGAGGACTTAAAATTGATTAAATGGCATTTCCTCTTTCAGTGTATAATTAACCTGTGGAAGTCATTGTCCCAACTAGCACTGATCCCAGGGTCTTAAAAAGCTTTAAAAATTGATTAGAAATTTAAATGGTAATGAGATCATCTTTGGTACATAACATAGAAAAAAAAATTAATATGGAATGGATCTCAACTCTCATGTTGTAGACATAAGTCAACTATTAAATTGGAAGAATTTTATGTATGCATACATTTTCTGTAATTGTTCACAAGGGTTTTGCTGTATCTGATTTAAGTATCCCAGCACTGAGACACCAGGTTGCTGTACGGTTTGGACTACTGGTCTGACAGTTCATACAGTCCTCTTTGCATAAAGTTTTAATAATGTACTTAATACATATTTTATTTATTGAGCTGAGTTTGGACAAATCTTTGGTTCATTTTTAAAATAAAAAAACAAATTACATCATACTATTCTTTTCCCTATAACTAGGGAAGTTTTATTTCCACTCTATTTTCCTTCCAGTTCAACACTGCCTGTGCCACAAGCTTCTGTTCAGAATCTGGAGTTACCATTACTCATTATATTTGTGCAACAACTGTATCTTGGCAGACAGAGAAAACCACCCACAAGACAGGCAAAATACCTACAGAGGAAATATGGATGCCAGGACAGATTTTGTAGCACCGTTTTTGCTGCCTAGCAAGCAAGCATCTACATGTAAGCTTGTCATCCAGGGCTTCCTTAACGTACAGGAGAGAGAAAGAAGTACTTGTGGGAACACTCTTGTGGATGGCCACAGTCCATCATGAGATCCCTCATTTCTCCCCACACAACTTTGGAGAATTCTAAACAATTCAGCATGGATAGAAACATGCCTGCAACTGAACACAATGAATCCCAGCCACAAAACCTTGAATTGTGTCCTTTCTTACTTGGACGAACAAAGAAAAACTTCATGATTTCAGACTGATTCTCACAAGGTACAATACTAAAAGCTAACTACAGGAGTACAACAACTTGATGATAGTATGACAAGTCCTCAGCTTTTAGAAATGCCACTACTACTGAGGATACAGCTATGTTAAATCTCAGCCTCCAAAAGTAACTCTTCAGGGTTCACTTACTAACACCACAGGTAAAAGCAGAGGAAAAGCTTTCATGGGTCAAAACCAAAGTACTTAAAAACATGAAAGTAATTATTTCCCTGAAGTATCCATACATAAAACATATACAGCAAACAATGGAAGAATTTCTAGCAAAGAGTAATTAAAAAGGGAGGGACTGAGACACCTTTTTGAGGGTTCTGCCCTTTAAGGAAATCTGCCTGTTCCCTTCTCTAACATGGCAAATCGCTAGTTAAAGGTTAAGACTCTCTTGTGCCATTTCAATGTAACGTTTAACCACTAACTTCGTTATTCATATCTACATTTATATTGTTGCCACACTCCAAGACCCCTGTCAGAATCAGGATCTCCCTTATACTGTTGCTAACCACATGCACAAGAAAATACAATCCTACCTTAATATGCTCAAATCTAAACCAACACAGGGTAGTGAAAGAAAAACAAAACAATACAAGGAAAATGAACAGGTTTTATGTCAGTAATACAGTAGAATGATTCACACCTAAGCGCAAGGGCCAGTTGTTTGGTTATCCTTTCAATTAAATACCTCTCAAATAAATATCTTATGGTAATAAAAAAAATCAATGCAAAGTGCATTGTTCCACATTCCAGCAAGGTAGAGGAAGAGTTTAATGAAACATTTGCACTCATATTGCTACACCCTGCCCTCCGTTAGACCCACACAAACTCACTGGAGTTGATGAATTTGCACAGGTCTAATTGCAGGCCAGATGATTTGTCCCATTCTAGCTTTACAAAGACATCCCTAAACTCATCAGTATGCATCACCGCATTCTGTAGTTTGCTGGTTGCAATATTTGTCATGGATAATAAAATAAATGATCCATGCCAAATTTGCCCCTCTATTAGTAAACCCTCACTGCCTCAGGCTGCCTCTTTTCACTGTTTAAGAGCAAGAGTCATGAACACAGGCTACATGACTCATGTGGTCAGTTGACCTCAGTGAACTAAAAGGCAACTGTTCATAGGAAGGAAGAGACAACTGCATGAATGAGGTCTTGACACCTCAGGCCTTGAGTCATCAATGCCAACACAAAGTTCTTTCTTCTACCCTTTATCCCTCTAGTATCTATTGAAGGCATCAAGGATATTTAACCCCAGCTTACTCTTTTCCAATAAGGTCCTTCTGGTATAAATTGCCAGCTCTCTTCTGGTATATCCAGAGAGGAAGTTGTTTTATCCAATATCTAGAACTCCTACTAAGCCAGTCTCACCCTTCAGTGTGATGCTACACTATCCCTTATCATATATGAGTAGTTAAAAGTCAGTGCCTGTGAAAAAATTTAAAGGCTGAGGGTAATCCACATCTTAATAACTGACTGCCAGTTACTCATACTGATTCTAGGGTGTGCAGGTCAACTTTCAGGTGTAGTACCCATCACAGGAGGACAGTAGGACCTAGGCACACTATAGACTACATTTTTGGCATTTGATAAATAATTTGATAAACTTGCAACAATTCTTCTGACCTTAAAAACAGGAATAGGGTTTTTCAGACTGGTTGGTTTGATCAGATTTTTCCAGCAAGCCTGCCACTGTGCAGTGTCTGTAGCTGGACTTTAGACCACCGATATCACACCACAGCTGCCCAAAGCATCTAATTTTCTCTCTTTCATCCAGAAATTAGTATAGTTTTCACTCCTTGGAGTGGCCATTATTAAACAATATTTGGTGTCAGTATTTGCTTATTAACTCAGACTGTAACCTAATCAACCACATTCATTCCCAACTAGAAGAGGCTGTAAAGGGAAAAGCTAAGCATATGTCTTTCCTTGCTATTGCCTGCTAAAGACTCCTGCTTTATGATATATTTAGATATGCAGTTTGCTAAGACTTGTTGAACTTCAATGCACTGAACTCATTTTAGATTGTTAAGCAGACAGAGGACATGACATTTTCTCTCTGCTGGCCATTAAAAAATAGGATGGCATAGCAAAGTTTTATTTTTAAAATCAGGCCGTCTACAGGATGGCCTGTAATTAGAAATTATCTGAACCAGTCTGATTTCCAGTGATGCTCAGTGTCCCACAGTTCCCACTGACATCAGTGCAGATTCTCAACAACTCCCAATGCAGGCTACTTCTTTCAAAAGCTAAAAGGGCTTTCCAGTAGCACAGGAATCTAACTTTAGGTGACAGTGATAAAGACCTTGGATCCATGTACTCAGTCTGAAAAATTGAAGAATTGATCCTGGTACATGGTTATCACTCGAGCACCGGTCACAACGGACTAGTTTCTTTCGCTCACTAGAGACTGAAGCAGGGCCTTCTTCAGTTTGACTCCAGCATCCAATAACTTAACTAGGCTGGCACTGAAGGGACAGTTCTGACCAAACATTTCCCTCTCTGAGAACAAGTGCATTAATCACCACTTTCAAAACATTGAGGAGTCCAGTACTGGTGCTCACACCCGCAGATGCAATGGAATAAGCAAGTGCTATCAGCAGACTGCCACCTTTAAATATAGGCGATCTCTGTACTTGCCTTTGTGGTTTTGACTTTATTTCCACTGCTGCAAGACCAACCTGAATAGTCTGGTAGTACTTTACAGTCCTCTCCATCCAAACAGGGGTTCATATGACACCACCACTTCTGTAGGACAATGGAAGCTAGAAAAAGAAATAGGAAAGAGAAACAGAATGCAATCATTTTTTTATTACTGTTGGGTTTAGTAGGGAGGTTGTCCATGCAAAGTTCAATTGTTTGATTTCAAAAGGTAGAACCAAGTTATTGTTTTAACAGCTAATCACACTGATAGTATTTGAGCTAGAAATGTGGGTAGAAAACGTCACCAGCACACAGAAAGGTAAATGCCATATGCAAATGGTGAAGACAGGCAAGCACCGCCAGAGACACAGTCCAGCATTTGAATTAACCTCTGGAAGTTCTGTCCATCTCCACTGACTACAAAGATGACTTGCCTCCTTCATTTACAGCAGGTACTTGGCTGAAGCATGTAAGGTGGAATGAAACTAAGGCTTCTTGTTTAACCTGGATATGCATATGCAAGACTGGACGAAGAAATGCCAGTTTCTCTCTTCACTGGGTGAGAAAATAAAATTGCACAGAGACATAAGCATGTGAGGTCTGTCAGCAAATAGCGCAGATAAGAATGTGGAAACCACTGAAAAGCATTAGATTATTAACTAAAAATCTGCTTGCAGTTACACTGCCAGTTTTGCAGTATGTTTTGGAAGACTACAGTAGTACACCTTAACTGTGCAAATGTATTAATTTTCTACCCTTAAGCCAATTTCCATTAATAAGACCTTGCTTGTTATTTTTAGAAGCGTAGTCATTAATTTATAACACTGCTGTTAACAACAGATATACTCTTGTACAAACAGCTAAAGATCTGCATCCATTTCTCAGTTTTGCATTGTTCATGGGATTCATCAAAACCCAGAAGAATCTTATGAAATATATCAGCTTACAATCTTACATAATCTAAATTGGATTTAAAAATAAAATATGGCTTAAAATGTTGATTTAGTTAGTCTGCATTACGCTATTATGTGCACAAAATATTGAATTGCATGCTTTAAAAGATACCACATCCAAAAGCGATGAACAAAAATAATTTAGTCTACTTCTTGTAAAGCACTTTTTTTGCTTTTAATTTTAAGGTAGATTTGTACTTCTGCAACCTTCAAATTAGGGCGACAAGCAGGCAAGCTGACATCAGAATATTGCTGAAATGTTCATTCAATTACTTTTGTTTTGCACTTTTGCGCTAAGCTTATGTGAAAAACACTATGAAAAATATACTTCTGGAACACCAGTTTGGCTTTTATAAACTCTTCTTTCAATCTCATAAAATTATAATATAAATGCATGATTCCCTTCACTAGTCATTTGGAGCTTAGATCATTTGCACTGATGCTGATTGATTATTGACAAAATGGGTGAAACTTAACTGTACTTCCTAGGAGGTGAGCGATCATTTCCACTCCAGACATATGGTCCAGTTATCTATTTTATCTATTGTATCTCTGCTACTTTTAAATTTTGTTTCAATTTCTATATCACATTTATTTCAGGTAAACATGAGCAAGTCTAGAAAGCCAGATTCAAGAAGACTGGGGGCATGTGCAGAGGTCCCTGAGCAAGTAGGAGATCCAGGTAGCAAGCTAGCTGTGTCTTCAGAGCTCTGCTTCAAAGCCAGTGAGTCCTCCTGGGAGGCCTGGCTACCGCATTATGCAGCTCTGTACAGCGCTGTTGTGAGTGTGGATGAGGTGGCATGCCGAGGCTTTGCCTGCACTCTGACGCGTGAACATGGTCTCATATATTTAGTGCTGCCCTAAAAACATCAGTTCAACTTCAGACCTTGAAAACCACTTCTCACTCACCTGTCTCCTGAAGGCACCTAAAATTCCTTGTGCCTCGGTTACTCTGATAACTCCTTAGATCTAACCTTTTTTATATTGGTTTGGGTGCAATATGTTTTGAGACCACAGAAAATGCACCAAACATAGCAGGTTTGTTTTATCTACACATCCTTCATCAACCTGCTCCTAACACCTGATTAAAACAACAAGCATTAGTTGACCAGCCAAAAGTGCAGCAGAGAAGTGGGTTCACACAGCATTCTTGACCAATTGTGCCCATGCAACTTCCTGGTCCATGTGGAACTGATGATAGTGAAACTGGCCCATCATCTCCAGTACCATCTTCCATTAAAACAGTCATAGATGTGAATGGGAAACATTGCTGAGTCAGTCTGTAACTCTAAAAAGATCCACAAGCTCTTCAATAGACTGCATATTTCACCTTCTATTCATCTCTTGTTTAGACACTTTCATAGGAAATGACTCCTACCCTTCTGTTGACTGATTTCTATTCCGTGCAGATAACTCTCCTCAGAGGTATGGCAACACTCTGAAATACTTAATACAGATCTCATTCCATTAGCTTCCAGCAAATTCTCAATTCTTTGCTGTAGCAATCCGCTAATTCTTACATCCATTTTATGTCCAATTTCTTTGTAGTTGTAATGTCCACTCTGCTGATCTATATGACCTAACCGGCTGTAGCTGTTTGTGTCAAACACATCCCTGAGACTAGTCCATTAACATTCTCCATCAGAGCCTTAGGGTCATCTTCATAGCCAGAGTTCTTTAACTGTTGTTGTCCCTGTAACTCTGCAACCCACTGGGGGATGTAAAGGCTCCCACTTCTTTTCAGATTGAGGTTTCAAGAGATGACTCTTCTAAGAAATGAGAGCAGCTATGTCACTCTCATACACAGCCACCCTCATGAAAGGAGAGGCGACGACTTTAGTTTGACATTAGCAAGCTGATTTGCTGGAAATCAGCCAGAAATCCTGCCAGAAATAAGTCTTCTCCTGACATCACTCCCTAGATAACGTGACTCCATGGAAACAGTAGGTTCATAGGGAGTAAAGACAAAAGGTGTCAATACATCATCTCATCCTGCCTCACGCAATTCATTGTGTTGTGTCCCCAGTTGTGTTTGACTACACAGTGTCTTCCAAGCCAATCTGGAACAGGTGAAGAAAGAAGCTTCTCCCATTGTCATTTTTTTCTGACAGTTAAACAATCTCAGCATGGAACACACAGCCTTAGTTTTCTTCCTCTTCCCACCTCTTCTGTTGTGCTTTCTTCTTCTACATTACACCACCTGTTAACAATCATCATTCTCTCCCTGTGAAGGTACTAAACATGCTGCAATCCAGTAACTTTTCAATCTTCTGCCTGATAAACTGGGCTGATCGAACTTCTCTAGTTTCACACCACAATGCATTTGTCTTTATTAATGCATTTATTTCAAACAGCTTCGACTTCCTGACTATGCCATGTGACTGCCTTGGGCTTGTCATTAATTACTCCTTTGCCCCACCGGATGAAACCCATACATGTTTTTGTCAGGAGAGATTCTATATTTGCTTTCGGGTCACCGCTGAAAATGTTGCAGAGTGTCAGGTGTAGAGCTAAGCACTGTGAAATCCTGGTAGGTATGTGCCATTTGACTACCACTTCCTACTGATGACTCTGGGGAGAGATGTGTTTTTGAGGTATGGTAGGTAACTGACACTGAGCAGTGCACACAATGGCATATGGTTCAAAATTAAATAGCTTAGAAAAAAGAAGACTTAAATTCTCAAATGTATTTAGGAACCAAATATTTAGTTGAATAAATTATACATTATCTTCCAGGGTAAACTGGAAAGCCTGGGCTTACATGTATTAAACCTAGAAACTATCTCTATTAGTTTTGAAAACTCCTCAGAAAATGAAATCAGTTGTGTCTGGCAAATCTTTTTTCAGAAAGCCACATAAATTCTTGTGATCTGTACTCGAGGAATTCCTTGCTAATTGGATACCATATCAGCTTCTCAGTTACTCGCACAGGACTGAGATCAGTCTCAGTTGTCCCCAGGTATCCAGACCATGGATATTGGCAGAATTGACAGAATACTAGTGCTCTTCCAGAATACCCCAGGTATTCTGAAATACATTTTTAATTACAACTGACCAGAGATCTATTAACCAGCTTCTTAGGACTCTAAACTACCCAGGGTCAGAATTAAAATAGAAATAAAAAAGTTTAATCCCAGTAGATGTTGGTTAGCATCTTTTCTAGTTAACAGTAAGTTAGAAAGCACCTCTCCATTCTGTTGCTTACAAAAAGAACTGTGATACTGATCTGCCTCAGAATTAACAATGTCAATATTCCACGCATTATGGGCCAACTTTTTTTTTTTTAAGGATTTCTGTGTGTTCTACTTGAACGAGCAAATTCTTACTGTCCTTAGTCTGGACAAATACAGATGTCTTTCCTACTCCACTGGATTAAGCTTTCTTCCATATAAATTTTCAGTACATGATTCATTCTACTGTATGTTTCCTTTTATCCTTTGAATACTGACACATCATTAGCATCCTTTTGAATTCTCAAGTATTCTGAAATCCATTCAAAAACAGTGGGAGGGAAATCTCAGCTATTTCTTCTTTTATCTATTTCTTATGTATTGATTTTTTGTTTTCTTGTTTCTGTATGCTCTCTTCCCTTCAGTCTGTAACCCAGATGGGCTTTCAGCCAAAATTGTCTTTTTTCTTCATTGCAGCTCTTTGGCCCTACAAAAAAATCTTAAACAATTCTTTAGTCTCATTCACAGCTTTTCCAGTCTGAGTGCTCCCTCCTCAGAAATTCTCGTACTAATAGAATTGCCTGGATGGAAGATGATTTGGCTAGTGATGATTTACTTAGGGGCATTTAACACACTTAGCTAAGATAGCTACTCTACAGACAAAAGTTATTAATGTTTTATCTTCTTGGCAGTAGCTGTTAGACAAGCTGGAGGTACTTACTCAAGGATGTTTATTTCCATAAAGAAGATGGGTATAAACAAAATCTCATGACTACTTTAAATGCAATTTAGTCATTAACAGAAGAACGGGTTGACCTAAGCGAAATTTTCTATAGCTGCAATCAAGTGGTGTAGCTACAACTCAAGGCAGGGTATACAGGCTGTGTGGTATGTCCTCTCTGCATATTTAAATGCTTTCTTTCATATGTTCTGCTTTTTTCTGAATTTAGTGGCTCACTTTATTTACAGCAACATTTCTCAAAGTATCAGATGGGCCTGTGCTTGGAAGCTCAAATAATCCCCAGGAAAATAAGACGTACACGGGTACAGAAGAACGAGTCTTGGGTTTTTTTGTTTGCCAATGCTTGTCAATAGCTTTCACAACTAAGTTCAAATACACAAATGACAGAGATTCTTGTTGGATGCATCCAAAATCAATTATCTAAGTAAGTGTGTTATCATGGGCAAAGGATAAAAAAATATCCTGACCCAAAGACTTCTTACCCTGTACTCTCATCTAGGCTATGACGAGTGATTTTACTGTGCTTGTAAAAATGCTAGAAAGATCTCAGTCTATAACAAACATTGATTTTCACCTTCATATCCTTCTTTTTAAATGAAGTACTTTGACTTCTACTACCAATATTTAAAGTTTCCAAGATGAAAGACACTGTAGAAATGCAAAGCACTCTACAAATGTCAGTTAGGCCCCACAACACAGTATTACTGCACAACATGGAAAAGGACAGATTTGTAGCAATCAAGGCACTTAAGACTTTCACTTTATGTATTTGCAAGATTTAACTAGATTTTACTTTCCCTTCTGCACACTTCAACATCTTTTTCTTGGAACTCACCTGGATATCTATAATTTCTTTCTGTAACACGAGTACTTAGTTTCCTCCTTAGCACATATCATGAAAAAAATGTCACTAGTATGTATAGGTGTATGCCTGAATGTAATTATGTAAACATCCATTCCGACGTGGCAAAATAGGGGGCCTTCCTGAAATTTTGGTAGCTGTGAATATTGGTACACATATTCACTACCTCTTTGAGCAGAGCTTAGCCTTAACCATACAGTGTTGCTCCAATAAATCATTGCTTTAAATCTGACCTTGTGTAAAATTCTTTAGCATCTGTCAACCTATCTCAAAATGTAAATATCCAGCTGGCCTATGTCTGTATCCTGAAAAACATGATGATGGGCTTTATAAGGCTATCTCATGGCCTATATATACAAAAGGGCACAATGCCCAATACTCATTAACAAGGAGCTCTGTCTAACAACTAGGCTCTACCCCCACCCAAATTAACAAACAAGCTGTCACAGGAACCCAGTGGGATCTAGGTCAGGAACCCATATGCTGCAAGACTGAGGAATCTAAGGAAAAATACCCAACTAAATTAAAAACCTGTAAACTACTAAAACCAGATGTGTAAATTTCAAATGAGAAAGGGTTACTTTAATTTCATTTTTTTAATTTTTAGTTTAAAAAAAAAATAATCCCCATGGGTTATAGCAGAAAGCTATTCAAATATCAAGTTCAAGTCCAGAACAGAATGGTAAATACATTCTGTCTAGACTTTGCTAAAGTCCCAGACCTTTGCAATCTTCCATATTCTGTGACAATCTATTTCTTGCAGTAGTCTTGATTTCTCATGGAGCATCTACAATCTATGACCAGTGATATGCTTGCCTGGCCTAAAGGAAAGCTAGAATCGACTCATTGTTTCCTGGGTTGTTAACACTAAAAGAGAAATCAGACCTTCATTTTAAAATAGTAGGAAGCAGCAGCCTTCTGTAAAATCATCATGCAGATACCGACAAAATTAATTATAATTATTTAATTATGTAACTATTCATTTATTTAGTCAAGAAAGGAAAATATTACATTCCAATAGCTTTATAAAGGCTGCTACTCTGCATAGAACAAGAAATAAGATCCCATTTACTCTGTCCAATGGTCTTTTTAGTGCTGCCCAAGACAGCTGAAACACACAAACCCTGAAAAGTTCACAGGCAATGTTGACACAAGAGACTGATTTCATCCTATTTACTGTTGTTTTCCAGCATGATTTGGACAGAGTTATTTTCCTTCTGAGTGTGTTTAAAGAGGCTAAAATCCAAACAGAACTTATTTTCTAAATCCAAATATAACTTACTTAATTGTATCTGCTGTAAAAACTACTAAGCACTAAGCTACTTTTACTGAGAATTCCAATAAGCAAAATCATCAGTCTGTGTATGACTAAAAATGTGTAGTCTGACACAAGTGGATGGTAATTTCTGGACACACACTCAATGAATGAGAACTACATTGTTTTCTTATTTTGTCCAAACACAGCTTATCACATCAGTAATTTGAGGGTGGTCAGTCACTTGCACAGGCTCCCCAGGGAAGTAGTCATGGCACCAAGCCTGTCAGAGTTCAAGGAGCGTCTGGACGATGCTCTGTCATATGATTTAGTTTTAGGTAGTCCTGCAAGGAGCAGGGAGCTGGATTTGATAATCCTTATGGGTTCCCCTTCCAACTTGAAATATTCTATGATCTGAGGTAGGAACTAGAGGTACCAGCCACCACGGGCATGCCATGCATGATCAACAGCACAGAGACAATCGCTGCCCTAATGTAAATGATAACTACTATGGGATAAGGTCTGAAGTTCAAAGAAAATACTTTAAAAGACTACTACAAGCCAAATGCTCTATAAAATCTTCTCTTTTGGTTAGAAAAGTAACTCTGTGCTTTGGGCATTCCTTCCCTTTAAGCTCAGGGCAAAATATAGGCAAATTAAACAGCCCTGCATTCAGTACAAAAGTGCTGGAAAAGAAAATTAAATGTATCAGACTGAAATATGCAAATTCAAGACAAACTGTTTTTGGCTTCCACAGTGTAGAAGCCTACTGAAGGATATATGTAGAGTGGGAGAAAACACATCTAATCCTGAGGCTAAGGAAAGATAGTTAGAGTTTCCATGCTACAGCAACTGAATAACACTGACTGTAGTCCCAGATGCTTGCAAAAATAAGCGAAGCATGCTAAAGCATTACCCTAAGGGGTGAGGGGGAATCAAAGGCTTCCACTTTAGAAACCAAAATCTTACATTCAGAATATTTTGTCGTATTTAATTTCAACTATACTTGAAGAAAAACAGCTACTAAAATCTTTCAGCAACTATTTGGATTGACTGAATTAAGCTTCTATGGTATTGTGCATTTATATCTTTCTATCATAGAACAACAGTGTCACCTTTGCAATCCTTAAGCGGGTTTAAAACAATACCTGACTTTTATTATGTATGTAAAAGTATTTCTGCTGTTTGCTGTGTCACCTAAAAATACAGAAGGTATTTCTGATTTGACGAGAAAGCTACTTAACAAATTGCACAGTTAAAGTTGACTGTGTTTCTGAATTACAAGGCATCTTAAATAAAGAGTTCTCAAAAGAGATAATAGGTTAAAAAAATCATACGTCGCATGTATTTAGTTTTATGTTTAAAACTAAATATCTCTGTTATAAAAAAAGCTTCAAAATCCAATTTTTAATCTATTTAACTTGAAATGGTTGCAATTTTGTGTGAAAAAGAATGAAAAGAGTAGGGTCTTGTTTATGAATTAATGAAATGGGGAATCTGGTAACTTTTAACTTTTTCTAAAAAAAAAAAAAAATCTGTCTTGGAGTGAATTTTAACTAAGTTAACAACAAGAGCAGCTGCCTCTCCAGGAAATAAACTCTGCTGGTGGAACAGGAAGAAGGGTAACCCACAGTTTCTGAACTGCTGGTAAATCAGAGTGGAAAACGGTGGGGGTGAGCTGCAGAGTGAACCTCAAGAATGTGAGTTTTATATAGGCTCAGAATGCCTGGTCAACATTACAGTCAAGGTAAGATTTTAGCTTTAGTGTATACAATCCATTTAATTTCAAACGAGTTATACTGTTAAAAGCATAAAGCTGGCAACGTTGAGCTCTGTGAGGATTTCAACATCTAGCCAGGAAGGTGATGGACTAAGACAACTGTACCATATTTTTCCTTCATCAGGTAGGTGCCCTAACTCAGACACTGTGTCCTGTGCAGCAGTATGCTTGCTCTGCTCTCCAAACTCTAATGTGTTAGAGGTTACAACACACAAAACTGAATAGACATGGGGCATCATTGTAGCACTGGTGCCCAGCATAAGAGTCCATTAGGCACATAAAATGGTGAAACATTCATGAAGAGAACAGTTCTCAAAATCAGATGTCCCAGCACTCTCTGCATGCCCAGTCTTAGGGCATTTTATTATTATTATGGCATTTATTATCCAGTGAATTTTTAGCCAAGCTATTAAGTCTAAAGACAACTGGAAGAGTTAATATCATAAGCTTGAATTTCTTGGCTTTTGCTGTTTTCAGACTAGTTTTAAAGGAGAATTCTTATGCGAAAAAATTAAGAAGTTTCACTGGCACAGACACGAAATGGACGAGTACATATATTAAGAGGATTAATTACACCCAGATTTATGCACAGACTCATTACTATCAATGCACAGAGATGTTTCCAAAATTAACAAAAGGAAGGATTATGCTTTTGAGGCAGTGGGAAGTCAAGCAATCAAGGAGACTAAACTTCTCAAACAATCTTAATGAACCATGAGTGAGCGGGAGACTGCTTACCTTCCACGCATGAGGGCTGAGCCCTTGTTGTACCAGCCACCTGCCCTGGGAAGCAGGAACACTTGACTGTTTGCGATCGTTCTTCAATCCGGTTCTTATTGCAGCAACGATGCACTGCCACAACTTCACATGTCCCCTGCTTGACTTGGTGCTGGCCTAATAATTGCACAGATAAGTGATGAAGAGCAAAACAAAACATCAGTGCATAAAGAAAAAGTGAGTTCGTACAGCCCTACAAGATACTGAATCTCTTGCATGCCAGTTTAAATCCCAGGAAGACAAAGGGGCAAAGCATCTTGTAGGATCTGGCTTATTCCCTGAGTTTGTCCTATTCTTAATAATAAAGATTAGTTCATCATAACATGTCAATTTTTCAGTCTATCTTCTGTGGCCCTTACAAAGCCATGGGGAAAAAAGGAGATTGGAGTAGTCAATTAGATGGATTAGATAAGACGACATGCAGAGACAGAGCACACACCTCCTTCCTTTGGTTTCCTGTCTCACATTAGGTTTTATATTTAATTCTTTCCCTTCATAAATGGACACAATGGACAGGATAATACTTAATGCAAGGGAGAGTTATTTTAAATAAGTATCTTAAAGTATTTTTATCTTTAAAAAGTAGGGAAACTTTCTAACATAACAACACGTAAGCACTGCTTGCTATGTCTAACATTGCAGGTAGGCTAAGATTAACAAGGTAGGCTGAAAAGCTGTCATAGATAGTCAAGTTTTGTCAAAAAAACCCAAACGCCAAAACACTCACCAGCTATGTGGATTTCCTGAGTTCCCTCCCAGACCATTTTAAAGAAACCTGTGATAAAGATTCTACCCTATTGTTTTCCTCTCAAGTGCCTTTCCCCACAGTCCACTGTCCCCTATTTCTCTGAGTTTATTTTTCCCTTCCTCTCCTTTCCTTGCTCCTCCATTCACATCTTAGCTCCACTACTCCTTGCACCTGACCAGTTTCCTCCACTGCCAGATTTACTCTCTGGCCTGCCTAAAACCCTGTCTCAGTAACCCCACTTCACAAAACCCCTCTCCTCTTTGCATAAGTCATTTCCATGCCCTCACTTTCCTGAACAGCCTTCAAGTGTTTCATCTTGCATTTGTCTCGTCTTATTTAGAGTAGAGCCTTGGATGGCTCTTATCTATGTTTGTAAAGCACCTTGTAAATTAACAGCACTACAGAACAGGGTGAGTTTTTTAATAAGTGAGCTAGACAGAGAGACAACACTGAGAATAATAAAAATATTCACCATCAAAGCAGTACAGGCTCCTTATACAAGAAGAGACTACAGTACAGATATTGGTGTAGGTGTCGGTAATATCAAAGGCACAGCAGACTAAAGAAAGGTGAAAGGGAGACCACTCTTCAGAAACAGAAAATCCTCCAAGTGTCAAACTTGGAGGATTGTCCTCTTTCCTACTCACTCCATGCTTGCCCTGTTTTGGTTTTGTTTTTACAGTATCTGTTACTAATTAATACCAGACACAGGATTTTGAGATAGAAAACACCTTGGTCTGATGCAATATGATGAGGCTTACATCCTTATATATGAAAACTTATTGAGTGATTAAGATCACTGTAGCTTTTGGGCAGAAATTTTTATCGGTTGATTAAGTGGGAAATCTTAACCTTCAAAAGAGTTAGCAATGAAATTTAGTCTTCTAAGGGGGTTTTCAAAAAAAAAAAAAGAGAGTATTCAAAAAAAATATATATATAACTTTTTTAAAGGTTGGCTTGGCAATATTCCTTTGCTGTGTGTGTTTTGGTTTCACAAGTATTTCAAGCACAGCTAAAGGGCTGCCTGACTTTTGTTGCCAAATTTGTATTCACAGCCACCTCAGTGGACAAGAAACTATGTATATGCAATCCTGGAAAGGAAATCTAGTCTTCTATTTGTGCACTCAACATGTAAAAAGAAATTATATATATAGAAATGTGTTTTGGTTTTTTTCTGACAAAAAAGCTACATCGTACCTTTAAGCAAAATACGCTACAGCACAAAAATGCATAAGGTATTTTACAGCAAGTTGGAAAAATGTTGAAGACAGCATAAAAGTATCTTACATAGCTACTGTAATAATTTTATTAGCAGACAGAATTTTCATACAAGTACCTAATACCTATATCATAATAAACATGAAAAAAATGAACACAGGTACCAGCTTGTAGGACAGTGGCTTTTCTGTAAGTCAGTATGGAAAATAAATATACAAATAGAGAAATTAAATTGGCCATGTCACTTGATTCCAAAGTATTGTTCTACAAAACACATCGCATGATGATGTTTGGAGATAATAAGCAGATGGCCAGGGGTTCTGACAGAAAAGATTTTGTAAAACGAGGTTGTTCATTTAAGAGAGTATATTTATTTAAATTAATTCATTATGAGCTCTACAGTCTGAGACAAAACTCTTTGGAGTAAACAGGGTAAATTTCCATTGGTTTCCTACAGTGCTTACAGTGGTGGTCCTGCATTCACTAGAGTCAACAACAAAATTTCTATTGACTTCAGGAGAGCAAGGTCAGTTTGGACTGTCTCTTGAGAGGAGATTTTATAAGGGAAAGAAGAAAAAGCCAAAATTTGGAACTGCTCAGGCCACATACTTGCGTTCGCCATGTATCTCATCTGAAAGACCAAGCAGCCAGGTCTTTTTAATTAAAGTCATTATTCACTAGTCATCAGATGCCAAGATAAGAGTAGAAGCCTTTTTTTCAGACGGTACATCATAAGGATGAACTAGATCTAGCTCCAATGATCAATATGTAGCTGAAAGAATGTCTATTTTCAAGCTCAAATACTGCTTCCTTTAGGTGAACACTCCTGTTAAGTCAATACCAAAATAAATCAAACAGGTTGGCCCTAAGCATGCAGCCCAAAAAACCTGGGGCTCCCTTTCAATTATCTTGTTTGAATTTAAAGCAGTGACAGTGCTCACTTGAAGTGCCAGGAGTCAACAGGCACACAGCTGTTTGCAGAAGGCAAAATTAAGTTACCTCATAAGTGCATCCTTTGGGTTAGTAGCTGGTTTATTTGTACATTTATTCATGCTTCGCAGCTACACAAGCGGGTAAGAGCAGGTGTCCCCTCTTCATCTGCTGGCAGGGGTAGGATGCTAAGGGTTGAAAGTACTTCTACCATGCAAAGGAAGACAGTGCTCTCCTCCCTTGTCCCTAGTGCACAGCTCTTATGGAGTATAACAGTGAAAGGTACTAAAAAGCCAAAGACATCTGCATGCATCATTTGCATTAATTGGATTGCCCTTGTAATAGTCTTTCCCTCCTACATGTTCACATCTATATTTCCTCCTGCTTGTTCACGCAAATCTTAACACTTTTTATTCTGTTGAACACCATACACATTACTTCTTAATATTCAGACACATCTGTGAACAGGTGCTGAACAAATGTTAAGTGTTAGCATTTGTGTCCCATTTTTGTCAGTGTTCAGCAATCTAGAGGACAAGCACTCAGTTTGCAGAGTGGCTTTCAGATTTGAGAAAACTCACAGAATATCTTAAAAACTAACCATCAACTCAGTTTATTCTCTGCCTAGATCTACTGAAACCTGTTGTATCTACATTCAGGTGCCCAAAGGCAGCAAAAAGAAAAAATATAAGAATACTCTCCTGCACATTTTAATCTCCATTTTGCACTAGATAAACCTTCATCTCAGGTTTAAAGTACAAGCTGAGAGCATAATGACAGAAAAACTCAAGAACAGCCATAAAATATTTTATACTCAATGAATTCTCAGGAAGCCAAGACATTAGAGGAGCAGGGATGGAAGAATTTTTAAAGTGTAAAGATCGCAGTAAGTGAATTCTATGCTGGACACATCAGGAAAGCTGTTTCAGGGAGAACTGCAATGAAAGATAGGGAGAAAGCCCCTTTGGGCTCACTTATAAAAAGCCCATAAATTCATAGGTTTTCACCTGTAAACCTATTCAGATCTGCAACTTAAGGGCTGTCAATATTTGCAGTTGAAATTCAGTTACATCTTCACATTTAAATAAGAAAACTCTCCAAGGAGAAATACATTTTATCAGCAACAGTACCAGAGGAAGGTTCCTGTCATAGAACACCTTCTGCATACCGAAGAGGGAAGGTCTGCCAGCCAGGCACTGTGGAGGACAGGGGATGAATGTTGAAAACTATGGGGCTCTGGGTTACCTCTGATCAGGAGTCTGGCACATGTGTTGCTCTCCATATCCTCATTTCTTTACAGCTTCACTTCCCTAGAAACACCAATATTATTCAAGTTCACTAAGGACACTTTTCCTATCTCTCCGTACAGGGCACAGACATAATGGGATAGCGCTCGCTAAAGGAAGCAGCCTCCAGGACAGCTCCCTACTATGAATTTTGCTGCCTTCCATAATGAGATACCTACAGATAACAACAGACTTCAGGTGCCCAAGCCCAAGATGCCTCTTAATGACCTCAAGGACTGGCCACATAAAGGCTCTGTGACCACTTCTTTGTTATCTTTCCAGCCCAGAAGATGGTAGTGTGTAGAGCTGCTAGGCAGCCTTCACAGTTTTCAGAGAAGGCAGCCATCACCTCTGAAGAACAAGAAAGCACAAACTAAGAAGTTATCAGGTTTGCACATTACAAGCCAGCACAAGTGTTGTGAGTAGATTTGACTAAACACTGAACTATTTATTCTCAGTTTAATACACTTTTTTCAACTAACATATTTGACAAGACCTTATTTTCACTTTCTTCATAGAAGTCAGGGGGCAGATATGCAATATGATAACGCTTCTAAAAACTCTTTGAAATCCTCAAATGAAAAGAGAGAAATACAATTATTGTTAATAAAATACCAAACATCATAGTCACCTAATTCAAAACTACAAGGAAAATATCAAAGAAAGAGGAAGGCTTTCAGAAGGTTGCTAGCCAATTCTGTCCACATCCATTTCATCTCTGTGACTAATTCTAATCACTCCCAAGGAGTACTCTCTTTCAACACAATATACAAGCAGGCAGCATGTCTTTATCAGAAATCCTGAATAACCTCGTCTTTTTCTAATTTTTTAGCTAAGAAATATATGGAAAAGGCACATTTAAAGGGAGTTTTTATCTCTGTTTCATAAGCTGCCTTCTTCAATGAAGAAAGCAACTAGTACTGTGGAGAACAGCACATCTAGACAGTAGGACAATATGACCCTGGCTCAGCACATTCTTGCATAAGCCTCAAAACCAGCAAGCTTGGTCTGCACAAAATCAGCTGCATCATTTATTTAAAGGATAAGAGGATGTCTGTCAATAGGAAGATGAATGGCTATGGAACCTAATATTGCAGGCAATAGTAAGAGAATCAAGAGAGTTTAGAAGTCAGCACTGATGCTGTTTGGAAGAGGAAAGCACTCTAAAAAGCTTGGTGCCAGTTTATTATCTGTTCCACCTTCATTTCATGCTGGCTTTTGCTTACAAATACACAGAAGCACACACCAAGAGGCAAATATTTTCAGGAAAAAACCACATATATTAAAGGAAATAACATTTGCTATTTTTCACATTTTTTTTACCAAATATATTTATGAGAACCTCTCCAGCTCATCAGGTGGGGTTTGAGGGGTGGGAAAGGGGAGAAGGGGTGTTTCTAAAGATGACTGCTCTTCTTAAGATAAGAAGCTAAAAGTCACTTGAAAGGTAAAATTAACAGACCATCTTCTAGGATAAGAATTTCAGTAGAGCTTTTCTCTACTACCTTTCTATCAACAGCTGGATTTTTTTCTAGTAATTTCATATTCATGTCACAAGATCCTGACTTAGATGTTCTCCTTCCTCAAGCATATACAATATTTATATATACACTTTCTCATAAATTGTATCTGCATATACAATTCATTCCAGTTTCACTTCTAAAGTTTTACCTTTTCACTTGTCAGCTGTAAGGGACTGTTCAGAGATAGGCCAGAACTGCCACAAAAGGCCAGTTCAACTGCTCTACGGATAAATAGACAAGAAATATCTTCCCATAATCACCTGCTCATGATAACAGACAAAGTAAGATGTAGCACACACACCAAAAAAAACCAGGAGCAAGGAATCCAGTTTTCTATTCATTACTCTCACATTCCTCAGATACACAGCAGTATTGTGATTACTAGAGCTAACATCTGTAACAAAACAAGCAAGCATCCCCCAGATGAAGAAATTGAGGTTGATGCTCTCACAATGTGCCAATTTCAAACCAAAGTGTTTCTCACAGCACATAAAGTTACAGCCTTTGTTCCAATCAAGACATTTGTGCATCATCGGTTGTGGAAGCCAGTAATACGGCATGTGCAAAATCACAATCAGCATTTTAACTGGATATCCAGGGAACCAGCACCAAACCACTTTAGCTTGTTTTGGGCAAGAAATGGCACTCAAGGAAAACAACAGCTTTCAAAAGGAGCAACCAATTTGAGAGGAACCCTAGGGGTACAGCAGACCTAGATGTGTATTTGAAAAAAAAGGTGAGTGACCTCAAACCCTGATAATGAGACCCAAAAAGTTAATGAAATCAAAAGCATAACCTTTCAGTGCAGGTGGAGGAACATGCTGACACAGCTGAAGAGAATCATGTAACACAGTGAATTCTTTGGCAAGTGTCAGAGGTCACATCCATATGGAGATTAAAGTCCCCTGGAATAAGTAGCATAGGTGACCTTAGATCAGACACAAGCACTGAGACTTCTCCATGGAATGAAGCATTAAATCTGAGTGGTCGATAAATCAAAACAGCCGAGACCAAAGTAGGTGCTGTAAATGGGGGAGGGAGGAGGGAAAAGTTGCTGCAGATGAGAAGAAAGGTGGATGAAGAGTGACCTGGAAGCAAAAACAAATTAAAACATAAGCCTCTCTACCTGCCAGGGTGCTACACTGAAGTTAATCAATAAGGACGGCCTTTCAGCCAGGCAGTAATACTTATCCTGGTTCAAGCACACATATTACTTGTACAGATGAAATCTAAGAGCATAAAACTTCATAAAGTACCTTGGAGTAAAGTGGTGCTAATCATTTCCTGCGGGAAACTTTCTACTGTGTGGCTATTTTAGGTGAGGCAGAGAAGAAAATACAAGGGAAAGATTTGTTTTCCATCATAACTTGTAGCAAATGAGCAACTTTGTTCTCTGTAATATAGAAGTATTTCCCACATGTCCCATTAACATGCACTCTTGCTATTACATGCAGACCACTCTTTTCTCATTTGTTCCTTCCTTCACAAATTGGTCATGGGAGAAGGGGAAGAAGAATGAAACTAGTTCCCTAGAGACATTTCTGGTTGCCTGAAGAAAGCAGGTACACACACATCCGCATACGCCCAACTTACAGTTATTCACCAGTTCGTAAGAAAAATTAAATTTTCTGCCCCAGTTGTGAGGGTTGATGGCCTCTAAAAACAGGGTTGCTCTTGGTATAGGAAAGCAATAGTAACATACATGGGATCACAAACTGGAAAGGACTATCCCATCCACATCCATAACTAGCTGTTTGTCAATGGCAGAAGCCACTCTGACCAAGACATCATCGATGCAGCCCTAGCAGGCGCCAGGACCCAGGTGAGCTCGCTGTCCCCAGCAGCCATCTGCCATTTGTAGCTGCTCACCACACCCAGACTCAGAACTGTACTTGTACTACTTGTTACTTCACATCTATGGCATGCTAGAAGTTCTTTTAATATTATTATAAACTTTAAGAAAGAAAAAAACAAAGAAAAATTCTTAAGTCTGAGTCATGTATGCAACAAAATAAATTTTGAGGATTAGGCCTTGTGCCCTTTCGAGCATTCTTCCATCACCTGAAGTATCAAGTGACCATTTTGGGCCCAGCTGTGTAGAAAAAAAAATGTTTGTCGTCTACTAAGTAACAGAGATATTTTTAACCCAGTTCAAGGTCATTCATCAGACAAGAATGATATTTGCTTAGAGAATATGAAACAGCAATTGTCATCTAAGCCATTAGGCTCTGCAGATTAAGTAAACGGCAGTTGCCAGAAAACAAAGTAGGTGTTTGGGAAAGAAGCATTTTCTGCATTTCAAGTGGAAATCTAATCTTTATTCTCATGTCCAAGCATAATGGATAAAACTGAGGAGGGCAACCAAGGAAACTTGTACTCTGTTCCGTTTCAGTACTCAAAACAGCTCAGATTTACAAGGTACAAAGAACTTCCTCTTTTCTGGGTTTTATTTTTTAAATGCGAAGGTGTGTTTCCCTCCTTAAATGAAATTACTTTTATGGGACTGTAAAGTAATAAGACTGTGCCTGAATTTGGCAGTTAGAGGTAGGCAAATGAATAATTATTCATTAGTTAATCATCATCTGAGAATCTGTTCAAGAAAGATCCAGACATAACTGTTGTCATTAAACACTATGGTTTATGAATTTTTTTCTGATTGGCCTGTTTGACAGTCTTAATTTAAAAGACTGACTTTGGCAGTGAATCTCTCTTTCCATTAATTGCTCTGTGTTTATTAAAATCATGCAGCAGTATTTGTTGCTACTAGAAGAATTGTCTTTTGCAAAAAACAGGACCAGTGGATAAGACTGCAAATTGGAATGATACATTTCATTGCTGAAGCGAGATGAAATTTTCATGCGATAGGCAAATGGAATTTTGAGGAACGTTACAAGCAATCAGATCGGTTAATGCACTGGGCACCAGGCCATCAGCTCCTCAGCTGGTCTTTAATCCCAGGAAAAGCCCCTATGTCTTGATCACCACTGATTAATTATTTTCAGAGTTTGCCTCATTTTATATCAGGTTTTATATAGCTGTAATGGTTATCTTGGGTTTATTCTGATGGAATGGACAAGGAAAGCATCACAGCAGTCCAAGTATAAGATCCAGCTGCCAGTTAAGCAATAACAGGTCATAAAACTAAATTGCACAAACACATTTTTAATTCTGAGTGGCATGAGGACTTTTAAATGGTTTCAGCATGTGCTGACTGTATCCAACCTGGCTGAACGGCTAATTGAACTTAAGCTATTTTAACTATTATATCCGTAAGTGCAAAGCATAAGTGAGGTTTCCAGAAAGCCAACAGACTTTTTTTAGTCAGTATTATTGAATGAAGTGTTTTTTTCTTATATGGAAAAAATAACCCTGCAGAGCACCCACCATTTTATGCTACACTGTAACAGTGAAAGAAACAACAATAAAATATAGTCACAATCAAATAAAACAAGAATCAGAACTTGATAACAATTTCCCATAGGCCCGTATTATAACTCATGACTCTGACTTATACTGCTAACAATAAAACAATAATTAACAAGGTCAGAATTCAGAAGTTGTGAGGGTCTGTACATTTCCTGTTTCATATTGATGACACTTTTTCAAAGCTTCACCATTAATACTTCTTTTTATTTTCAAGGTTCTGCAGACCTCTTGAGCCTCTCAACTTTTACTTTTTAATCTTCTTTACCTAAGAATAATATCTAGAATTTTGACATTTCAGTTGCAGACAGTAACCCAAGAAAATCCCAGAGAGGTGCAGTTCAGAGCACCAAATCTGGAGATCTGTGCTCAATAACTAGGTGCACATGAAAATGGGTGCTGCCACAACACATATCCTATGCTGATCTTTCAGCTTATTTCCTCCATGTTATTTATATTATTAACCCTATGATCTTATGCAGCAAAAGGCCTTTTTGCAGCCTTTTTTGCAGAACTGCTTGTTCTACCCAAATTTAGCTTGTTTCATTTGGCAACTAGCAACAATATAGATACTTCACCCAGGCTTACAATGTGAGTTGCTATGAAAAAGCTACATGAATCTGTAAAAATAGAGTGTTAACAGACCCTTCTCAGAAATGGAAAAACTAGAGATTAAGACATTCTTTTCCTGTTCCACAGACCCTTTTCCAAGCACCCAAGAACCCAATCCTTTTTCCATTCTTATCAAAATGGACAGTCCTTGACAACAGTTAGTTAGATTTTCCATTTTAATTAAGCCATTCAGCTCAAAGAGAAAAAATAAATATAACTTTAAAATAGTACAGAAGCTACTGTACCCTATAACGTGTACAACAGGAACAAACTGTAGAGGAACATCAAAATCCTCCCTTCACACCATGCCTTAGCTTTGACAGAAAGAGACTACAACTCTGGGAAAAAGTCCGACAATTTAATCCTTGAATCATATTCAAGCCTCACTGTCGTCACTCAAAGGACTAAGAAGTCTCTTGACTCTTGCAGATTATTGTATTTGGAAGGGGGTTTTCTACCATGAGATGGAAATTTGCTCCCTGATAACTGAGTGTATTTATTTTGTGATGTAGCAGCTGCAACAGCACTTTCCTACACCTGTATGCAGCAAGTCACTGGCTTAGTCCCAGGACAGACACTTGACAGCACATATTTGGATTAGAGCATCAAAGGAGGTAGAATTGAAGGGGAAGTCTCAGGTTCCCAAGGGCTCTTAGATGTCCAATTCTTATGTTGGCAACGAAATCAATTTGAAATCAATGGAAATGAGATGTTTAAATAGCAGGAAGACATTTGGATATCTTTCTAGATCTTGGCCATAAAAAAAGCCAGGTCAGCCAGAAAAGGGGACATACTTCATTCACTACAGAAGAGAGGCATTGCCCTTTCTGGCAGGAACACTTGTCACAACCGGGCAACTTGCAGAAACAATGTAGTGAAATTGTCTTTCTAAAGTATCCCAGCTAGCTTGTCAAACAGTGTGCAAGTGTGTGTAAACTTTTATTCTTACCAGAAAACAACAGGCTTCCTCACCTAGTGAATTTTCCCTTGGCCCTAATGAGACTATCAGCAAATGCAGAGATGAATTAGAATAGTCATTAAGGAGGCAGAGCATAAAAAATGAACCACAGGAAAGGTCAGAGCAACGAGGGTGAATGAAGAAGAGCACGTGTCCTGTCACAACCACTGCAGATGTGAAGGAAACAACCAAGGGAGAGAAGCAGATGTTCCTGTTAAAGCTGTGCAAATTTGACGGCTGCTTTCAAGGATAATGGAGCAGCCATAGGTGGCAGGAGAGGGCACGCCATTAACTTACACAATGCTGGTTAGGCTCCCCCAAGAGCCATTGACTTTAACAGCAATGCTCCACCATCTCCCTTGTCTGAGTAAGATTAAAGGTGACCTGGTACAGTTGTCATTAGTTCCACTATCTTTCCTCAAAGATGGTACCTCAATTAAAACGGTTGGGTTTTTCCTCTTGCAGTGTGCACATTACAAAGGAGAAACTTTTAAAATGTTTCTTCTGATCATATTCTTAAAAAAAAAGTCAAATCAACAGTTACACCGCTTATTTTTCTTACCTTTAAAAACTGTGTTGACTAACTCATTAAAAAACAGTTTCTGCTCATGCGGTTGGCTTTTCTTGATCTTAAAAGATGCATCGCCTTGCTGGCAAGGTAAATTGTCATAATGGTAACTAACTTTGAAAGTCTGTGGACATCATCAGATTATGTATAGCATCCTTCTGCTACTTCCTTTAACTCAGTGTCCCACCAGGAACACAGTGGAAAGGACCAACAGGCATTCCTCGTGATCACTGTTCTACAGAGCAGTAGCAGCTTCATAAAGGCAGATTATTCTGCAAGACCCCTTTCTTGAAGTTCCTGGGAACCCAAGAAAAGGTCAGTTTAATCTGTAGTGAATCACAGCAGCAGAAGTCAGCCACAACTACATTAGTGCCACTGTCATTAATGAGCTGTGAAGTCCTTCACGGTCTATACAACACACTTGCACACTGGCTGAATAGGCCATGGGAAAAAAACCTCTTCCACTCATGTCTGTTCAACTCCTGTTACTTTCAGAGTTTTCTAGGACTCCCTGCGTATGGCTGGAGTGATTCCCTCACACTGCTCTTCGACTAGCCTCCCCATTAAACATGAACTACTCTGCTGCCTCCCCTCTGGTGCCAACACCACAGGATTCACGTCTGACGGCATCATCGCTGCCCAGCAGGTTGTTCTCAGCAGCAGTGAAACTGGCCAGAATCAGTTTCATCTCACCCAGTTAGCTCAATACAGGAAAACGGCAGAAATTCTGTCTCCTATCTAGGTAAGAGGGAAGGATGCAGCCAGAAAGAAGACCACAGCAATTTTTCTTAGGTGGATATGTACTTACTAACAACCTTAAGATCTCCAACTAATTTCACACTAACTACCCCTCTGATGGCACTTCCAGACACTACCAAGCAGATCTGGTTTAGAAACAACGACCTTGAGGTTGAAGGCTCTGTATCTCATTCCTAATCCGTTGAGGCATCCTGTCCTTATGTGATTGCATCTTGTAATTATTTACAAGTGACTCTTTCAAACGCAAGAAATTACAAGACCTTCTTTATAGTGACTATACACCCTTGGAGCATGTAAACCTGACCATTTGAGATTAAGCAATATAATTAACATGTTTGTTTCTGCACTACCACTTCCATGAAGAGAACTCAGTTGTCAGCACGCTGACAGTCCTGGCTAGCCCAGTTTAATTGTACCTTGGCAAACAGAACATTTAAGGAGAATAATTCACACACCTGGACTGCCATGACATAACTTATTTAACGAAATAGTCTGAATTTTGTAATGTAAAAATACCTACATTTTGGCATTAATAAAAATCTGAGTTTTGCTTCAAAAATATAACAAAATTGTATTGTTAGGCAACAGGCATGGCATTATTTGGCATGAAAATGATGACAAGGAAATGGCTTTTCAAAAGTCTTTTTGTCACTATACATGATTTATTGCCTGCAAGTTTCCTGTTTAAATACTTCTAACCAAGTCATTTACTTTTTACTCGTGTATTACATATGAAATAAGAGGAAATTTCAATTGAGGTGTCCAACAAGTTGCTTCTGAGAAGAAGAGAATCAAAACTACATAGCAAGCTAGACCAATGAGTCAACACATTCAGAATTTGATCTGGCCATGTGGAGAGTATCCCTAACTCCAAGTTACATGAAGTGTGGTTTACAAGGCTTAGCACCAGAGAGACTTCGACCTTCAGATATGGCCTTTAAAAACATCTGACACTTCACTTAAAATATCCTACTTTTACTTTGCCATGCAAGTTCACTAAAAAGGCAAGGAAACAGCAGAACATACATCCATTCCTAGCACTTACAGTTCCACACAGGGTGGCTAAATGACACATTTCAGCATCACCTTTTTTCAGGGACTATTTTAACTCCAACACATCCTAGTGACAAGAGCTGAAAAACTGAACCATCACAGTGATGTAGGCAAATACGATTTGCCCAAGTACCATGACAACTCCAAGAAAGATAACATCCACAAGAGAGTCCCTGAGCCATGAGTTCTTCATTGGTTGTGGACAGGACACTCGAAGAAAAATGTGATAGTTCTCACGAGGACTTCTCCACAGAACCAACTCAGGCCACAGCACCCTGTGTTTTGATGATCCAGCTGGCAGATGATTCCTAGCAGAAAAACTTGGAGAAGTTTTCAAGTATGGCCTCCAAACTGATGGCAACAGTTAGGCACCTGAAGGACTGAATCACTGTATTTAGTATAAATTTCACTCCCTTCCTGAGCTTTAGGTAACAAGTACCTTAAATATTTAGTACATTAATATCAGTAGCAAAGATCTCAGACCACCAACGCCCTCTTGTTAACTACAAAGGCTGCCCTTTTTCCCTCCTCTTGAAATCTATTCAGACTTTGAGCTGGGGTGGATTCGTTTCCAAGGTGCCCTGGCTTCACATTCATTCTTTAACACAGGCAAGGCATTGAGAGCACTGAATGGCCACCTATAGGTATCTTTTACAATCAAATGAATGGGGTGTGTCAAAAGAAGAACTCAGCTACCCTCCTACTGAGAACTATTTCTTTTTTCAGCTTGTACTCATTAAATTTTGCTAACTATTAGACATGAAATCAGACATGTTATTTGGCAACAAACTTGACAGCTACTTTCAATGGACTAGAAAAAACAGCATCATTTATCTCCTGCAGGAATGCATTTTGCATTTTGAAATTAAAAGGTGCAGGCTCTTGAAAATCATAACTCATTTCCTTTTTTTAATTTATTTAAAAACATTGACAGCTTATCAGGAACTTTGGTAATATATTGTTATTTAAAAAGCGCTAAAATTGGGTAAGAGAGAATAGATTTCTATTTCTTTTAATGTTCCTGTCAGTTTAAACCAGAGGGAATTTTTTTTTTTAAATTAACTTTTAACATGTCCATTAAATTTCAGTAAAAATTCCAGTAGAGAAGAGGAAAAGTCTGTTAATCTGGATACCATGAAGTCTGAAAATACTACAGTGAAAAAACAGACATATTTGTGCACGAAGTGTCTTGTCAAAATTGGGACTACCTTCTTTAAAAAAATTTCTCACACATCCTTCCTAATATTAGTGAGAATAGTGTTATGACTGATCATGATTCACTGCTTAAAGAACAGGTAAGTTTCAGAGGTGGATGGCAATTACTGGGATGAGTAGATCCTATATTAGAGAATCAACATGCTGCCAGTCCAACACATTATCCTTTGTCAGCTTTTAAGTAATTTTAGGTATTTGGATAGAGGTGGATTATTAGATAGTTTATGTTTCAAGGCACACAGACAATTTATGAAGGCTTACTGTTAGAAGTGGAAAACATCTTTGTTTGCAGGATTCTGTAAATGGCTTGCCCAGATACTTTCACACTACAAAGTTGATGCTTTTACTGAAGCTGAACAGGGACTCTTTCTCTCAGCTGCCACATCAGACCATGGAACAACACAGAAAGTGCTAAATTAAAATCTTTTAAAAAGAGCCTGTAGAAAGGAGTGGCCAGTTTCCAGCTACAGGTAGAGAGAAAACACATAGTCTAGCTTCTTTTAGTAAGCAATCAGTCCTTCAGTGTAAAAGTAAATACAACGTGGCTTATGTCTTATCTTCACCAGTACTGAACCAAGAAAGGCAATTAGGCAAAATGAGAATGGGCTCAGTGAAACAATTTGTTATTTGTTTACTATACAGTATCATCTAATAAGACTCCACAGAAACAAAATCCCTTCCTGGAGGTCTTTGCTTTGCTCATAACTCATTACCCTAGAGACAAGAGATATCACTGATGCTATTTTAATCCACTGAACTGCCTTTGCTCAGCTATACAGCAAGTCTTATAAAACTCTGCTGTGTACAAAGCAAAATCTTCTCTCTCCTGGCAAGAAGACCTTGAACTTGAAGGTTTTAATCTATAGCAAGTCAGACTATGGTGAAATGACTAGTCATAATAGTAATGCAGGATAATGCCTTATTTTCACATTTTAGGTTTTGCTGTACTGTATTAGCGCACATCCAGCAGCTCTTGTCACCAATAATTACTAATCCACAGCAACTACACAGAAATGCTCGCCAATTAACTAATTTCATTTTGACAGTTTTGGAAACAGAAGAGGAGAAATATTGACGTCTCTAAACCACAGGCAGCAGCTGACACGCATCTTCTTTCTATCTGAAGGAGCTGCTGTCAAATGAATTGCTTAAAAAAAGTATTTGAGGTGGTTCTGTAGAATAAAACAAGGATCCATTGCAAAGCCTTCTGCAAGTATTAATTCTTGGGGTGCTATTAAGATCAGTACAAGTGAAACATACTCCTTGGTGGCAAGAAATGACAACTTGAGAAAAGTACTATTTATAGATGGCCAGTATTATAAAAGCTAAAAGAATTTTGAGAGTAGCAATTGCCTCTAAAAAACAAAGCAAATCTTGACTTTTTCAGCAATATGCACTAAATATTTAATAAGGGATCCTGGAGCTCAGAAAGGTTTAAGACACTGTGTTACGTTATTGAACTAATAAGCTCCTCCAGTAAGCCTCTAAATACGTATAGTTAAACACTACCTAGTTTATTTTAATTATTTAACACAGAGACTGAAGGAGGTTAATGTGACCCAGCGGACTTGTTTATGTTGAAAGCTATTGCCTCTCCTTACTCAAAAATCTGCATGCTGAGCTGCATCATAGCTCAGAGTTACAAGGGAGCAATAAGGAATAGAGGTTTACAGCTGCTTGCTAACGTCCAAATGATAGCATTTATACCAGGGCAGTGACTGCATGAAGGCACAGGTAATAAAGAAGTCAGGCCCATTGACTTTGTTGATATCACTGGAAAAACTAATACATGTAAGTTAGGCGCATAGTTGAGAACACCCTTGATGATGGGGATATTGCTAGTTTCCAAAATTTAGTTTTAGAAATATAAAAATCCCCATCATTTACCATTCAGCTCACAAATCATAACTACTATCTATTTTCTCTCTCTTCAGACCATTTTGATCTTCACCCTTGTCCTCCATCTTAAACAGTGGAGAATGCAGTCTTCACTAAGTCTCTGAAAACAATGAAAAAACCCAAACCACTTCAAAAAATCCAAAGGATAGTTATTAAACAAGAGGGGGAGAAAACCACTTGTGCAGTCTTCCACATCCAATCAAAAAGAAATGAGGGAAAGATAACCATTCACGGCCCCACCAGGGGAGGGGGGAATAATCCAGTTTTAAGCAACACCAGCTAAGGCCCAGTGTATTCACTTGGACATCTCTTCCTTAAAAAGACTAAAATCTAGTCTTGCACAAGTAAAAAAGGGCTTGAGTTTCATTTTTAACTGGGTATCTGGTTCATCAAAAGAAATCTTGTTCAAAAACTTTTGTTTTCATTTGTCCTCAGGAATGCAAGCACAAGCTGAGGCTTATGTTTCTTCTCATACATGGAATGCAAAACCGTAAGTCTCACACACAGCGTGACGTGTCAGTGAAAATTGTGGTCTAGTTCTGCAACATCTCTGACTTTCAGATCAACATTCAGAGTCATCATTTTGATTCTACAAACTAGTATTTATACAACAAAGGTCATTAAAGACTAAGGAAAAAGCCACCAACAGCAGAAGTCATGGGGCTATTAGAGGATCAGTTGGAAAAAGAAAGACTTTGGAGTTCACTGCACTAGATGCATTCAGAAGGGAACAAATAATGGAAATTTTGCATATGCGTCTCCTAGAAACAAAGAAACTGCTGTGCTAAAGCAAACCTATCAGCAGATCTGTGCATGAATGCAGCTTTGCATTGCTCTACTGTTGGAGATCTACTGACTTAAAACTGTAGAATCCTGCCCAAATGCATGAGAAATCCCGCCTTTCAGCTTCTCAAGAGACCAGCACTGGCAACTCGACCCTTTGCCATTCAGTCTCTCTCACCACCACCATCACCACCTTTGCGGTTATAAACATAGATGACCGTGACTGTGCTTTGTTTCTAACTCAGTGGTCTGCCTGAGTGAAAGGTGTGGCATTTTTAAGCACTGAGATCCAGGTGCTAAACTCCACAGCTATTCAATTACCAGCATGTAAATAAGTTGGGGTTTGTGTGTTTTGGGGCTTTGCCTTCTAGAAAAACAAAACTTCATGAAAATTACTGATCTCACAGCAAGAACAACCTGATTTTCAAACAAAGCTGAGGTAAAATGACTCCAAAACCTCCAAGTAAGATCAACATCATCTTCAATCACCTAAAATCTCAGTACTGGGGAAATCAGTGAGGCAGAAACAAAGAGGGAAGCTCATCCGTACAAAAAGAACGTTTAAAAATAATTAGTGATTCAAATGTTTTATCTGAAAAGGAACCCAGGAGGTACCAGAGCCTTTTTTACCTCCAGTCCTGAATAAAAATAGCACACTTAAGTCTTAATTTTGTTGGCTTATTTTTCCTTTTCTGCAGGATTTTCATTACTGCTTTCCTTTAAAGCTCTCCCAAGACTCAGTTATGTGCCCAGAGAGCTTTTAAAGGAAAAGAGCTTACTTGCCTCGCATCTCTTTCCAGCCTCTCTTAGCTCTAATTACAATGTAAAAATTAAAAAGACAAATGAGTTTTATCATTGCATCCTTGGCCTTTTGGAAAGGAAAATAAAAACCAACCCAAAACAAAACAAAAATCAGTGGAGCTTCCAACCTCAGGTAACATGTTGAAGTCAGCAGCTTGTACTGGGAGGGGGGCAAGAAAAGGTGAAATCCAGTTTACAAAAAAATTTCACTACAAAGCTCACATGCCTTGTGGCAGTCTTGCTTGAGTGCAGGGTTGTATGGCATGCAGGTGACATAATTAGGTCACTGGGGGCAAGGCTTCTTAGAACTATTACATAAAGAAATCCATAAAATTTCCCAAATTAGACTTCCTCCAAGTTTCCAGGAGGTTCAAAACAGCAACTCTGCAAGCAACCTGGAATAAGTCCTTCCTGGCAACACATAGCATTGCAATTATATGATCTGGCTAACTAAACAGTTACTTTCCATCATTATTGTGTTCTCAGCTTGCAATTTTTTATGGGATCCTGCTAAACACATTTTATAACTTTGGCGCTGAACGTGAAACAAAATTAAAGAGATGCGACAGGCAAGTCGCTATTGGTGTTTCCCTGTGATTTCAGGATGAGAAGTAACATTGCTCATATAATAAAATAAAAGTGGTTAATAAGAGTTAGACTTTGCAGACAGGCTTTTCAGAAGCATCTAAAAGCTGACCCAGGAGCACTGAAAACAATTACATTTGCAGCTCAGCATTTGTTGCTACTAACTTAGATGCATGATATCTAATAATCAAAATCTAATAGAATGGTGATTAAGCGTGAGTTGGACACTCACATGTGAGAATGGCAGTGGTTGTGCTGGGAGGGACGGCCCCCAGTGTCGGGATCACAGTCCACACTAACACAACAGCTACAGGTTGCAGCCATAAGCAGCTGCCCATGTATCCACTTACTGGATTTTTCAAGCTAGTGCATTACCTGCTCCTCTGTCACCACAGAATAGATGAAATTGCCGCACAGACAATCTTAGAGCTGGCCCATTTCACAGTGGCAATGCCATGAAAACCAGCATTCAAATCATCACCATCTTCTCCCATCAGAAGAAACCAATGTTTCTGACATTAAACAAGCCAAAACCCATTTCAGAGGTGACCATCTCTTCTTGGGGTGACTGTAAGAAATAATTCCTCAGTGATTGTCCTGTTCTACCAAGTTGTATCCACGACATGTCTGTTTTCTGTCCCCATCTTGCATCACTGCCATGGTTTCCATTCTCATCTACTTCACAGTGCTCAGGCATCTTCTGTGCCCCTTAACTACAAGGCAAGCACTGGTTCCAGCACAGAGGTGTATTAATCAGCAAGCTGCTAGGACACACAGGGCAGGTAACCCTCACAATTACACTGCAGCTTTTTCTTAGTGGGGGCAATAATGTACCTCACTGTTGGTTTTCTACACATTTCTAGAAACCCTACCACATTTAAGATCGTCATTTGGCTGGATTTAGCCCAGCAGTTTCAAAAAATTATTGGGGAGCTAGTGACGGTTAGAGAGACTGTAAAATTATGTATGTCCTGCTCCTTTAGGAACTTTTAGTCCTTCAGGGCTAAGAGGTGTTTGAAATGCAAGATGTATACATGGTTCCCCTTTTGGAAAGCACTGGGAATTAAAAAGTCTCACTAAACACAGTAAGACAGCTATATCTTGCTCTCTGCAACAGTCCCAGTTCCATTTACTCTGAAGCATTTCGTAATGAATTCAGGACATGCTGGACTACTGGATTGACAAGTATCACAATACACAAGAGCAAATCAAAATGGAACAGATTAACTAAAGAGAAGGAAGAAACAACCTGCTCAGGACAAAAACCAAAGCATTGTTCTTGACACCTGTAGCTAATCCCAATAGTTGGAACAAGACACCAACATAGGGATCTACTTAACAGCAGCCTTTTTAAACAACTATTACAACTACATAAATCATGTCTTGATTATATTGTATCATTTCCTAATGAATGTACAGGAGAGAATCCCAGTACACATCTATGCTGTGCCCTTAAAACTCCCAAATTCCCCTTAAACTCCCCAATTTCATATGGATTATTTCATGTGGCTGCCTGCTAGAGCTGTCCTCTCTGTGGATCTTCCATCATCTGTCACCTGGGGCATACACAGCACCAGTCCCAAAGGGTCAATCACAGAGCTAGATTAATAATGCTAACAAGTTACCTTCTCTGAATGACACAACCCTAATTAGGAGATCTCTTTATTTCTAAGCGGTTTTTCCTTTAGGCTTTTAAGCCAATCAGATAAATTCAACAGCTGGGACAGTCCCATAAGTCAAATATCCCCAATTTCCATAGCACAGCATCAGATAATACATTCAGCCAGTGCACATGGTTTGTGCTGATAAGTTTCAAACAGGTTTGTGTCACTATATCTGCAAGCAAGTTCAGAAGCAGGTGAACAAGTTGCCAAAATCTTGTTTTATTCCAAGATTAAGGGCCATAGCAGAGGTCAAACCTGTACCAGCTCCAAGCATGCATTTTTCCCCACATAATAATTTTCCTTACTTTATTATCTCCACATTCTTGCCTAGCACCATCACTAGGATCTGTGTTTGGGATTAAGTCTCTTCTACACATCCAAGAGGAACTACTGTGGAATTACTGTTAACAATTCAGTCACCGAGTATCACTGCTCCAGCATTTATAGGCTCTGCTGCTCTAGAGAAAGTCTGTGTTTTGATCTCCTCTTTGCTGCTTGCACCAAACAGCACTGTCTTTATTCTACCCACTTGATACCACATTCATCTCCTACTAAATACAAGTATTTCCTCTTAAAATTAGAACCACCTCCAAAGAAAGCAGGTGTGATATTTTCCAAAATATATCTTGCTGTCATTTTAGCTACAGTATTTACTAATTAAAAAAAAAAAATATATCAACTCTCAACATTTAATTGCAAGAGACCAGATGTCAAAAAATAAAAAAGCTCTTGTTCTGTTGATTGAAGTTCAGTCTCTACCTAGATACCCAAAAATGTTACCATCACTGGAATTTTAATTTTTGTGGGACTTTCTCATACCGCAGAGAAAGCCTTAAGTGTACAAATCTCTTTCTTCTCTCTGTACAGACTTGGCACACAAATAGCTGAAAAATACATCACTGATACTTAGATGAGCTGCCCACACTTTCATCCTAATAGATTATTAGCCTCAAAGGCAGGCTGGATCCCATTTAAATGCTGGCACACATATAAAGTATCTTAGGTTCGAGCACTCATCATAAAATCATGACATTTAGTTAAAAAACATGTTATGTTATAAGGGTACAATGCTACACAAGACGTTACAAATTTTAAGTAACATAATTTACATTTTCAATAGACTCAAAAATTCATATACTGCTTCAAGTAACATGAGAAATGTGGGATTGCTCAAGGTCAAATCTAATTACAAAGCCTGCTAAGATGAGGACCATTTTTTAAGCAGTGGGAAATTAAATTATTTGTCCGTGCTATCTGGCAGTAAATACCTGCCTGTTTTAATTGTGGTTGATACAGCCTAATAAAAATTGGAAAGGAAACACTCATGCTCAGTTTCAGTTCCCTTTCTAGGTAAAGTTCTACCTGACCTGAGCTGGTCATTGCTGCAGTCTGACCCACCCCAGGCCCACAGGCACTCACTGTCTGACTCGGCCCCCCAGCACTTTGAAGATCTAGCAATACGTATTCTTGGACAGTGTGAGAAGAGGAAACCAAAGACCAAGCTGTACCTCTCCTGGATATACAGAGGCAAATAACAGAAGATTAAGTAGGGAGAAAGTCACATGAAAGCTGGGAGAGTATGTTCTAACTTGGACAGTCCCACCACTTAGACAAAAAAAAGGAATATATGGATGTGTTCTGCTGCTGCCATCCAGTGGGAAGGTTGAGTAGGAAGCACTTGAGTAAAGACGGATGGATAACAAGGGCTGATTCTGAATTAGTCGGGCTGATGCTTATTCTGCACCTTGCTGTCAATGCCATCCAAGACAAAAGTTTTCAGAGAACATGAAATAAAACAGGTGCAGAATAAGAAACCGTTGTAACAGTCTACTCCTGCGCAAGGACAAAAGAGGCACTCTGCTCCTCCAGCTCACTCCTGGTGCTGCCTGTGAAATCACTCTATGGACTTGATCTGCTTCAATCCTGCAGCTGTTTAGCTGTTACAAGAGGCTGGAGCTGACAGAGGAATGGTTACACAGAGCTTTGTAACATGCAGGATCTCAGCTTATACCATCACAAATTTCAAGTCTTCAAATCTACAAATTTCATTGCAGCTGAAATGGAAGTTCAGCAACTACCTTGCATACACACATTTGAAAAATCCTACTGGCTGCTAATCTGCGGTGATAGGTATCTAAATATCCTGTTAAATCTGGCTTTAAAAGCCCATATCTGCTTTGTTTCAGTACTTGGGAGCTCAGAATATAGATGTGTAGAGCAAAATGAGACTGATATTCTGCTATCTACTTAGCATCCCCTCATAGATAACAGAGGGCCTCAGAATTGGTAAATGATAGCATAACATTTTCATTATCAAGATCATTACTTGCAGATGATGAAGCAGAAGCAGTGACAACAATTTAAAGCCAACACAAATTGTCAGGGTACAGTCTACAGGGCAATTTATGAAGAAGATAAATTTCTGATGTTAATAGGACTCTACAGCAAGACATCAATAGGCAAGAACTCCTCAGCAAATCAAGGAGAATGGGAGGGAAACAGGGGGAGGAGGACTGACTTGGGACTAGGAGACAGAAAGAGACAAAGCTTTCCTCAGCAGTCTAGCTGTACAATCAGCACTCTGCTTTGTGAGATGCTTCTGAGACTGACTCTTGGTTTTTTAGGTCCATATTTTTCATACCTTCCCAATATTTCCTGTAAAATTACTACAAGCAACATAAAATTATCATTTAATCCACAGCATCAAATCCCACTACACAGAGCTCTCCCAAACAGCAGTAGTGGTGTAGCAGTCAACAAAGAAGGGGATGATGCTTTCTTTTTGGTGTATGGGAGGAAGCAGGTGAACTGTGGCCCAATAAACACCATTTGCCAGTACTGACATTCAACTACACCATTAGCAGAGTGGAATAATCATAGTTCACATTTCATCTGTTTTGACTACTGAGGACTTATCCACATCAGCCTAGCTCTTTGATTATCTTGGGATTTGTACAGCAGTTGGAAAGACAGACACATGTTATCCTCCTTGCTATCCTTCCTGAAAAGCAGGGATACAATCAGAACCCCTCTCCTCTCCATCAAGTCCTGGGTGTTATAAATAATATTCTACTGGAGTCACAAGCAAAAAACTTAGAGCTGCCCTGTGATTAGTTGCTATACATTGCACCAGGCACCAAGTCAGCTTTCTACAGAGAATCTGCAAGTATATCTGTCCTTATTTTCTACCATATGTTCAGTTTAGCTCTGTCTGGACAAAACATCAAGCCCAGGACCCTCTCAGTGCTTAATTTCAGAGGGATTAATTTAAGATAGTCATGTCTTCTCAGTAAGCAGATGTCCTTGATGTGCTTCTATACAAAAAACACCGGCTTATAATACTGGTATATAATACCAAAGCCCATTTACCTGTTAAAAAAAACCAGCTGTAGCATTAAATCCCTGGAAATTCACACACCCATAGGCACATTGCATACACAAGACTTGCATAGCACATAACATGAAGAATAATCTCAGCCTTTGCAACTTTCTACCAAATCACTGCTTAACCGTGTTTTAAACTTTAACACTTGTTTGGATATAGAACAGCAGAATTAAACAAAAATGTACAATACATTATTTAATCTCTGATTCTAGTCAAGAGGGTATGTAATCATTAGCATAGACCTATTTATCTCCCTCGCATTTCATCATTCAGTAATTTAAATGTGATTTTTGAATTTCAATCAGCATATCAAGTGCTCAACAACATCATGAGATCCTGTCTCCACTGAAAGTGATTTCTGCCTTTCTTCTTTCTTGAAGACTGTCATGTCCTGTTCACTCTATCAATCAGCCTGACATTATCTTCCTTTCACAGAGCAGATAGCTTAAGTCATCAGATTTATGCAAAAAATAACAAGGAGCTCTCATTGCCCCAGAGAACACTTTGGAATTGGATGTTGTTCTTTATACACACTCTCATTGAAGCACAGCGTTTATCTTTCTGTATTTCACACCTTCTTCTTTTTATAGTCATCAATTCTGTGCTTAGTGCTTTATTTACAGTATGTTATAATATTAATGACTTTTTTAAAAGAAAATACTACTTATTGATTTTCAAATATATATAGAAAAAAGGCAAAGAGGAAATGAAAAGACAGGGGTATTTAAGAAATCAACACAAAATGGAATTAAGATCTGAAATACATACTTATATGCTAGTGTAACTCATCTGTTAAAACACAGGCTTCCAAACACACCACAGCACCCAGATAACTCCAGTCATCAGCATCTTCCTTTCATACTTCTCACCCTGTGTGGTATCTCCAGTATAGATCAAAAGTACCTCTGCTTTCATTTAAATCTGTAATCTCATTCCTCAACTAAGCAGTCACTCCAACTTTACAGGGAAAGAATGATGTCTCACAAAAACAGCTTATTTTTTGCAGGAACCAGAATGTTACACATTGTGGTTCTATCTTAGGACTTGATTGTATTTTTAAGGTTTCTACCACTGAGGTTGGCCAAATAGTGGTGGGGAATGGTACTACTCTTGGGCCTGGAGAAGCTTGGAGGACTGCATGCCCTGAAGAGTGATGCTATCAACCAGCCATTTCAATGGGGCAGTGCCAGAGTGCTGCTGGCACCACCTAAAATAGGCATTATCTGAGCCATCACAACTGCTGGAGGACCAAAGTCTAAGAGGGGTCATTCTGGCATTCTGGCTTTCTACGTAGTGGAGAGGCAGTCTCGTCACCTGTCACAGTCACTGCATCTCTCACAGGGGATCTGAGCAGGGCACAATGCTTCCTCCCTCCACTCCTCCTCCTCCATCAGCTAGCATTGTTTGTGATTTAGCAAGGAGCCATCATGACATTACTGAAGGGGTGGTCATACCCTTCTCTGCCAGACATCAGTGCATGCTGCTTCTCAACCCCAGTTACCTTACTGTTACCTTAGCATTTGCACTGACTTTTGCATGAAATGAGTATTGGTATGCCTATTGGTATGCAATGACTGTATTATCACCTCACTCACGGACCCCACTTCTTCTCTCCCCCATCCCCACAGGCAAGTGGCAAACTAGTTCTTAGTGAACATGCTAGTATAAGAGCAGCGCCAATTAGCAATATCCATTGTCTCATTACAACCATCTGCTGAGGCTGCCACAAAATAGACAATTTTCCATTGCTTGTCCCCTGACTGAATTTAACATTTTACAAGACACAGTTTTTCCTTGGTCAAGGAGTGACCTTGCTAATACTGTTTATTATCTAACAGATCTCAGACTGAAAGCCCATGTCATACTCCATAAAAAAAAATACAGTGAACAAAACTTAATAACTGTAAGAATAAAGTATTTAGCACTCGAGGCAATATGTTAATTTTAAAATGCTATTTCTTTGTATGGCCTTTTGACCAACTCAGCTAATGGACTCTGGACTAGGAAATATTGGAAATAAGTTTGGGAAGGAGCTTACTTGTCAGCTTTGATAGGTGTACACCTTCACTGTGCTGGCCAGCACAGTGCAATGATGGTATTTAAGTACTGCTCTGTGTTGTTTGCATAAATAGTAGCCCAGCCGCCAAGTCCCAGGCAAAGCAATCTAAATATGACCTCTGGCACTATTCTGCAACTGAGACCAATTTGTTCCCAAGACCTGGAAGCATTCAGCATGCACACATGTGTGTTTCAGCCCCCCATCTGTTAAATGAGAATAATCACACTTCATTTGTAAAGCACTTCATGTTCTACTGACAAACACCTTGTATTGCTTGGATTTCAGTGAGTCTGGCTGCCAGGGTAGAGTCACTCCAGCATATCACTGTTTATTTAGACTGAAGCACTTGGGGCAAAGACCCTTCCCTTTTGTTGAGAGGCAACACAGAGAGAATGCTGGATCACCTTTATCCCTCCGTTAAACTGGTCATTCTACAGCCATAGTTCTTTTTAATGTTGTTTTGATGTAGTTCTCACTACAGCTGAAAGAAAAATGGAAATTATCTTGCAAAAAACCCTACTCAGGCCTTGGTTCTGATCCAGAATTCAGTTAATCCAAATCCCTTGATACTGGGGAAGGGTCAGAAAAATGCTTTCCATAGTCACCATTGGGTTAGATTTGTTCCCCCAGAAGAGGACATATTTTCAGAGTAAACACTCTTTTCTCTCTAGCTTGGCACAAACTACCATGTGATACAGTCTGATAAAAGGATGTTTCTTTACATTAGCATAGCAGACTTATTTGTCAGTTGTAGACTAATTATCTTGGCTCCTTGTTTGGGGACTGTGGCATCCGTTGCAGTAAATTACATTTTGCTGAGGGCAGCAGTTTCACTCTGTTTCTAAAGAATGCCAACACAAAGTTGTGGGGGTTTTGTATTTCCAGTAAAAATAGTGTATGGTGGGGGAAGAAAAATAGCACATCTGCCACAGTATTTCCAAATGAAATGTCAAACTAGCGCTTTTTCCTATGCAGTTCAAATGACAAAAAAAAAAGCACAGGTCTGATAGTGAAATCCACTATGTTGTCCCCTCCCCATTTCTGAAACCTTGGAAGTAGAACAAAATCTGAAAAATTAACTCAAACTCTATGAGTGGGCACTTCCAAAAACAGACAACTCATTTGGACACACAGTCAAGAAAGTCAGTACTAAAAGGCGACTTCCAGTACAGTCAGGCTTCTTTTTTCTTTTTAAGCAAGATGCACTTAAAAACAGTTTAAATTCCTCAGTGACCCAGCAGTGCTAACTCCAACAGGGTGCACCTAGAAAAAGAGTGGGGACCTCTTTCTACATTCAAGCTGTTTTAGATGAGAAATTTCAGTTGATTTAGTTTGGGGGTTTTTTGTTTTTCAGCATCTGCTGAAAGGACTCCATAGACAGAAATCATTAGCATGTCCACAGTTTGGGCCAGACACTCATGTCACTAGCATTATTTATGCCAACTGACATAATTTGCACTTTTTTCAAATTATACTCTGACTTGATTTTCATAGTTTCAGTAAATTATGTTTTCTAAAGATAATCTAAGAACACTTAGGAGTAGCAACAAACATCGGTGATGATATACAGTCTAAGATCATCCTGTTTTATCTCCTCTGAAGAGGGCATCTCCTCAAAATGGTAAGTTATAAGAGGACAGGCACCATTCCTTTGGGTGCCCAGTTTTCTATTGTGCCTCATTTACAAAAAAGAAAACGGGGGGGGGGGGGGGGGGGAGAAGCAGAGTGTTTGCACAATTATTGCTTATTCATGAAATGCAATAACCCATTTCCATAACTTCCAGTGCCTCACTATACTTCTTATTATATCATCAGACTGTGGAAATGACATCATTGGGACAGGGAGGGGACTGTCTTAGAAAGCCTTGATACATTCAAATTGTACGGCACGTAGGATAGCATAAAAGAGCTGTAAATGCATATTTATAGTGAAAACATTTCTGTGCTCTTTTGCAAGATATTTTTTCTTTCATTGTGTTGTACGTTGGATTAGGAAGAGCACTGGATCCAATCTGGTAGGTTACAAAGTTAATAGCTGTGAATGACAGACTTGCATCATGTTCTTCTCTCCCCTTTTGCACTGTTTGTTGCTGAAGGACACTCGTGTTCTAACCAAGTAGGCTAATGCCACCTCAGAGCCCTTGAACCCCCTCATCTTCATGCCCCATCCAGTGACAAACCAGGGGCAGCACGAAGGAGAAAGGTCAGCGTGTTCTCTATTTCCTGCTACGTAGAAGGAAATCTCCCAAGGAAAAAGGGAGCTATAGAAGAAAGGATATACAGAGCACAAGAGATACTCTAAGCTTTTTTACCCAACCTGAAAATAAGATGCATAGGAAAGACTAGTTGAAACATTTAAATTTTTGCTTTACGATTGCTTACAATTTCATTTTTGCTATCAGGTATCAACAGCCAAGATGAAACTAAAATCAGCTACATGCAACACCCTACAAACACCTGTTAACACAATTGTGATCTGTTACACACAGATCCTGCCATTCCACCCCAGAAGTATAACACACCAAGCTAATTTGCAACAATTTGTCTCTGTGCAAAAAAGACAGTAAAAGAAATCTGCTTATCCCAAAATATTCGCTGTATCTTAGGATGCTGCTTTAAGGAAACACAGGTGAAAAACTAATGGAAGAACTGATATCAGGAAGATGCAAGCAGTAAGTAATGCTAAAAGAAATCCTGTCTCACACTTATCTGGTCATTATTTCTTTAAACAACAACATAAATCAAAGAATAGTGAGCATCACTGGACCACAAGGCATATGGATGCTGTCCATCAGGGAAACAAAAGTAGAAATAAAGAAAAAATAAAGGCAGGCCAAACACTAAGCAATAGAAGTGTTGATCCTAGAATTTTCCGGTCATAACTTCTGTCATTTCTGGGGTATGGTTAAAGATTGCCACCCTGGAAGATATTGAATGTCAGGTGTAGTCTCCACTCCTGTGCTGATGGATAGCATCTCCAGCCTGATGAGGAGAGATTACCCTGCTGAACCCTACAAGACATCTTTAATCTCCTGATTTAGAATCCATTGTCCTCTACCAGTTGTCACTCTCCTGAAGGAACACAAGAATGCTGCCAAACACTGAAACAGACAGCTGCAGCAAAGGGCTATCGGCAGCAATCTAGAGGTGCTCCGCCAACAAAACACTTAAATGTTAATAGAGGAAAAAAAAGATTCCATCTCCAGGTTCTTCCATTATTAATTAAACATTTTCTGGTTTCCAAGAAAAAAAATGCTTGCTCAAACATGTCCTTGAAGCCAGAGACATCAACACAGTAAACTTTCAAACTAACATTGAGGGGCAGCTCTCTGGCAGAGAAAAATACCACGATTGGCATGAGAGCAGAGCTGAGCACTTCTTCATGCCATCTGAGCGGGGCACAGGTAGGGCACGTTTGATGCTACAGCCAAATATTGCAATTAATTTCCTGCTCTTAAATACAGGGTGAATATTTTGTACCCATCTACAGCCAAAACCATGGGCAAATGCAAGCCACCATCAAGGGTCAGCATGTCCTAGCCTGCTTCTGAATCACCTGGCAGCACAGGCAAAATTAGACACTAAGTCTAAATCACCAAATCAACAGAAACTGCTATCCGTTTCCATGGACATTTATTCAAGTGTGTGCAGTCACTCATTTGGGATGAAACTCTCGAGTAGCACAAGGCCTTACAATTACATTAAAATGGGACTTTAAGTTTGGGACAGGCTCTGTGCTGCTATTACAATTGATGTAATTGCAAGGCTGTGGCAATGCAGCCCATGCAGTAAGCACAGACATGTCGATCAATAGCAGAACAGGCCCTAAAGCAATTTCCATCCCTCAAAATGGCAGTGATTTGCAAAACACTGAATGATGAATTCTGTAAGAATGACTGGCTTAAGCGTTAATAAAATCATAACTATGAAGTCTAACTTTTCTGCTGGGACCAAAAGCCATATGCCATATCCAGAGCAGGCTGGAAACTAAATCACAGAAGAATCACAAACTCCCACTTCAGTGGGGTCAGGACTTCATCTTACGCAGGTCTTTTAATCATTTCAGAGCTAGGAATTCAATGCAAGTCCTTTACATTTCAATCTATTGCCTTCATCACTCAAGCATCCATTCTCCCAAGGACTCAGCGTGTTGACCTCCACATAAACCCAGAGCAGAGCTCCAGAGTAGAACATGTTCCGCTTTTTGTTGTATCACTTCACCCAAATGAACGCTGAGGACAAGACACTTTCCATCCTATTTGTGGATTTTCACTTATCCAACCATTTCTTTCTCCCCACATTAGCACAAGCCTATCCATTTGCAATATAATAATTTTTTTAAGTTCTGAGTTTGGAAAAAAGAGAGACAGAGCAAAGAAAGCTTTCTTAGAATTTTGGTCAATGAAATACAAAGATTATCATTTATTGCAGATCACAGCTATATAAAAAGTGATACTGTCAATGTAAAATGAATAAAGACAGTATTTTCACAAGCCTCCCCCAATGGCTTTAAAATAAGGTCACTTTGATATTGCAGGAAAGAGCTTGGTTCCAGCCTCCTGCTATACAGATTGATACACTGGACATAGTTATTTGTTATATGAGACTCCATCTTCTTTTTGTTACCGAACTTCCCCCACACACCTTTTGAAACACGGTGAGATATGATATACAAAACCTGCATATTCATCGGTTTGTCTGTAACCTTTTTCCCCCCTAACTCCCTGGAATACACAAATCTCTTCATCTACAATCACATCCCATGCAGTTAAAGTGCACATTCATGGAAAACGATACTAGAAGCTATGTTTTACCTTATAAAAGACTAAATTAACACTGAATTGCTCCTTACTGGTAACATAGCTATGCATCCAAATTGAAGTTGTCAAACTCTGTCAAATAGATTAAAAATTCCCATTGTTATTTAAGGCAAAAAAAAAAAAAAAGGAAAACAAGTATTTCTTCCTTTTTTTCCTTCTCAAAAATAAATATACCAGCAAACTTCACACAACGAACTCTGCTCCTTTTTGTCTAAAAGGGAACCTACTACTCAACTGAATTGCTTTCCCCACCTTATTACTTGAAGAGATTACAGCCGGGGCTGTATATTGTAGCTACCCTATATTTAGAAGCTGGATAATAAAACACATAAATAACACACTGAATAAAACATTAAGACATAAAAGGAGTTAAATAGAACAAAGGGCTAAAGCTTATTGTGCACTAACCACGTCTGACCCAGTGAAATACAAAAGGACTCATAATTCTAATTAGTAAAATGCACAGTTATGATTTAAATCACGCGAAAGCAAGCACGGTGCCTGTCTGCAGCTGTGCGCTGGAGCCCTTTTCACAGCCTTGCAGGGCCCTCTGGTGGAACTGGTACCCTTGCCTGTGGCAACCCGACAGCACCATGAGGAAGAATGATGCTCCAACCCAAAAATAAGGGGAGAAAAAGAAGCCTGGGTTTTCCCTTTTTGCTTGAAAGCGGCAATATTTCTAATACAAAGCTGCATTTTTCAGATATGCAGCCTTCACTTAAAGAGGTGAAGTCCTGGAGCCTGTGTAAGGGAGGAATTTTTCCTCTGACTCCAGTGAGGACAGGATTCTGTCCACAAAGTCCTTAAAGCTGTGAAAACCTGCAACTGATGTGGAACAATCCAGCTGCTACCAGACCACTTGAAACCAAAAGCACGATCAAGAGGTATTAACAGGTCTGAATTCCAGCTGACAGTGACATTTCACATTCAGAGTTAAAAAAGCAGGCACAGAGGGTCCTGCAGACCAAAACAACACCTGATATATGCCTCAACGTGAATTGCAGTTTTGTGCACAAAGAAGCAACCTTCTTCTGGGATCTTCCCAGTATCATTTATGCCCACCTGCCACTCAGCCCCTGAGTCCAGTCCAACAGCATCAGTGAATCCTTTATTCATCCTTCAGATGAACTGTGATGTTCATTTCTTCTTCACCTGATGTCTGCTTTACTGATAACACACCCCATGCAGGCTATCATAGGCTGCTATTCCTCCCTCGCTACCTAATAGAGGGCAACAAAGCACGTACTTTCCCAGTGCATCAGAGTGGTCACTAGGTTTGGGGGTGGGAAATTCTTCCACTCCTCCAGGGTACTGACTTCTCTTTGCTGTTTGGGACACTGAAAAGAATTATTAAACACCGAGTTCAACACATGCCTTCTGTACTGCCTTCAGCAGGTCTGGTTTGCTGTTCATCAAGGGTAGATCTTTGCCTCAGATCCATGTACATACAGTACTTGCCACTACCAAATGACAGAAGGTCTGTTTCTGTGACTAACAAGTGACTTTGACCATCCCACTGATAGGTTAGATCAGCACCTCTTCAGAAAGCAACCAAAGAAGGATCAAAGAAGACAGACATGTTCTGAAAAATACTGCTTTCTGTGAGCCATAGCAAGGGCAGAAAGGCAGCAGCAGCGAGGAGAGCCTTTGCCTTCTGCATCAAGCGCACTACTGCATTATTCACTGAGATTGCTCCCACACAATCCAAGCCTTTGCATACATCTGTCTCTCCCTGTTCAAGCATCAATCAGAAGAAAACAAAGGAGAACACTCATGGAATCCCAGAAAATAATATTAGGTCCCAGTTCACACCCTGCTCAACAGAGTCTACAAAAAAACCTTGCCTTTCACACACGATGGAAGTCACTGGTCCTCTGAAAACCAGCTAGGACAGCATTCCAGTTGCTGGAGATCACATCTAAGATGCCAGCCAGCAAACTGGAATTTTTCAGTTGGGTTTCACTAAACAAAGATGTAGAGTTTACAACAGCTCAAGCTGGTGATAATTCCCTCCTGAGCTCACTTCCCAGCCTCTAAGATTCATGCATATATTCTTGCCACTGCCATTTTTAACAAGACTTCTCTCATTTAACCTTTGACAACCTTTGAGGAGAGGGGCTCTGAAGAGAAGGATGGCAGCAGGGGACCCTTCTGAAAGAGTCAAAAAACCCACGGCAAAACCACAAACCAAGAAGGCAGAAGCCCAGGGAAGAGGGAGAGCCTCAAGCCACCTCAGGGCAAACAGGGCGTGGCGCCTCAGAAGGGCTTGGTGCATCAGTTCACACAGGGCATGTGGACGAGGCACAGTCCCTCTCCTGGGTCTAGAGCTCATCTGAACTGGTTGTCATCTCATTGTCCTCCCCAAGCAGACTGAACTATGGTCTCCACTCGGGTCAAAACCACCACAAGAAAGAACGTGGTGACCCAGACGGAGCTGCCATGCAAACATGCAGCAGTCCAGGTCTGGGGCTGCAGGGAGCGCCTGAGCCTGTCAGTCCTGCCAGCGGGCAGCAGTGACAGCACCCGTGTGCGCTGGGATCAGCTGGATGACCTGCTCAGCCTGGTGGCGGAACTCAAAGAAGAGGTTGAAAGATTAAGAAGTATTAGGGAGTGCAAAAGGGAAATTGATTGGTGGAGTAGCACCTTGGCACCCCTGAAGCAACAGGAGCAAATGGAGGCTCCAAAAAAGGCAGGCAATCCCTCACCCTCTTGCGACCAGGCAGAAGGAGGGGACCTAAGGGATGGGGGAGACTGGAAACAGGTCTCTGCTCAGGGAGGCAGGAAAATCCCCTCCTGCCCTCCCTCAACTTCCATGGTGCCCCTTCACAACAGAACTGGAACTTTTGAATGAAGTAGAGAAGGATGAAGAGAAGGAGTCGAACAAGAAGGAAGATCAAGGTCCACCAAGGCCGGGTCGCTCTAGACCAGGTATTAAAACCAATTCTAAAAAGAACCCCAGAAGGGTCATTGAAGTGGGTGACTCCATTCTGAGGGGCATCGAAGGCCCAATATGCAGACCGGACCCCAATTCATAGGAAAGTCTGCTGTCTCCCTGGGGCTACAATCACAAAGAAAAGATGTGAACCGAGTAAGACAATTTGGAGACAAATTTGGCCCTGCTTTAAGCTACAGATGTTCATTAAATACATGGATTCCAGGCATATTAATAATAACAGACTTTCCAAAAATCTAGACCCTTCACCAAGCAGAAGTAGGCTGGAAGCATTCGGGTGAGCACCATCACATAAAAATAAAACACAGCAGTCTCAAAAAAGCCAAGCTGCACTGGTAATTCATGACAGAAACTGCTCAGCTGGCTATACCAATTAATGGTCTGCAAGTCCAGCCCCCACGTGAGGTGACCTGAGGAAGTGTCTTCGCAATGCTTCATTTGTGGATCCTGACTTATAGCAGTGAGGTGGAAACAAATCTTTTCTGGTACTAAACGTACGTTGCTTCATTCAGCACAGCATGGAATTGATAGTTATATCGTTATCAGTTAGGTACTCTGGGAGCCTGAAATACTGCCCAATTTTAAATAGCTATAGTAAGGTTGGTGCTTATGCTTCCCTCAGCTACTGTCAGTGCAAGAGACAAACTCTTCAGAAAGGCAGTTCAGAGAAACAAAGTCAGATGAATATTCTGACATGTCTTCTCTATATAGATGAAGAGGGAGCCTGCTGAAATAATCTGCATAAGCAGCATCTTCAGTGATCTAATGGTAATGAGAAGGAACATTTCTCCTCTACCTTTTGCCTATTTAACTCTGCCAGTCAAAGCAATTACAACATTTGAATGAAAAATAGGCTGCGGCCTCCAAGCTGGGCTCAAAGTCCGAACTGCTTCAAAGCAATGGCAGGATTGGCTTGCTAGATTGAACAGTCTCTTTCTCCACTAGCAGTTATTTGATGGTGGTGAATATTTTGCAGAACAAAAGAAAGAACCAGGTCCATCTTACACTTTATTACAGTGAAGAGGCCCTTTTTGTTAAAGGGATTGTTAATGGCATTCTCGCCCACTTTTCAGAAACAGGATGGTTATTGAGCCCTTAAAGATTTAGTCTCTGTTCCTGTCTGAATATGGCAGAGACAGCTATCGAATGTCATTCTTTCAGGCACCACATCTAGCATGACCAAAGTCAATAATTGTCTTTTCCCATATTAGGCTCCTTAAAAATGGCAGTATTTTGAAAAGAAAAAAGTCAATCCCCGCTTTTCATCTTAAATTCTAGTGTCTGCTCTTGGTTAATAAACTTTCTTAGTTTTAATGAGTAAGCATTTTTTCAAAAGTGACTAGCGATGTCAAGTACATAGCTTGAAACACACTGATTTTCAGGAGCAGACACAACATGTTCTTCAAAACCAGCTCCTCCTAAAGTATCCCAGGCTAGGCACCTCATAAACAGCACGTATTTCCCACCTCAATACATCCCTGTCAGATTGCAGCTGCTTGACCTAAGGTACACTGGACAAAGCCTTTGCCAAACCCAAGGCTTGAATTCATCTCTCTAATGTGCTTTGGGACATTTTACTTTGAAAAATGTTAACGTTGTCTATTGACTGCAAAAATTTTCTCTCAATTGCCCTCCAAGAACATGTTAATTTGTATTAAACAAATGAGGCTAATTATTTGCTTTCCACAAAACAGGCTACACTAAAAGCTCTAAATGATTTGCTTTCCTGATGAACAAGGCGTTGTCTTGCTCACCTATCAGATTCCATCACAGATCTGATCATACATTAGAAGGTCAATCTAGGTATTCTATCAAACAGCAAAGATAAGAGGAAGCTGGGAAACACAGGCCCCTTGAGGAGAGCCCCCAAGCCCTCTAAATGGTCCATGGTGCCGTATGTCAGACATGAGGAGCTGAAGAATCAAAAATGGGGTGACTGTTTCATCTGTTACATGGAATCAAAGTGGGATGGGGGTCACTTCAGCATACACATAAGAGAAACTCACGTCTGGGGAAGAATATGACACTGTAGTCTAAAAAGGTGCATGAAGGCTCCAGCTTCAAGGGCATCTATTTGAAAAAGAGCTCCATAATCTGACCAAACTATTCATGAAGAACCTTTCTTCAGCCTACCAGAGAAAGCCCAGTATGCAAATCTCCTTACAGTTGAGCAGCTTGATTGTGTTTTACAGTACCTCTTTGATACGGGGGAAAGAATTCTTAGTGTCAATTAGAAGTATGCAGTCAAGCATTCTGAAATGTTATGTTAAAAAGATTGTCATAATTTACATAACACATAATGAGCGTTCATCATACGAGCCCACAACACAGAATCACTACTGCGTTATTACAGGTATTTCCCTTAGGTACACATGCAAAGTGCATCTTTAAAAGACAAAAATAACATTTCTTTTTACAAGACTCTTCCCTGAATGACAAAAGCTGCAGAAGGCTGTTCTCCAGGTTTTGCTGCATAGTCAGCTCTGAAATGCTCTGCTAAACAGCAGTTGTTTACAGGAAAGGTCAAGAGGGCCTAATTAACTTGTCATTGTGCACAGACCCCCTTCCTCATTGAAGTGATTCAACTTGTTTCCATAACAGCTACCTGCAAAATGGTAATATGGATCATCCTCTAACACTGTATTCACTGGGATCACTTTATGGGCTTTTGCTGCAAGATGTCAGTTATTCTCCATAACCTGTGACTGAGTTTTATGACACTTACGAGTGCTGCACAGCACCAGGGAATGCAGAGCTGGTGATGGAGTAAGGCAAGGAGGTGGTGTGTGTAGCTCTTCGATACACACACTGCTGATGTGCTATGAGCACAGACAGACACAACAACTATATGCAGGACACAGTCAGTCCTGCTTGCCAGGATTGAAGAGATTTTGGCGAGCACATGAGGACCCTTCAGCTCCTACCTAGACAATCACCAGAAGCATCCAGGAAAGAAATCAATAGGTCGTCTCATCTGGAGGGTGGAGACCCTAACAAATGCATCCCCACTTCCTAGTGCCAAGCTGAAGTGGATGCTAACATTAGACCTGGACCCACAAGAATTTGGCTTAGAGCTAAGAACATTATATATGGATTTAAGGCCATTACACCTAATTTAAGAATGAGACTACATCACAAATAGCAACACTTGCAGAAATCCCCAAGCCAGCATGAAGCTAACTACGTGCTAAGAATGCAGTCATCTCATCGTGGTGTTGCAGCCAGGTCTTTGTCCTCTCCCGAAAAGCAGAGCTCACAGGTGGCATTTTGTTAACTTACCTCTCTCTTTTGGGATCAAAGGTGACATAGGGCTAACTCAGCTATCCAGTTTTAGGACTTGCGCTGATATCTTTGCATCAGAGTTAAGATATCTATATTTCTTTCTGCTTTCAAGCTGATGTGCCTGCATGATCCTAGCACAGAGATGTTTCTTTGAAGATCCAGTATGGTATCTCTTCATGAAGCCAATCCAGCTTGTTCTGAGCTATTTCTGTCATTTATAATAAGATACTACATTGTGCCTGGTAGATATACCCTACTACAATAGTGCATCCTCTTAAATGCAGTATCTTTCTGTTTGCTTCACTGTGCAAGTTAGGAAAAGAAGGAGCATACCACAAGCTGAACTAAACCACAGTTCAGTATTTGCGTTACTTAGTGAAAGAAATGGCTAATGTAAGTCTGAGGGCTTTGATCTATTGCCCACTAAAGCCAATGATACCGTTGTAAAGTCTCTTGATAACAACTGGATTAAGAGGGAGAAGATAAAGATAATTCAGAATATCTTTGGATAAGGAAGGATAAAGCAAAATGACACAAACAAATCCCAAAGTCCTAGCAGTCATGAAGTCACTCCAAAAACTGTCTGGTGAGCTTCAATACATAAAATTACTAGAGAAAAAACATGAAAATTTACAATAACTCATTTTGTCTTGATGTATTTTTAACCCATTGCACTGATTATAACATGCTGTCAACAGCCTCATCAATTATCCATTGCTAAAAAGTGGGCTCTAACATTCTGCAAGTGGTATTAATTGGTCTCAGTAGCACATAATGAGTTTAAAAGCTCCTACCTGTGTGCCCCCGGGGATGGTGGCTAGAGGCGGACAACAATTTACAGCAGACCATTAACACATAGACCAGAAAGAGCCAGTCAGATAGAAGCATTGATTTGGCACAGAATCTCATCCTGGAGGCAGAAAAGGAAGCAGTTGAGTGAAAGAACAATGTGAGTAAGGAATAACATAAAAATGATGTGGTGAAGGAAAAGCTGAAAAGATACTGAAGAATAACTAATATGGCTTATAACAAGGCAACACTCACAAAATCATATTCATGGTTTAGTTGGGATCAAGTCTTTGTTAAGCATGTTTTATAATTAGACAATGCAATGGCTATGACACATCGTATTACCCACAAACACGTTTATAACAACACATTATGAGTGCAGCACATTTCTATGAATCTGGCATAAGGGGTGGGGTTTTTCTGGATTAAGATCTGTCCACACTCAAATTTAAATATACATATTTCTAAGTTGTGCTATTATTTTTAAACTGCGTTCACCTCAAAGTCATAGAAGCATCATAGAAAAATGTCCTTTTTACTTAATACTTCTCAGAACATACTTGCTAAAGCTACCAGCTCTTGTGTAGCCATGCACATGAATTGTCTGGATCTTCAAGCACACAACATCTGCTAGCTTTCCTGAAGATCAGTAAGCTTGCTGAGGGTTAAACACTCATGAAACCAGCACCTCGGTCAAATACGTGAGGGCTTGCTGTTCTGCCAGGGTGTTAGAAACTGCATTTCAGAAAACATTTGTTCTAGAGAAGGTGGACATTGTTAGTCTTATTCACGTTCGTGTTAGAAGTAAGACCACAAATCCTCAGTAATTTTGCTGCAAATATCTACAGTTAAATCCCTCAATAGCTTATGTTATGCCATTCATCATATAGAAAAGTAATCTAATAATTTTCTTAAACTCAGTTATGATGATTTATTACTTGTGCTATACATAAATGGGCATTATGCAGTTGAACCCTTAGATACAACATTCCACATTTTCAGCAAATACTGTAAGCAAGAATACATCAAATTAATTAAAGGCAATTTATAGATTTGCATAAATTGAACTAAATACTGCTTTCATAGCAGTGACGTTAGTCTGCAGTTAATCAGCACGCTGGGATTTGGGCAAGCCTATCATAAGCATGCTTATTTGCACCAAAAACTCCTTTGGGAACTTCTTTCCCCTCCAGAAAATTCTGATTCTTCCGAGTATTTTCTAATAATTGATCTGTGTATCTTTAAAATACCTGAGACTATTCAGCTAATCCAATATTCAAGTGCTGAATAGACTGATAGTTTAAACAAAAAAACCCCTCACACCTTAGACAGCTCTACTGTCAAAGCCAGGTGAAGCATTTGGATCCTGTTTTAAACTTGATAACCATCTACAAATAAAATCAAAACAGAAGCCATGGTTTCTCATTTAAAAGTGCTTACATAATTTTCCCTTTTGCACATCACAAAACAATGCTGTTCAATCATTGTGTATGAATGGGAATGTTGATAAAGCCCAAACAAATCATAAATGCACTTATTGATATCAAAAGTTAAGAGACCAAAAGCTTGTTGCATGTAGATATATTTTAGCAACAAACACTATTTTACACTTGAGAAAAGAATACGTTGGTGAAAAACCAGCACCTTCAGTTGTCCTTGTAGATTTTACTCCAGCCTACATACTTTTTTAAAAAGCTGCACAAATATTGCTAAAAACTTACTCACCATGTATACAGATTTAAGAAATAAAAAATTACATGTAAAGAAGCCACATTTTAAGGACTGATTTGACAAAAAGGTACCTTTCCTTGCTTCAAGGAGGTGCTCTGTTTTGAGCCCCATATGTTGTCACCCTGAAAGCAAATGACCCAGCACAGGTAGAAACACACTGAGGCTCTTTTGCAGCAGTGTATTGGAGTCTTCAGCAAGCAAGAATCAAGCCCAGAAGATAAAGACATCACTGATCCTTGCCTACCCAACAAGTATCCTCTTACTGAGCACTCCCAGGCTAATTCAGAGCAGCTACACTTCAGCTAAATAAGCATGGATCTAATTCACCTCTTGCACCCAGCTGAACCACGTAATGCTACTGAGGCTAATGGAATTGAGTCACTGTGAAACCTGCATAAATGTTATTAGTGCTATTGATCCAGTATTAGCCTAAGGAAACTGCCCAGTAAGCTCTGAAATCTATCTGCCATTTCAGATTTTAGTCACCCAAATCTTCCCCAAGTAACTGAACCTCATTTTCTTGAGGACAGCTGAATTTAACCTTAGTTTTCTTACTCCCTCCATGAGAAACACATGGCTTACACCTCATGCACCAGTTACCACTAAATAGGAAGACATCATCTGCTTGTCTTGTGATACCACCCCTCTGTTGCTCTAAATTCAAACACAGGAATCTGATCCAAATATTAGTGGAGACCCCAGCTCTGGTGTCACTCTGTAGTATAATGAAGACAGGGACCTTCCTTCAGGTTTCCTGAGGTGTGACAGAGTAGGATTGAACCCTTTGAATTAAATACTGCAGATCAGACATTTTGAGCATGCCCTTTCTGGTGTGAGCTGATGGGAGGGACAGGTATTTAGTCCCAAATCATGCACCACATGCTCAACAGCTGTGATTTCAGCATGTAAGCTAACCCTGGTGTTCCCACCATTCCCAGTGCAGGAGCAAAGCTGCTCTCCATGGAAATGGGTGGGCTGATCTGATTTCAAAAGCTATCCCAGATTATGAGTTGACTTTTTTGAAGACATGACCCTGATGTTAGACAGGGAATGTGAAACCAGGTTTCATCAGGTTAACAGGGTAACCTTACCCCTTTGTAAGTATATTCCAGTCCAGGAATAAGTGTATCGCTACAAAGCATCAACTTAGTTATATCCAAACGGAAAGGCTGCTAAAAGCATCCAGTACCATTAAAACAATACAACATTTGCAGACTTTTGTCTGCCTTGCAGACAGACAGGACACAAGTCTTCAGCCTGCTAATATAAAGAAATACAAGAGGATCTTTAAAAAGGCAGGGGGAAAAATGAAACTGGGCAGACAGATGCAGCAAGGGGTGCCGGGCCCTTCAGCATCAGTGGGCTGCAGCTTTCAGAAATGTCAAGCCTTCATTCTCTGTTGAATTCAAGTGGATATTGTTGCTAACCAGAACAGCAAATCTTCAGTGTCATTTGAAAGATAAAAAGTGTTCTTACCTTGGGGACTTTGTAAGAATTTTGTTCCAGCCAGACACAATTATTTCAGTGTGTTTTTCATAGTTATTCCAGATTCCCATTTGCAGCAGCAAATAAGCCTTTCTGCATTTCAGAATTTTTCCTTCGCTTTGGGGACCTAGAAAGAAAGCCATATTACACTGCAATTAACGTCTGGAATGGTGCTGTGAAATAGATCTTTGTTACCAAAATCATTGTTTCACAGTGCCATCTACAGTGCAATCCAAGGCAAAAGGCAGCAGTCATATTGTTCTTTTCACTTGTTTCCAAGAACACATAGAAACTGTGATAAGGCAGCTCTGAAATATCACTGCATTAACTAAAGGCAGAGTTTGCTATACTAGAAATTATAATGTGTGCTGCTCACTTGTCCTTATAACCATGTGCCCTCTCGTCACTCAGATGCTGTGAAAGCTGTGAGGTCTGAGACACCACCATAGTGCAAACAGATTTCCACATTATTATGTGAAACCTCCAACAGTTTGAACCAGAGATTATTAAAGACGGGAAAAAATCTTTCATTAACTTCATAAAAATTTGGCCAAGGCCCTTGGAGTCTGGCTGCCTCGGGAGCAGGGGATCTGTAGGGTCACATCCATAGGATCATGTCTGTGTGATCAATCATCATAGCGCCCTCTCACACTTTCGTCTCTGCTTGCTTCCAACACCACATCTCACACCCAGCCCACCTGTACCCAGAAGCTACACTTTGAAATCACTATATGGAGACACTTTTGCAGCAGTACTGACACACGTTCCACAGAATAATGAGCTCAAACACTCCATTCCATACACATTCAAGTCTCTTTGCTTTTATTGTTTATATTTGTTCTCTCACTTCTATCCCTGGGCTCAACTTGACCTTCTGCTATTGAAAACATGACACAGTGCAATTTGTGAGAGTAATAATAACGTGATCTTCACCTACAGAGTGATCACAATAACCTTTTCCCATCTTCTCCCACCACTCTTTTCATTTCACTCTGCCTTTGATCAATTAGAAACTTGCTTTTAAGAAACACAAAATTACACTATAACATTGGAGGGCAAAGCATCTCTGGGGCCATAAAAGCACATAGGCAGACACCTTTCAGAAGCTTAGGAGAGGAAAACCCCTGGCTCAATACACTCAGCTCCTTTCTGTTCAGAACACCATGAGAAAATAGAATAATTGCTGGAATTAAAGAGGTAGCAGGCCAGCAATCTATAATTAATCACATTTTACTCTGTCTTCACTTTCCAATGTGGAGAGTTTCAGAGTGAGCCAAAATGCAATGCAGCAGTTCTACTCAAAACAAGATGGGGGCAAAGAGGTGTCTTAATACAAAGTGCTACCATCCTGTATTAATACTTTCTTCCACAAATACACATAAAACAAAAATATTTTAAAAAATCAGTTTGCCTCAAAAGGTCTATTGAGAAAAAGCAAACAAACAGGTTTTTCAATATAGTATTGAATGACCGAAACGGTTGTGTGGGACATTTTTATCCATTTTATAATTGGACAGATAGATAAATATATTCTTACAGTGCTCTTGTGAAGTCAGTATTACAATACACTAACTCAGGTTTTAGTGCTTATCTGTTCCATAATTTTTATTAGAGAGGAAGAAAAACTGTGTAGATGCATCAACAGGTAAATACTAACTTTAGTGTAACCTGTTCTGTAAACAGATGTTAAACACTTGTAAAAGACAAGGAAGTATTGATTATTCTCATTCTAATTAAATGGGTACAGCAAAAGCAGCAGATGATACAGCCACCAGCATATCTTGGGGCTTTCTGATGCCTTCCAGGCAGCAGTATTTCTTAAGAAAATGGGATTGTTTGAAGGGACCGTAAGGCAAACTCCTACAGTGCAATCTTAAGTCTGAGATTCAGCAGTTTTATGTCAATAAAGGAGGCAAATCAGAACAGAAGCAAGAGGCTCACCTTGTTAATAACGGTAAAAGGAATTCCAGGCTTCTCACAGCAAAACCATGTTTTGTGTGTATTTTGTGGTCGGTTGTTTTATTGCTGGTCCCTGCCTCATCTCAGGGCGTAGCGTTACTTTGGAAAGCAGAGCTGCTTCTTTACAGGCTGCATGAACAAGCAGATCACTCCTGACCACCCATGCCAGGAGCTCTGCTGGGGCAGCACAGCCTGCGAGGGCAGCTGCTCCACCGGTGGGCATCAGCCCTCCCAACTGGCCACCAGCCCTCCCAGCTGGCCACCTATGAGCAAACTGAGCAGCTCTTTAAACAGCGGCATCACCTGCCAAGAGGCACCAATATGTCTGACAACTGAAATTTTGTGGATGAAGTCCTTGACTTCAACACAGCAGGGTTAATTTACACAACAGGGATTTGAAGAGAAGTTACCCAGGGAAAGCAATCTTATAAAGAAAGGGGTTGTTTTTCTACACAATGAGTTCTAGCCAGGAGGCAACTGAACCCCCACCTCCATCTCTAGCAAAGCTGTAGAAAAGGAGGAAGGAGGAAAGGGGAAAGGGGAAGGGCTCCACTCTCAGTATTTGTGCATGGGTTGGCCACGAACAACTCCTGCTTTGCACTTGAGTTGCCCTGGACCCCACAACTCTCCTTGTGTTAGTATTTAAGGCATCCATGTGCCCAAACTAAGACTGTGGGTTCTGGCATCTAAAGGGAATTTCAGTGGCCAGATCTGCTGTGCCTCAGGCCCAGCATAGCCTGTCTCTGTGCCTCTGCGCTCCAGTAAAATGGGTATAAATTGCATTTCCCTATGCCAGGGAAGCATTTCGAGAACAGAAACAATAAAGGTCTGAAGTTATTTGAAAAGTGTATGGGCACTGTATAATTCCTTTGACAGATGGAATAAGATAGCATTTTAAATTAGGTACTCTTCCTACCAATATTTACATGTTGTAAAATACTTCTTATGGCTACTTTCTGTAAAGAATAAATTACTAAACCATTTTACGCCATCTTTTATAATAAGCTATTAAATAATTTAGAAAACCTCCATCCATTAAATATTTAAAAGGCCTTAATTTCTCCATTCCCAATAATTCCTCACTTAAAATAAAGACAGTTCATCCCTTAAAAGACGACTCTTCTGTAAAGCAATTCTTAAAGAAGGAAGAAGTATGGGTGCCACATACTTTACAGGGCAAGTTGCCAGCCTGAGAGTTTAACCCCACTGTCAACCCTATTAAATTCTCATCTCCTACTGAATAAAGAACTGAGAGAAAACAGAACAACATTTGCAAATTCTTAGAAGAGGAAAAAAAAGATATCTGGTCTGGTCACTATGGGTATTTGAAAAGTGCTGCTATTTGAGTTTGAGGGGAACCAGAGAAAAAAAAAAGAAAAATCAAGAAAAGAGCTGGAGCAAACACCTGCTTGGCCCGTTCCACCTGTTACACACCAGTTAACTAACACAGACCGCCCATTTCAGGGCTAAACGACTATAAACGGGACATATATTTAGCGATATCCCTCCAACGGCCCCTTTTTCCCACAGCAGCACTTCGCCCCTGGCCCACAGGCTGAAGGGCAGGCGCTGCCCCTCAGGGGAGGGCCGGCACCTGAAAGGTGACACTCCTCGGCCCGGCCTGGCAGTCCCACAGCAGTTTTGGAGCCGCGAGTGGGGAAATCGGTTTGCCGGCGTGCAGTAACGTTTATTTTTGTCGGTACTAAGGCGCGTTGCGGAGGGGCGGTACGGGCGGCGGCGGAGTGTCTCGCCCCCCTGAAGGCGGCGGGCGGGCGCCGGCCCTGCGGCGTGGCGCTGCTGCCCCCTGGCGGCCGCCCGCCGCCTCCGCCCGCAGCCCCGCGGAGCTGTCCCCGGCACAGGCCGCATGCATAATTTAGCGGCGAGCTATTAAACACTTCCAACTTTTGTCATTACTCGGAAATCTCATTAAATCTCCTCCGTACAAGGTGCACCAATTGCTCCGCCGAACCCCGCTCATTGTTCCCCGCCAGAGCCATCCTGGCCCTCAGAGTGATCCCCTCCGTGGACCCCACCTGCCGCAAAGCCTCTCATTTGTGAGCGCTCCTTTGTGCGAGAATGAACTGTCCGTGCAAATTAAGTTTTGTCATTAATCATATTAACACGTTGCTGTCACAGGATTGCTCCGTTCACCCTCCTCACGGAGGGCGGGAGCCCACAGGAGGCAGCACAGGGCTGGTGGCCTCCTGCACCACCTCACAGGCCAGGCCATGTCTCTCCAGGGTCTCCGGTGAGCCCACAGAGATGGGCCAGCCAGAGGGAAATAATGCAGTTTAGTTTCTGAATTTAGTCCCTCGACCCTCACGCAGAAATCTCTGTATCCAGGTAACTTTAGCTTGATCTGAAGACTTCAAGTGGCAGTAAATTCACCACAGCTAAGTTATTCCAACAGTTAATTAACCTCACTTTAAACACTGCACCTGATTTCTAATCTGAATTTGTCCAGCTTCTGCTTCCAGGCATTTGAGCTCATTAGGCCTCTTACTGACAGATGAAAGCACCCTCCGCTCTCCGCTATCGCTGCCCACGCTCGCTGCTCGCAGCCCGCCATCACGTCCCTGATTTCACATAAGCGAGATGGAGGAAGCCTCTCCTTGGAAGGCTTTACACTATTAAACCCATCATGCAGCTCCTCTCTGCATTACTGCCAATTTCTTAACATCAGGTATTTTGAAGTGAATCTCAGAAGATACAGTAACCAGAGGTAATCTTTATCAATACCACAGAGACAACAAACCTTCCAGCTTGTACCTCATGTTCCCTCCTTATATATCCTGCTTGTCTACCTGGCTGGCACCTCACACAGGGACAAGTAAGGTGCTTAAAGGTCTCAGTTCTGACCATCATTACTCACACCGGGTAACAGTTATGCTAGGTAGGAACACACTGTGCAAACTGAGGAAGGACACAAAGTTATGCACATAGTAACATTAAGACTATTCTCACAGTACAAGAAAGCAAAACTTTTACTGAGCCCAATTCCTCTACCCTTTACTCCCAGAGTCAACATCAACTTTTCTGCCACATTTACTCTCCCGCAGATATCACTCAAAGATGCCTGATAACACCAAGCTTCATAGCGTAAGGCAAACTGAAGTGAGAAGTCTCTTCAGACAGCAAGTTGCCTAGATGAGGTAACACCAAACTGCAAGGGTGCTTCCTCACTTTTAAGCCAGGCATGTAGCCTAAAAAACACAGGGGGGCTGCAGCAGTTTGCAGCACCTCTCAGACCCCAGCAGAACTGCTTTGCAATGACATCACTTTCCATGCATGGCATCAGGCTCTGCTGGTGGCCACTCAGTCTGTCACCACTAGTCAGTCCCTTCCACAGGAATATTTCAAAATCTCACTTAAAAGCAGCTGTGGGAGGTTGGGAGGAAAAGAAAACAATGCCAATGAGAGCTAAAGGAAATAAAACCCACAGCCTCTGAAGAAGGGAGTACTGAACTGCTATTATATCCACATAGCATGAGATACTGACTATACCGGCAGCTGGACCACCCATACACAGACATCCTCTGTGTTTTGGGGGAAATGTGTCTGTTTTCGCCAGCATTTGGAGTTCTCTAGGGTATATCTGTCTTCACTGTCTCCTTCAGAGATGAGAACAAACCTTCCATCCGTTGTGGGCATGTTAAGAGGGTGCGCTGGGAGGACTGCAAAATATGCCTAAGCCACCCTAATTCTCTGCCCCAGTCGCTGCAGCCTTCCTCAGTTAATTCTCCCAGAGTGAGAATAGCGAGTTGGGTGTACACTCTCTTGGAAAGCCTTTTAAGTTGGACTCATTTTAAGTGAGAGTTTGGGGCCTCCAAGTTTAGTCCAGTGAAGCTCAGATCACACAGAAGCAATAACAGCAGTGCACAGAATCAGAAAACAAATCCAAGCAAGGGAGTGAAGGTGAGAACTAGAGGACTGCCAGATCTCAAGTTCACACAGTGTAAGGATTTGAAATCAAAGCTGTTGCCTCCTCTACTGAGGCAGACCAGGTCAGTTTTATACTCAGAACCTGATGTTATGCAAACAACAGGAGCTAGTTCAGGTCCCCTTCAGGCAAGGGAACAGTAGCTTCTTCATATACACTAACTCCAGTGTATATTCTGGGGACCTGTGGTCACCAGAACTCACAGCTTTCAAGTGTATTTACATGGCAAGAAGAAGCAATCTAGCAAATTAATGATATGAGTTATGCTGGCACAAATATCTGATCACTTACAGTTCAGAATTATAATCTCTGTGTATGAGGGGATCACCTAAATTAAATAGAATCTCATTTAGAAAACTAATTTTTAGGAAAATGTTTTAGAACCTGCTCTCTCAACTCAAACCGAGTTCACATATTCCCTCCAGGAAAAATTCTGCCCAGACCAACAGGACTGACCAGAGAGTAAAGTACAGCCATTCTAGCTGTAGAGTCAGAATAGACCCTTTTCTCTATGCAGCATTATTTATTATTCATTACCATCCTACAAAGAAATCTTCTACCAAAGCAAACGCCTGAAGAGGTAACTATTGCTATCAAGGTTTCAGTTTTTAAGGTTGCACAAACAGACTTCCCAACTTGGACAGCCAACACAGCATATCTCCTCATTATAGCCCAGCATTTCAACTACACTTATCAGAGAGAATTTTTCATCATGATTATCCAGGTTCTTTCAGTCCCTCACTACAGCTCAAAATCTTCCCCACCCCGTGGTGTATGGCCTGCTTAAGAGATGGGCAGACTTGCAGGCACTGTGTAGAAGGAAACACAGGAATTGCTCCAACTCTGTTCAAAGAGGAGGCAGAGCGGAAACAGTGCCCCCGCTCCACTTCCAACTGACCTCCCAGAAGCAGAGCAGTACTTGTGTAAAACAGACAGCACACCAAAAAAATGTGGAAAGAAGCATCTTTGAAGGAAATCTCTTCAGCAGGATGTTTCAGACAAGGCAAATATGCATTTTCCCCTACTGCAAAATTTGCCTGCCGGTAGCAGAACATTAAAGTTGCTGCACAGATTATCTCAAGCAGTAAGACACTGTTTTCTATACCCTGAATTGATGGAGGGATTTCATTTCTCCCACAGAAGAAAAATATAACTGATATGCTATAGAGCAGGTCACTCACCTTTCTTCCCACTCACCAGGGACCAGGTGAGCTGGTAGGTTATTTTGCAGAGATCACTCAGGGGAGGGAGGGAGGGAAGGTGTATTAAATTTAAATAAAGTATACTAAGTTGTATATTAAGTTGTATTAAGTTGCATTAAGTTGTAGCAGCCAAAATAATTCACACATCACAACATTCTTCTTTCTTTCTGCAGGGCAGTGGCTGTTTATTTTCTTTAAATTCTTTTTTTCTCTTCTTGCATTAATACATACTCATTCAATAATACATACTTATGCTCTCATCCAAGCTCTTACTTCATAATAAACAAATCAGCAACTAGACAGTCATCAACCCTCTCTCCCAGAAACAGTTCCATACTTTCCCCAAGCTGACTTATCTTTCTTCCAAAGCCTGCTTCTCCTCCAAGCCTTGCTGCTTCTCCAGGCCAGCACAGGACAGAGCTCTCCACCTTAGCAGAGCTCTCTAACTGAGCTGACCAGCTGATGTCCATTTGGCTCTTAAGTGTTGAATCTCCCACAGCTGTGCAGGGCTGACAGGCCAATGCCGACTTGCCTCTTAATCAGTTACCAGTAACACATGATTTGACTCTTAACATACTGAATCTCCCACAGCTGTACAGAGGTGACACTCCCACAGGAAGGGAGGGAGGAGGGGGCCTCATGTCAGTTTGTGCCTCTGGATGATGCACTGGGAGGTCCCAGACCTGTTCTGGGTGCCTGGTAGCCAGCCCAGGGCTCACATGCAAGAATTAGATCATCCCTGACTATGGGTGACCATTCAAATTAAGAACAAGAGGCAATCCCATGGAAATAACATGAAAATTAAGAGATTCAGCAAGTGAGAGCGGTAAAGAAAGGTTGAAGTAGCTGTTGGTTTCATCAAGAAAAGAGAGTTTATTGGAGACGTGCTAACTGTCTCCTTGAAGAGGTTTGCTTTAAAGAAGGGCATGATTTAAAGAAGTAGTTCTCTGTAGCTGCAAATAGCATAAAAATAAAGTGTCCTGCGAAGATAATTTGGTGGGTGTATGAGGAGAAACTTTCTGTTTCCAAGTGTGGGAAAATAGTGCTACAAGCTACTCAAAAAACTCATGGAGCCTGCTTCAGTGGAGGTTCTTTTTAAATTGGCTGAACACCTCTGGGATGGTCAAGGCTCCCTTATCCATCCGTAGGATTGGATGACCTGTTCGCTCAGGGACTGCAACAAGACTACATCTCCTTTACACCTTAGAGGGAAAAAAAGCACCGGAATATAAATGTGAGATAAATAGTCACTGTTCACAGTGTCATCCTCAGTATCCTGACCACAGACCGTTGTCAAGTCAGAGGTTAGTGGAGGAAAATTGTGGCAGAAAGAAACTGAAAATACCTCCTACACATATTGATTTTTTTTCATGCAGACAGGGTCAGCTTCTGTTACATTTAGATATCTTTCCTGTGGTTGTCAGGGTCCTTATGCAACCAAATTGGTTCTTTCTGATTTTACTGCATTAGAATACTATATTCTCATGTTATTCCCCATTCACAGTAAATAGTTACAGCATGTCCACTCATACTTCTCTAAACTGTACTAGGCTCTGGCTTCAACAGGGTCTGTCCATTTCTGTGTCACCAATGTAATCTAGTCTCTGCTTTTGTTTCAATTCATGAAACATCCAAGAGGAAAACACAGAATAGCTAGTTTTGCTTTTAGAACACAAACATGCTTCATGAGCAGTGGATGCACATTGGCTGATGAAGAATCCCAACTGTCTGAGTATATGGGATAATTGTTCCACTTGGGACTCATTAGCTAATTGTTTAAAGATTCTAAGGAAAAGCATTTCATAAATACAGCACTAAATTTCCAGAACTGTAATTATGGGCTGAATGCACATTTTTAGCACCTGTGTTATCAACTACATAAACCAATAACAAAATATCTTGTAATGTGCTATCTCTGTTCTCTCTGTCAGTCTCGGGGTAGTATATAGGATAACTACTAGCAAATGGAAAGGTAACATTTTTGATATTCCCATTTTTGTACAAAGATAACACAATCATTTTAGGATTGGTTGAAAATTCTGCCCCTAGCATACAGAATTTCTTGTGGCACTAATGAAGAACAAAACTTGCACAGGAGGAGCAAGGCACAGACCAAAGAGCTGTAGCCCAGCTTCTTGATGTTGTTTTGTCACTTGACTTTCGTGCTATGGGACAAGCTTTTTACCCAGTGTTAGAAAACCTTGTTTGCTTATCGGAGCCTGCTCCTCAAGTTATTTTTAAAAATCACTGCTCTACTGAATAGGAAAATTCCAGAACCAGGTTCCTGACCCATCAATTCAGGAGCTGTTATGAAAAGAAAAAAGCGTAGTATCATTCCTCATTTTCTGTAATTGAATGACAGAGGCAAAATACTGCTAATAAACTAGCAAGGCATTTGTATGGTGTGAAGACTTGGAGTTGCGTCAATAAACAATTGCACTTTAAAGAAGAACCCAATATTGTTCAGTCTTAATCCTAATTAAATGAACAAAAGCATATTCAGAACCAATCTCAAAATTGTATTTGCTTTTCTATGGCTTGACAACATCATGCCAGATGGAAGTACTGACCATCACACAGAGTGCACCTGCACTGTACACAGCACTGTCTGAGCTAGGGATAACTTAATTCCTATTCCAGCATCAACAGCACTGGTCTTGAGTCCTGAACTCTGATCTCTGCTCAACATTGTACCATGGAGAAGTATCTACTTGTTTGGAGCTAACTGGAGCACCACAATCACAGTATGGGCATGGCACAACTGGGTTTAGCTCTCATTGAGCTTGAGAGACCTGGGTGAGGCTGTAGCTGTACTCTATTGCTCTTCAGGTACCTGAAGTCATATAAGGTTTTCTAATCCCTGACAGCAGCCTACTACTGAGTCAAGAAGAAAAATGAGCAGATAGATATATCTGTTAATTATCTCCTGAGCCATTAGTCCCATGTCCCTGGAATCAATATTACATTGCCAGAAGAAAAAGCAAATTTAAAAAGTGGACAGATCTCAAGAAGATGTATCATTTGTGATGCATAAGCAGCATGCCCTAGCTAGTTTAGTTGTCCTGGCAGACCACTGACCACTGACTCTACCTCTCTCCTGCAAGCCCTTGTATTTCTCCTTGTAACCAGAAAAATTCCAAATTCCAATATGAATACATAAGGCAACACCCTCTTTCAGGTGTTTTCATTGCCAGCAGTACCAGTTACTTCATGCCCTGATACAAGTGAATTTCAGAAATCCCATAAATTACATTTTGCCTCTTCACCTCCAGAAGGGATTTCCTTCATCCTTTCCTCTTCCAGCCCAGTCCTTCAGGCCTCCTTCCCTGTCCCTTCTCAGCCCTCTCTGCTTCTTGTTTGCACAGCATCTCTCCCTGCCTCCTCTGGGAGGTTCAGCTGCTTGGCAGCAGCATGTGTGTGAGCATCAAGAGAATGGCTGTCAGGCAGGGAAAGAGACCCCACCTGGTGAAAAAAAGGTCTCCCTGTTTAGAGCAGGTTAATCATCTGCTGACTGCTGTTTTCATCCCTTCACAGGCATGAGGAAGCCAGGTTGAGCTCTGACTTCTGTTGCAATGAATAAGGAACAAACCTCAAAGGGTGCTGAGGGATTGTAAAGGAGAATAGTCCTGGGCACCTTCTTGTCACTGTACTACCAAGACAGGACAGCAGCAGCCACAGCAAGCTGACTACTGCTCTTCAGAAACTGTAAGAGAAGGTGTTAGCATGGTATTGCCCCCTCAAGCACCTAAAATATCAGAGGGTCCTCCTTGCCATATCTGTTACAGCTATAGTAACAACGTGTTTCCATACAGGAGGCTCAATCAGTTACTCTGACTGAAATAAGACCACAGCGTGTCTTCTTCACAGCTAAAGATAAAAAATTTTCTTTATTTGTTTTAAAAAATTAAAGAAAAAAAAAATCTTTTTCACAAAGCCCAGAGAAGCCTGAACTTTATGCTTTCAGTTACCAATCTGCCTAGGATGGATTTTTGTTTTTCTATTGCCCCTTCGTTCATGCACAAGACACTTCATGATCACAAAACCAGTGTATGATTGATGGGACGAGCTGGGGGGAGAGTAAGTGGCATAAAGTTGATTATGCTTTGAAATGCTCAGGGTTGGAAATGAAGTATGAGATCCCCCCACTTTCCCTGCTTCACTTGAAGGCAATTACGATTGCCTTAAAGATGTGAGATCTGTTGAAAGTAACAAATTGTTTATTGTTTGTTTATTTTCAGGGTAGACAAGAATCAGCTTTTAATCAGCTTTTCATCACCACTAGAGAGCTATTAACTCACTTTAAAATAATTAGAAAAAAGAAAAGAAAAATCTTCTCCAATTATTTTTATCCAGGAAAGTGGGACTTTATGAAAAGAAATCTCAAGATTCACAGCAAAAAAGTTAAATGGGTGGAACATTTTGTTCACTCTTATAACAATGAGATACTGTTTGCCAGAGAGGTGAGGAAACAAACCATGAAAAATAACCATATTTGATATTTTTCCACAAAGCCTGCCACAGTCAGTCACCCACTGAGTGCTGATTGACTTGTACACCTTGTCACAGCCAGCACTGCCCTGCTCTCCGCCTTCCAAATCTCTCTCTGAAGATTTTCCCCACCTTCTGTTTCCCAGAGCACTGCCCTTTTATGACAGCCTCCAGGTTTAGTCCCGTATTGGTAGTTGTTTCCCCTCACCAACCCCAGATACAATTTGTCTGTACTCAGGCGCACAATGGCAGAGCTAAAGAAAATATCCACCATTTCTTTTTCTGTGGATTGCGCTTCCTGAGCTTGTATGATGTTATGGATATTGGCATCTGAATAAGAAACAATATTTTCAGCTACCTTGAGTGGACACTCCATTATTTCTGCTGAACTTTTTATTTTTTTAAAGGAAACAGATTGCAGGAGTCTTCCATTTCTCTGATCTTTGACTATTCACAGAATCTTGTCTTTCAGATCCCCACAATACACATTTTTTCCATTTTAGAGTAAATGAACTGTGAATACTGTCCTGGGGGAAACAGTACTCAAACTTAACTATAATAAAGAGAGCAACCTCCAAATTTCAATCATATCAGAATTAGCAGCATGTATTAAATGTTTCAGCAGGTACTACCTTTCTGTGATTGCAGATAGGCAGCTAGAGACCCTCCATCTCATATAGAACTTTCCAGAAGTTCTCCCCACCAATATAACCATGAAAATATACCCTCAATATGCCTCATTTCCTTCCACCCTATTACCACATACACCTTTACCAGTAGGCTGGTTGTAACTCAAATGCAGTCATCCTTACAGGAAAACAAGGTCAATCATGAGCACTTTGCTAGATCCTGAGACAACTGCTGTTGTTCTGTTGTGCTGCTGTTGAAATGCTAATCAGCAGATATTTGCTTTTGGGGTGGTGACCAGGCAATGTCCTATGTGTGCTCCTAAGGCACAATTAAGTAGCAAGCAGCCTTAGGTACAAAGCCTGTAGGACAGACTTGCTTTGCTGTTATCACTTTGCAGAGACCCTGTCCGCAAAGCCAAGAAGGGATGCCCTTCTTGATGGTAGGCATTAGTCAAATACAACTACTCGGATCCAGTAACAGATAACTGAACAAAAATGTAATGGACTATAAGAACTAGATCAGACTGGACTATGGATTCTAATGGATGATTAACTAAAGAGTGTGTGAGGGGCTGAGCTAATTAAGTACCCCCCCACCAGGACCCCAGTGGCCGTGGGGTTTTTTTATTATTATTTTCTCAGTTGCCTATTGGAGATGAATTGTGATTCACTTTAAAAAAAGGATTTTTCTTGTGAATCGATCAGTGTTAGACCCATTTGACCTACTAGTGTCTCTTTAAAGATTGATGAACTGGAACACAAAAGTGAAACTCTCTCACTTTAACTGTTCCCATCTGAGTTTCCTGCACTGTGAGATACATTTTTAAAGAGGTCTACGGAGTGGTTGCATCATTGATTCAGATTCTAGGGGTTTTGCACAAAGCATTTCCATAGCCTGGCAATAGGCAAGACAGCCACACAAACTGAGAAAAGGCCATTAGCAAAGACAGTCACAGGACTGTTTTAGATTATAAACTGCTGTTATTAAAAATGTGCTACATCTCACAGACCATACCAGGAATTTGTTAGGCCTTCTACTTTAATACTTGTCACTAATTAAATGCAAAACAGCAACACTAATTTTTTTTTGAAAAAGAGAGATATGGAAAAATCACTTACTGGATTTATATGTTCGCCTCTCCAAGTGAAACCCCTTCCTTGCAGATGACAAATGTTTTGGCCAAGATTAGCAAGAGGAGCTGCAAGTAACTGAACCTTCACTCACCAGAGGGTACCACTGCATCCAAAAAGAAAGATATAGACTTTAAATTTAGAGCTGTGCCTTGTGCTATTTCAGACAAACCCCACTTGTTTTCACACAGCTATCTACTGTCAATTGAGTCTAATACATTGTTTTTCAACCAGGTGTGAAGTCCTGCCCACCTCTATCCTGCCCTAAAATTCACAGACAGTGATCAAAATTCCTTCCTCTCCTCACAGGTACTGTTTGGTGAGCACCCAAAGGACATTTTTGAGAGGGTGCAATCACCCTTATTTTACCCTCCTGGTCCTTTTTCTTTTTTCTAAGCTGATGGCTTTAAGCAAATAGAATAAATACTTGGGCATTTATCTGTTTAGCTGCATTCAGGTTGTATGATTCTGAGGAGGTATTTGTGAGTATGAAGTGTTTTGTAGCATCTGCATGTCAGAAAGACAGTATAACTTGCTTGGTATACTGACACTACTGTGTAAAACAGAATAAATGGCCAGTGGAGAGTATGGTTTATCATTTTAAATTATTTTTGCACTCCAGCCAAAGACAGTTGGTTTCTTAAACCACAATTTTGTTCCTTTTTAATTTGATTGCTCAATTGTACAAGAATTCCTAATTATTTCTCTGCTTGCAATAGCACCATCCAACTTATTACCTGAGAATAGCAGTATTACATAAATAATCTATTCCCTTTTTAACCTGAAGGTCTCAACATCTGGTCTTCAAGAACATGAAAAATTTCTAATTTAATAGTGGAATATCCCTATGATAGTCACCCTAACTGGAAAGTATAACTTTCTGAAGCTTCCTGTTCTTCACTCAGGAGGATTTAGGGTCAAATAGATCACTCAACGACAGTGCATCCTCCTCCAGCAGACACCCAGAAGTGCAGGGAGAGATCAAGAGCAGGCTGGCTGTCACATGAAGAGCCAAGACTTGCATGTTATTTGTCAGCATTCAGGCTAGAAGCATGAGTGTTGCACTGAGGAGCTAGCAGGCTGGAGTGTAGCATTGTCATTGTTTCTCTGTGCTTGGATCTATGCTAAATTAGCAGAGCTGTCTGAATACGATGCTCAAGCCTGGCTTAACCTCCACTGCAACAGTCTAGACACAGCTGTAGGTTATCCAGCACCCCTTGGAGTTTTCATCCACCAGACATCTCTGGTCCACATGGTCTCCTGAGACATGTCCCAAAGCACAGAATCACAGCCATATCCTGTCTGTGCGTTGTACAGTGTTGAGGAAAAATGTTTCAGAGTAAAACAAAAATACAGAGGTTGCTCCCCTGGCACAGAGGACCAGTGACAGTATGTCTGCTGTGACTGGGTAAATTTCAGCTGAATTCGCACAAGAGCAGGATATTCTTTTTTTTAAAACATCTCTAAGAAAGATCTAATGAGCACCATGTAACAAAAATAAAGTCAGACCAGACTTGACAAGTTTGTAATTAATTTTCCTTGGCTTTTATTTACATCTTTGATTCTGGCAGTCTCCTGAACAAGAAACACCGGCTCCCGTTCGTTACTCCTAACATAGCAAAATCCATAACGTGGCAGGTGTTTGCTACTCATTTCATTGACACAAGTATTATGTTTAATCAAAAGCTGAAGTAAGAGAAAATGAATAAAACAAGACAAAACAAAGTAAACCCTGTAGCACAGGTCTATCCTCAATGCTTCGCAGTTTGGCAGGGCGTTGCTGGGTAGAATCTCAAAGAGTAAAATTTGTCTGCCCGAATCACACACTGTATTGTCAAATCATCCCATGGAAGCTCTACAGAGACATCCTAAGAGACTTCTCAGCTCGTGTCCTACCTACCAACCAACACCCTACCCAGAGATTTTATAAAGTTTCTCTCCAATCCCTTCCTGTTGTAAGTATGGCCTACCTACAACATAGCCCTCTTTCTCATTACCCACCTGAATTATTTCAAACAGGACAGCCATGAGTCTAGCATTAGGAGAAGGCAAAATCTGAAAATCTTTGTGAACCAGCTGTTGTCTTACCCTAGAAAGCTAACAGAGATGTCTAGAAAAGGTAGGAATAACTAACGTTCAAAACAACCATTGGACAATGCATTTGCAACAGAAAGGCAGTGACCGAAGGGCCTGAAGCAGAAGCTCAGGTACGCTTGCCAAATGATGTACTTGTAGCTGCACTGAGACTTGAGAAAATATATTCTGAAAAACAGGATCTTCAAGCTTGAAAACCAGCATGACTTGGGAGTCACTTAGAATTTAAGCATGAGTCTCGTGACAGTCTTATTCAAGGCACAGTACTAATTATTCCCAACGGGGAATCCCCCAGTGAAACGTGTGGGTGCTTTCTCTATTACGTGAGGCCAAAAAAAAGCCAAAAGAGTTGGCGACACAGAGCAGCCCTTGCAACAGAAGGCTGTTTATCTCCTCCTTTAATAAGATCAACTACCATATCTTAATAGAGCAGCTCCTCCTAACAACTCCTCCTCTATACTGTGTAACCTGACGAGATCTACATGATATCAAAAGCAACACTGGATGAAAGACGGAGGCCCCGAGATGTCCATTTTTCATCATGTATAATTTGTAAAGCTACTCAAAAAATAGCAAGCAATTTAGCCTGGAATTTTGCCAGCTCTGATATTCATAGCACATGTGATCAAAGAGTAGAATTTGCCAGTCACTGGAAAAACAATCAGGCTCATAACCTGACTTCCACTGAAGACAAAGCCCATAAACATTACTGTAGATCAGAGTGTGACTATTTTCATCAGGCTGCATTGCACTGGACATTAAACATCTGCAGAGTCAAGGCCTACATAAGCTGAAGTTGGGGCAGATAGTTCCAAGAATTTAACATTCCCAATACATGAGCAATTTTCAAAAGAATAAGCAACTAAGGCACTATGAAATCACACTGAAAATTTTTAAAAAAATGATATCATAAATGGATTTTATGTAATACTTCAGGTTATGTTACAGCATATTGACATATACAACAAATTAAAACAGCTAATTCATCTTACTACCTTCCACTGATAATTTTTTAATTAAGTCACTTATCTTTATCTACATATTTAAGAATGTAGATCTTTCATTATTCATCTCTTAAAGAAAATCAATGTTGTCCTGATTTGCTACAGCTCAAACAACCAAGCAGTATTAGCTAAGACAACCTAATAGAAAAATAATTCATTAACTTTATTAGCAAACCCTAAGAAAATGCTATTGAGCACATTGTCATACTCCTAGAAGTCTGAATTATGAACCAAAAGCTTAATGGTGTGACTAAAATATACACAATAGTTTTTTTAAAAAAGCTTATAAATAGGAAAGGAAAAGGGAGAAAACTATTAAAAACTATTAGAAAAGTTCAATGAAATGTTTAAGAGAGTTCATCCCTAATACTGAATTATATTATAAAAACCAGTATCAAAAGGCTTCATAGTCCATAATGAACTAAGAAACTGGAAGCTAATCTGTAGCACTGGTTAGATGCAAGTGTCTAAATGCCTATCCACTACACAGTTTTGAAATATTTGCACATCAAAACAGACTCTGGTTTTACACTTGGGATTCTAAAGCTTTATAAAAAACACCGTGAAAAGAGTAAACTTTGAATCTCAATTTCTGGAGGAAGCAGACTTTTTCTAGTCATCTTAAGTGTCCTTTTCTTCTCAGGGTGACCTTAACTTTCAGGTTTGTAAAATGGTTTCCTCTTGTGTTCAATCCTACTGTGTAATAAATTTTAAAAATGACTATTTATCTTCTTTAATATATTAGTCATATGTAGCAGGAGAAGCCTCTGTGGGAATTTTTGCTATCGAGTTTGCTCAAGCTTAAGTCAATGCTGATTTAGAAGATATAACTTACACTTAGAAACAAACAATCATGAATATATTTATTGGAATAACATCTTTTCATTCTCCTCCAGCACCATGTTTAGTTTATCAGTTGCAATACTATATATCGATATATATTTACAGTGACCAAGGCAATTTGAAACTAATGCTTTTATGTTGCCCATCTTATTACACTTTTACAAGCCTGAATCACTGGCATTTGCAAAACAAATAGATCTGATGGTTCTGAAAAATGCAAATGACATGCAAATTAACCAGGCAGGTATAAGTCATATTTATTTCAGAAAAGTGAGAATCAGTGCATTGCTCAAAAAATGCCTCTTGCAAAAGTTATATTTAAGCAAGTTTAAATATTTTTAGATTTTTGCCTTACTAATCATGACCTCAGCTGCTTGCACCATGTAATGACAATAATGAATAAACATGCTGTGCTTATGAAGAACTAGAACCTAACAAGCTGATCAATTGTTAATTCTATAAAGTGACTAAAACGTGTCTCTACTATCAATAAGTAAATCAGCTTCTATTTGTGGTACTAATGCACCTTGTACATATCCTCCAGTATCCTGCCCTTCTCTATAATAATGCAATTATCAGTTTGGTCATATTTAAGTACAACCTGAACAAGATTTGATATTATTTTTGTCTTGAGGGTGGAAAAGTAGAACGAAAAATTGTTTGGATATTTAAAGAGACACACTACATCTGTCTGGTCGATGCAGATTTTCCATTTGCCCTCCAATTAGTTACACAAAATTATTCATTTGAAAACCAATCATTTTACAGTATTCTTCTTAAATCTTACAGGCTATTATCAGGCAGACATTTCAGAAAAGAAGGCCTTTTTATTATTAAAGCCCTCTTGCTCTAAGCCTCTGTAACAAAGAATTTAAACAAAAGACAACAGTGCTCGTTAACTGTAACAGAAGATGTTACTTCTGTAGAAAAAAAGCATTTAAAACAAGACCAGTTTGGCTTTATTCAGTCTTTATTTTTCCTCTTAGATGAGGAAAACACAGAAGGTGTATCAAGTTTTCAGCCATAATACATACAATTATCTATATTCCAAATATGCTAATTACAAATAGCTGCCAGTCTCCACTACATTTCCAAGCTAGATTTAACAGTAATAGTTTATTCATTGCTGAAGATTCTGTTTGAGAAGAAGAATGTGTAACACATGCAAAAACCAAGAGTTTTGCTGAAAATATCTTGTTTTCCTCTCACTCCTACAGCCATCTGCGTGGCGTCATGCACATTGGCAGAGTAAGTAATTCATTTAAAGTTGCTGCACCTTTTTCAGAGTTATAAACAGTAACTGTTCTTAAACGTTTAGGTCTTCTATGTCTATTCTATTGTTAAACTGAAAATATATCACAAAAATACATTAGAAACATCTACAGGAAGGAAATGTTCTGGAGGGAAATGCTATTAAGTATGTGGATAAGCTCAATACCAATTAATTTCTAACACTTAAAGAATCAAATGAACCTATTCATTTCTCAGGTGGAAGGTTACACTAATTCTGCCAGAAATTGCCCCACTTCACTTTAAATTCATCCCTCCATGTCAATTTGGTGTAGGAAGGGAGGGAGAATCGTTTTTACTCAGTACTCTCTTAAATTAAGAGAATCAGTGCAGGTTTTTAAAGTAACTCTTTCTAACAAAATTTTGTTCTTTCAGTGGTCCCTGAACAGAAACAGATCTATCATTAAACAAAAGCAGAATGAATCATTTTAGCAGCACACCAAAAATATGCGGATAATTTAGTATTAAAAAAATTATTTTGCTTTTTTTCCCTTCAGCCCCAGTTAAGCCTATACACCCTATAATTGGTAAGTATTTCCACAGTTAAATTGTTACACCAGTAGTACCTTTCAGCAAAAAAGTCAATGTCAAATACTCTCTGATATTCTTCCAAATAATGGATATTAACTCAAAGGTTCAGAGACACTGTTTAACTGAGTAATGTAACAGGAATACACAGATATGATAATCTGTCTATATTCCACAAAATTACTAATCTTTTTTCAGATTCAATGGCCTATTCTATGTGCAAGTCCACTCACTGCTGTAGATGTGTGTTTGGGGAAAATTTTATAGCACTTGACTTCTAACCATGGTGCTTCACAGTCATTAAACTGACAGTGCTCAGTACGAATTGTAATGCAGTCAACACCAGCCCACCAGACAGTCGGGATCAGTCTTTTACATCTACCCCTATCATGCTGGGCCAATTCCGGTGAAATCCGTAAAACACCCATGGAGTGAGGCACAGCTGCATATATACAAAGAGGAAAAGGTTTAGCCTCATAACACCACCACCAGCTGACCAACATTAGGTTCGCTGGCTCACTACATCCCCATCTTCCCTGGGGAGGAAGCAGTGCTGTGGCCCCAGACCCGGGTTTAAGAGCAGACCAGCCACAACAGCCTTCTCTCTTCTCAGCTGTACGAGTGTGGCTGAGGAGAAGCCCCTTCCCTGCGTGCTCGACGAGGCACGATCCAGGGAGCACGTCTGGGCAGTGTGGGGGAAGGCTCACCCACCTCCCCTGGGGAGCTGATGCACGCAGTGCGCAGGTGGCAGTGGAAGAGAGTTGTGGGGCATCACAAAGATTTCTTTCACACACTATTGCATTTTCTAGGAACAGGGCAAATGGGTATCCTGAATACAGCCCTGGCATTGCCACAGTCCCTGGCAATGGCCAGAAGAGGAGATAACAGCAAAGGGGAAGAGATGACCCCTCCTTCCTTCCTCGTAACTCTATCTGCTAGCATTTGTCAGGAAATTGGAATCAAACAAGCAAGGAGTGTGGGCTGCCTGAGTGCCCAGCAAAGGGAGCATCACTAGCAACTATAGATTCTCTATTTCCTTCTCAGAATTATAGGGAACAAAGAGGCCCGAAGACTAATTTAAACAGGGCATATTAACCCCACGGCTTGTGCTCAAAAGCATACTTCCATTAAAGATCTCAACCACATTTGTTTAATAGTTTAAACAAAACAAGAAGTTTCATTTAGGAGTCTAAGTTAAATGAATTTTGCTAAGATATTGTAATATGGATGCAATTACATTCATTTCTGAAACAAGACATTTCTTTTTCTGTCTCCAAAATTATTATCATGTTACAGTGGCTTAAATTAAAAAAGAAACATTTATTTTATCACCCTGATATCAGCTCACTACAATATAACATTTTTGAAACAGGAAAATATCACAGCTTAGCATCATAAATCCAATACTGCAACAAGATAAATCCTTCCTATTAATGTAAACCACTGTATTTCACAATATATCTACAACTGCAATGCACTTCTATTTGCTTATCAGACTATCATAAACACACATAATTCTCATTGAATAATGGAAGCAGCAAAGAAATCCGGGGGTAACTATGTTCTGTAGGCTAAAACAGCCACAGCCCGGTCCTTCAAACAGATTCACTTATGCAGGGATGTTCCTGCTTGTATATGACAACATAAAATACCATCATCCCCATAACTGAAATCTAGATAACACAACAAATGACATCGAAGTATAGTCACTCCTTAATTACACATGCACAGAATGTATGCTGGAAGCTTTATTAACTTGCAATATGTATAAATCCCAGAGATGCACATATGAAAGACTGAGTAACCTATCAATTAAGAATTTCCAGATTTCCCACTGAATACCTGAGGTGACACTGAAATGACTCAGAAAAAAAAAGAAGCTCATTTAATTTTGTTGAAAAGAAAAATCACTAACCATTCAATGCTGCCCACACAACTAAATTTCCTCCTTTTCCCCTTTACACTGAGATTAACACTCTGAAACTTGCGCCAAATGGGAATTTGGCACACAGTTTAGGAAATGCAAACACATTAATTAATAACCTGAATCATGCAAATATGAACCTGAGATTTGCAATTTGTTTAAAAAAGCTAAAAGAACTCGTGTTAACTGGTTTACCCATGTCCAGGCATTAGTCAGATGCTTCTGGTTTAGTTAGCAGTTTCTTGTAGGGTAGAAAAAAAAAGCCTATGAATGTTTTAAGAGCTAAAGCATCAGAGTCCTGCCCTTCTCCTTCTAAGGGGCTAGTTGCATCCAGAACCAGCAAGTCCAGACTGACTCCAGTTACACCATGTCCTTCAGTTCAGGAGGATGTAACGCACAACTGAGTCGTGCTTTGCAAGTGGCTTGTTGAAGAACAGAAAGGGGCAAGAGCTCTGCATCGAGGCTTGGGGACTAAGTTCTTTAACCAGACTTTTACCATCATGTAACACTGAGGCTGGGATTGCTGCCCATTAATACATTTATCCTTGGTTGTTATGTCTCACAGCACTTGTGACACAACCGGTATTTTAAAGGAAGGAGGGAGGGAGAAAACTTGCACTGATGCTGTGCAGAGGGAAATATCCTCTGAGGAGAAAGGCCTGACCCCACCAGAGTTTTTATTCCATAGATGTTCCCTGTAAAGTGTAACTGGAATTGAAGCACAACGAAGGGGCAATAGAAACAACGGGTCACCTTTTGAGTCACTGTACCCAATGCAACTTTCCTTCATTTGAGCTTTACTCTGGCACAGTTGTACCAAGTCAGAGAAAAATCAGCCTTTCAGCTCACAGCCCTTCCAAAATAATTGCTGGAAAATATAAAATAAAGCAAAATAGGTGAAATCTGCAGTCCTTTGTTCCTCTTTATAAGCCTCTTTAGAATAGTAAAGAGGCTTCAGTGACTCATAGACCAATAGAAATCCCCATAGCTTGCAAGTATTCAGGATGCTTTGCCACTGCAAAGCAGCTCACATCACACTGCCTAACCTCAGGTGAAAGTGTGCTGTGATCTTCTGATCTGCAGGGTTGGCACTAGCTTCAAAACAACCGCTTGCATGATGGCTATCAAATTTTTCAAAGGGAAAAAGAGATGCTGAGGGAGTTTTCCTACTAGACCTTGAGAGGGGGCAAAGAGTCCCAGGGCCATAAACTGTGAGAGTGAGATAAGGAAAATCCAATACCTTGGATGAAAAGTATATATATAGGAGAACTCTTTATTCTGAATATGCTTCCAAACTCCAGGACAAAACAGTATCCTCAAGACTTTCCTCGGGAGACTGGAATGAGGCTTAGCACTCCAAGGTAACTCGTTGCTCCATATTCATATTGATAGTGAGTTTAAAAGAACAAGATATTTGTCTTAGAGTGTTATTAAGGATTGATATTCCAAACAAAACAATTTTTTGCACCCACAAATTCAAGTTTAGTTCTAGATTAAGATTTTCATTGGCCAACAGAGCTAGGTGGCACTGCAAAAACGTAGTAGTTTCAAGATTTGATAAGAAACTTTATTTTACATGAACCTGAGAATTAACTGCTTTCCATCAAATATTTTACTGTTTACCTCTTAAGTGGACATTTTTTTCTAATACTTGAGGAGTACTGGCCAAATTCTGCCCTTTTCACTCAAAGCCCAGTCCTTAACTGGGCAGCTTGCCTGAGAGAGGACAGCAGGTGTTGGCCTTGGATTAATAAAAGATTGGCATGGGGAGACCAGGAGCTTCTCCTCACAAGTACCACCAACCGGTTGCCAATTCAGATCTAATCCAGAGCAGTCACATCTGCAGGCAATACCAGGTAACGCCTGCACAGTGAGATGTATGACCAGGAGAACTGGTGGATTTAATCTAGTTCTTGGGAATTTCTGGAGATCTTTTTATGCAATTTAAATCATATCCCAGAATTACCAGAGCTGGAGCAGCCTTCTAGGCAGCTGAGCAAAGGGTCCATGGAATAAGTGGCATGGACCCAGGCTGTCTCTGCACCCTGGCAAGGCAGAAAGCTCTTCAGTATTGGGCTGAAATCTATCACCAAGCCTCTTATATGATTTTGCCTGTGTTTTTTCTTCAATAATTGGGAGCTTTTAGCTATCAGAATACATCAAACCTGTACCTTCCACAAGCACTGAAGTCACTCAGAAAAACGATAGCAAACATCAGTGTGAAACTAGAAGGCAAAAAAAAAGATCTGCTACAGCATCATCTAAACATAAGACAGTAAGTAATAGCATTAAAAAAATCTATTTCACACAGATGAAAATCATTACAGTTCTCTAGAGACCCTCTCTCTCTCTGCAGTAACCCATGTCATTTCCTAGCTAGTAAAAATGTGCCACAGGATATCAAAAGACGGTAACGTTCTTCTAATTTTAATATTCCTCTAATCCAATAATGGCTTGTTTACTGCTTTCTAATTTAAAGGTAATTCATTAGATGTATCCTGTCACGTCTTATTGGCATCGAATGCGTAAGAATCATATGCACCTCTGAGGCATGTCAGCTGTACTGCTAATATTCTGTGTGGTTCCCTCAATGTAAGTGACTATCGACGCAATGGTGCTGATAAGGGAGTGCGTGTGTGTACATACATATAAATTACAAACAAAAACATTAAAATACTTCAGGGATGAACTCTGGACCCAAAAATTTACGTTCAACCCGAAGAAGTCTAGCAAACAGAAAATAGTTAAGCTAATGTAAGTGATTTGTGTGCAATTATTTGTGACAGTGACACAAAGGGTCTCACACAGCCTGTGGGGAAGCCCGACAGACCTGCGGGGTCTTGAATGGGTCTGCTGCAAAATGATGCAGGTTAAGGAAACACCAGACAGAAGATGCAGCCTGAACTCAGAAATGCACATTTCAGGAGCCTGACCGTGCTTGGCAACATCTGTTGTGATTCTGCAAAAGCTACCCAAGACAGCTGAGATTTTGAGTAACCCTACAGCAACATACCAGGGTCTGAGGCCAAGGACTTCGAACCTGCTAGACCTTGGCAGCACAGAGGCACCGAGGTCCTGGGGTGAAGGCAAGCGCGCAGCAGGAGCCGTTAGCACAGCGGGGGAACACGCGCTCTCCTGCCTCGCCAGCTACGTACGGCAGCATCCACCTGGCCGCACGGTTTCCCTCCTCGCTCCCCTGACACGCAGGCTGTGCCTACCTCCACGTGAGCAGCTCTACTCCAAGCAATAAGGCAAAGAAGGCAATTTACTACAGGAAAATCCTCTGTGTGCTAAAACACGCTGTTCAGGCAGCTTTCCTGCCACAAGGGCTGAGAACTCTTTGGCTGTTTATAACCTGTCAGCAACCGGCTCAGCCACATCATCTCCCTCTATACTAGGGAACTAATATGTCCATTTTCAATAATTTCTTCCCAAGAAGTGAAACCTTTGATCAACCACATGCATGTGGCTATTTAACGAACCATGCCTGTCTCGGAGGAGGGCACAGGACAGAAACACAATGAAACCATGCTAGGAAACCACCCTGTTTCTCCAAACTTGCGTTATTTCTTAGGAGCACGGCAGGATCCCCACATCAGTTTGGAAGACAGTTTGGGTCAGTACGTGTCCAAAACCACCTCATTGGCTGTCGGTGATGTCATGCCCATGCATTAATCCCCAGTGACTGCAGGTTTAACATCACGCATATCACCGCATCATCTACATAATGACAATGAGTGCGCGTCTTAGAGGAAATTACTAGAGCAGAGAATAAAGCAACTTGTTGAAACAGAGAAAGTCGCATCTCTTAAGTGGTTATTTCCAGCTTTTTTTTTTTTTTTTTTTTGTCAAAGTGAAGTTGGTAGAGTCAGGAAACAAAACATGCCTCACTGAAAGGAGTGGGTATTGTTATAGCTCTATTTTAAAGAAAGTAAATCTTCAAGATCTCCACTCAAAAAGATAAAAGTGTCAGTAGTGAGAAACCAACTGATCTGGGAAATAAAAGTATTTCAGTAGCTGTAAAATCGGTAGCTGAAATCAAAAGCATTTTTAAAAAGGAAAAAAATTAAAAAGTAAGAGTGATATCTCCAAAGCAAGCTTGTCCGTTTGCTGGTGACATCCTCATCACGAGGATAACTGTGGCAAGAAATGAATTGCACACACACGCACTAGTACGGAGATGTATTTACTTACAACACAAATACTTGAAGTGTTACGGACTCACACGGTCACACTCCCAGAGCTCGCCCAGCCCGGGGGGTTGCCTAAAGACGTACTTAGAAGCCCAAATATCCCACAGACTTGCCGGCGAGGGGGCTCTGCCCGGCGCCGGGGGGGCACCCCGCTGCCTCCCAGCCCCGACCGGCCACTTCGGGACCAGAAAAGTCACCGTTCCCCACGCCACACAACCTCCATCGCGGATTAAGCCAGGCTTCAGCTGCGCCGCCCCCCCTTCCTCGGTGCGGATCGCCCCTCCGGAGGGGACCCCCGGTTCGGCAGCGCGGCCCCAGCTCTGCCCCCCCGGCCCCGCTTACCTGCCCGCCGGCTCGGCCGGGGAGGGGCTGCGCCGGAGCTCGGCCGAGGCAGGAACACGCGTGTCGGGAAGGGGGGGGGCAGCATCCACGGGAGAGCGGGGAGCGCACCCGGCTTTCAAGCTGCGAGGAGGATGCTCCGCGCAGACCTCCCCGCGTAGCGGCGCATCGCCCAAAGTGGCTTTGGAGCTCCCGCCCCGCTCCTCCTCTTCGGAGACAGGGGGAGGAAGCACAGTGTTACGGCTTCTCTTTCTCTGCCACCTCCGCGGGGCTTCCCGTTCCCTCCCTCCGCTTCCCCCCTACTCCATGGCTCCACCGCGCACGTTAAACGCGGAGCTAAAGCGGTTTGGCGAAGTGCCCTCTACCCCCCTCTCCCCCCTCTCCTCCGGGCAGCGAGGATGCTGCAGGGGAGGTTGCACTGAGCAGATTGCAGAGCTGCACGCCCTGCTCCGCCCGGGCTTTTAACTGCCTAACAGAGCCCTGACCTTATTTCAGCATCCGAGTGGTCGCTGCTCAGCCGAGGGAAGAGAGAGAAGACGTTTCTCCAGCTGGAGTTTGCAGCATCTTTTGGAGACAGCCGCAACTTGAGAAGGGTGCAGAGGGTCAGGGCACAACCTCCCCCCACCCCTTATCGCATGGCTGGTCACTGCTGCCCCGCACACCGCCAGCCTGTGGGTTATCAATAAATGATCACCTTCAAAAATTTAGTTTAAATGGAAAAAGTGAAAGATGGTGTTTCTCTGGCTGCAAAGCTGGGGTCACTTTGCCAGGCTTTCCAGCAGCCACTAGAAAATGGATTCTGTTTCTTGCTCTGCCACCGACTTTCTCTACAACCTTTATCACCTCACTTCACACCCTCAGTTTCTCCTGTAGCTCCGGTGCTTGCTTAAACAGTGATGAAATACGTGTTTCAGTAAGAGTCAGGCACTTAAACATCTATAGATATTAGTCCCCTTGCTGTGCAAGAGGGCAGTGTCTCACCATAAGTGACTATAGAGCTCAGCACAGTGGTAGGCTGATCTTGGCTACGTCCCCTAAATGCTGTTGTGATACAAATCATCATCATCATCCTGGACAGACATTCCTCAAACGGGAAGAACCACTGAAAATACACCTTGTGGAACAGGGCAGGCTACTTTTAGCACAGGAAATCACTCATCAGCTACTGATGTGGAACTGCATATTGCCTTTCAAGTTGTCCATGTGCAACTTTTCTAGTGCACATGTGAAAATCAGTAAAAAAAAATCTCAGTAGCTTTCACACCACAGTTCATTGTAAGTTAATACAGTAGCAGACTCTCACATCTTGGATAAATTCATTTAGCTTGAAAGAAAGGGTCCAAACCCCCAGCCTTAGCTCTCCCTCCTCTCACGTTAGCATAACTCAGCAATGCTCTTTTAATCAACAGGAGCTACGATACAGCCAAAATAGGGGGGGACAAGCCCACAGCATCAGATCACATTTCTCCATCTTGTGTCTTACACGTGGAGCTACCACCTTCTTGCCTAGTGCTCCTGACACTTAACTCCGCTCCAAAGCTGTAGCGAGCCTAGAAAAGGGGATAGAGAAAAGGCGGAGAAGGAAAGGAGCTCCAAGCTTGCACAAAGGATTGTGAGAAGTAGATCTGGGGCAAAGGGAGAGAACTAGATGTACTGGTGAGAAAGGGAAAGATTTAGAGGACAGGAGACATCAGCAGAAAAAAAGGTCTGGTCTTGCTGCCTGGGGAACGATTTGTTGAAAGCAGGCTAGCCAAGACATCAGACATGGATTATGGTAGGATCAACACCCCCGGTACATGTGGTCGGAGCAGTTCGCTTGCTGGGGGTGTTCTTACAACCAGGCTGCTGAGCCGCTGGAGACAGGAGTTCAGAGCTCTCCCTGCCCCGGTGCTGTCCTGCGCTCACATTTCCTTCCCCAACCACCTCTGTCTCAGACCCATCTCTTGGACTCAGTTTTCCCATCCAGACAATGGAGACAGCCACATTTCTTGCGCAGGGTTGCTGTCAAAATGAATTAAGTGAGGTCCAAAGAGTACTTTGAAATGCAGATATTATGCTCACTAGTTTTAATGCCTCCAAAGCGGTCTCCAGATATCTCTAAATCCTCAAGATTTCCCTGATCAATTCCTGTTTTACAGATGAGGAAGCCGAGCAGAGGGACGGATGCTTTAGTCCATCCCTTTTATGTCAGGTTCTGCGGGTCCCCCTGACCTTGCCATGGCTCAGGCTCCCAGTTACTGGCCCACAGTGACCAGGTCACATCCAAAGCCACATTTTGCTGATGACGTAGAACAAACATCGTACATGCAGTGCCTCCACATCTGATTACTAACCCCCTATAAAGCTATTTCCTTTGACAAGTTAATGCCTAGGTTTGAGCTCCCAACCCCTCCTGCAACCTGGTGTTACACACATATTTCTGGCATACACTGTGCCCTGCAGGATCCCCCCAGAAAGTGTGGGCATTGTGGGGCTGAACTAAATCTCCCCCTGTATTTTCCTTGCCTTTGTAGGTGTACGAGGAAGGAGCAGGACACAGGAGCTTCTAGTCCCCAGGCCTGTGATCAAATTATCTCTCCCTCTGTCACACATCCTAATCATCACAGCTGGCGGTCATGCCAACAATATTAACGCTGCTGAGTAGCTTTCAGTTTTGCAATTAGCAAGGTTTTCTGCTTCCCTCAAATAAAAAAATAGGCTTGTACTACTTAGTGCTGCATAAATGATACAGATACATTCAAGGCCCACGTTACTGTCTTGTTGAGATGAACCAACATTATAAGTGCTGTAGATATTTTAAATCTTTTGAAGATTACAATGGTTACAAAGCTCATTATTTCTAAATGTGTTTATCCTTCCTCTCTTTTTTGTTTGCAAAATTAGGCAATGTGCAATTTAAATAAACAACTATTGTACTATTAAACATTGATTAAAGAAAAGGGTTCCATTTAAATTATTAAGTGGTAAGATAAAAAGCATCTCTTCTCTTTTGTATGTTACTTTATTCAGAAGTCAAACTTCTGTAGTCTCACTGAATGCTAATGAGTGGCATAATAATGCACAAGGGCAAGAGGGGGCTGAGTAATTAAAAACAGAGGCCAGAAATCAAAGGGCTTGAAATACACTTACCAAAATAATTCAATTATACATTAGAAACCTGGGATAATCAAGACACATCCCACAGTTTCATTCATCATTATGCCCCAATTTAATATCTATACTGGTTTGCTGTACACAAGAAGCAGCTATTGGGACTTTCATGTGCGATGCCTCAGCTGAAGAGACAAAGGCAACATGTGCTCAGGTCCCATTCTCATCATGCCGCACCTTGAAAATGGCTTCACTTGACTGAGTATATTCTCAGTTACCTGATTTAGAGAACTATTTTTAGCCACAAGCTATTTTTGTATTGGCTGTATATTCCTTTTCTCTGTATTTGCAATTAATTAATACAAATCTCCACACCCACCATTTTATCTTCCCTATAAATCTATCTCCCACCTCTCTCCTTGGCTTCACCTCTTCTTGTGGCTTCAGGCTTTCCTGGTTATACACAAAAACCTCTGCCAAGCAAAGCAGCAGGTAGGTTCATTCAGCAAACCATGTATTTAGCTGGGATGGCATCATGAGGCTCTGAGGTTTTCAGGCAACACAAGCTGGGTCAAAAAATTCTGATGTAGCTTTTCAATGTCACCACTCTTCTGGGCCAAGGAGTCTCAGCACAGCTTCTAGTCTCCAGGACAGCAAAGGAGGACACTGTACATTTCAAGGAAATTCCAGTGCCATGTGATAAACAAGGAAAAAAAGAGCCAGTCTGATCTTGTTCAATAGAGGATTTACGTGATTTTGCCCTGTGCAGTCTTGATGCAATAAGCAATGTTCAAACCTAGTCCCTTTGGCACTGATAACAGCTTCGTGGAGGGAACTGCAAGTGATGCATTGCCAGGAACCATGGAAAAACAGAAAAAGTGAACAGAAGTTTCCAGCTGACAATGGATAGCACTGTTCAGAAAGTTCGCAGATGCACAAGTTGTTACCTCTGTTCTGACACGTAAGGCAACGACAGGTGAAAACTTGGAAACAACAGATTTCAATAAAAAATCAGGAATTCCTGCAAAACCAACAAGCAGTTGCATATCAGCTTCCTGAGGAATCAGAGTCTGATTGTCTTACTAGAATTTTTAAAGGTTTAAGCATAGAGGCTACTAGTTGTCTCTAATGAGCGAAGAAGTCAAACAAAGTACTGCTGTGCTTCACGAGCCAACATAGGTCGCAACATTAAACAGTAAAAAAGGGAAATAAGAATCTCAGGTCAAGTTTTCCAAAACTGGGGGTCTTAATTAAAATGAAGGTTATGGCTTTAGCAGATGGGTGCCGTTTAGTATAGTCCCAACTATTACTGAGATTCGCTGCATCTTCAATTTAGAACAAAACAAAATGCTGCATGAGAATGAGCAAGCGAGCGTGCTTCAGCCTGTCTATGACAGTGGCTAATGTGGATGTCTCAAAGTTTCCCTAGGCCTATCAGCTACATATTCCTCAACCAGAAAGAGAGCTCCTTTTGAGGTGATTCAGCTTTCCCAAAAGATTCTCTTGTTAAAAAGGAGATCATTAAGACAAACAAACCAGCTGGTAATATGAGCCGGAGCAGTGTTTGCTAAAGGGGGAGTGGGAAATGTACAAGTTAAGACATATAATTTCAACATACAGTGAAGCAGAGAGCAAAACACCTATTTTTTCCCATTTTTCTAACAAGGAATTCATTTTTAGAAGAGAAGTCACTAACATACACATTGCTTGATATTGCAGAGGGATTGACTGAAAGCGGTATATGTAGAGGCAGAGCCTGAGCTATACAGGAGCCCCATTGCTCAATATTCATTTCCCAAGTTTGGTGATGAAATACTCTAATAGATATCTGAGTGACATCCTTTTCCGAGAAACAGTCTGGGGCAGTAATTCTAACAGGACAAGTCAGCTGTAATGAATCTCTTTCCTCAGCACAGATGGGGCCTCACTTTACTCACGTGCTTAGCTTCTTCCACGTCCTAAGACTACATGGAGACAAGAGCAAGCAGCTCTGGCCTCCTATCTTACCTGCCTTAAACAATGTAGTGGCAAACAATAAATGAACTTCATCTTTTTTTAAATATGCAATTACATGAAATATAGAAGTGACAAAACCCAGAACAACTCTACAAACACAGAGCTGGGCTCTGATTTCTATCACTATGAGATCAAAGTAGTGTAGTTGCTCATTTACAGCTCAAAGCTGCATTATTTTCCCTCACTCAGGCTGTATTACTAGTTAACTGAACTCTGTAAAGCAGAAATACCAAACTGTCTTGATATTCCTTCCACAGTAAATACGATTTACAAAGGAGGGGGAAAATCTCCCTTCCCCTCCGTCTTTCAATTCATTAAGTTCAACTGTGATAACCAGTGAGGCATACAGGAAAGGGTTGGGTATCTGTGCCTCTGAATATTTAATTCAGGGCTAAATGTAATGCACAGCATCCTTATACACTTGGGAGTTCAGCAGCCAATATGCCAATGAATATATCCTGACAATAGTGATATTTTCTGCACTTTGGAGGCATGAGTGACATTTGCTCACCACATATGTTACATCGGAGGCTGAGGTCTACACTTGTGAGAAATTAATCAGAATCCATCTGTTTCCTTCTCATCCTGGACAATTTCATTAGAACTTAACCAAAGATTATAGGATTCCCATGTCTGTGTCCCCAGCCCCCAGCCTAGTCTTGGTGTTTCCGTACGGAATGATTAAAGCTGCTTAGTTTAAGTAAGGTCAGAAACAATCTTCCTTCCTGTAGGGAAAGGCATAATGCTCATGAGCAGGGTCCAAAATCTGCTCTAAATTACATGTAGGTAAATCCAGAACATCCCTACTGAACCAAAAGGGGTTTAGATTTATCATGGAGCAGAATCTGGACCTCGACCACTCAATGCATGGTTCTGGTGGCTGATTTTGACTGGTATCAGGCTCAAGATGGCACAAAGTCCATCACTCTGCAGGTCCTCCATTAGGTTTCCATTTATCTGTAGAAGGGGTGAGCAAAGGGATGGCTCAGCCTTCCTGCTACTTGTGCTACTGTTGAGAAAAGAAAGTGCTTAAGTGCTCTTTCTTAAAATGTTCCCTGTGCTTACACATGCAGCTTAACAAGTTCTTTGCTTATTTCTTATTTACTAGTACTTCATTTGTTCAATGTAATAGCAAGGGAGAACTAGACTTAAAGATTCTTTGGACTCAGTGGATTTATTATGCTAAATATTGCACCATGATGGATGTATTTGCTTAAAAGTGTTTTTTTTCTAAGAGTTGTTTGGATGACGCACAACTGACACAAAAAAAACCCCGAAGCATAAATATCAGTGGAATCTGGTACCCGATCGCTAGGTTGCAGCCAAGCCTGCTAACACGAGGTTTCCTGAATGACAGAGAAGCCAAAGCTATGAACCAAAAAAATGAAGTTTCCATTACAGACACTATCAACAGAGAGACCCTGAAAGGGAGGCTTGGAGAAGCCCAATAACAAGGGAAACAAGCACTGAACTCCTGCGATAAGGAAGGGCTGAGAGGCAGCTGCAGCACCCAGGCTCTACACGTCAGGGAGGTGAAACCTGGGATACAAAGGGATCAAGCCTGCAGCCTGGCTGCCGCTGGGCACAGGGACATCAGCGGGGACTGCTCTGCTAACCCAGAGCTCAGCCTGAGTGAAGGAGGGTGCTCGGAGATGGGAGGTTTCCCACCAGCTTCAGCAGGACTGCCCACTTCTTCCCATTGTGGACAATCCCACAGTGCAACTTGAGGTCCAGACCCTGGCCCATGAGAGAGCAGAAAGCAGCTGCTGGTCCTGCTAAGCATCAGGCTGCTGGACAGGATTAGGTTAACCTGGTTGTCATAAACTAGGCAAACATCCCCCAGCACTGCAGCTTCCCGGGGACCAGACCCAAAATCTGACAATGCTGGCAGTGGAGGAGGAAGCAGGCAATCAAGCAAAGCTGTGCAGGGCTGGCTAGAAAGAGCAGCTATAAGCAATAAGTTGTAGCAACAGGATTTGTCTGCAAGTAAAGAAATTCATCCAACAGCGGGGAGGTGGAAGCTGAAGGCAGATGAGATCTGTAAAGCAAAACACCATGCAGCCAGCCTGAGATGGGAAACTGCACAAAGCTCCCTGACGCCGTTCGGAGTCGTGCTGCCTTCCCCACTTCTCACAGCTATTATTCCAGCTGACTTACAGCTACCTGATAGTTATTTCTGAAATGAAGGTGCATTCAGATCAGGCTGTCACAGCCTGTCTTTTCAATCATGAGTTACTTGATCAGATGCTTTTTTGCTGTAACATAATCACATGATACCAGGGCTCTAAACAGGACCTATATTCTCGCTCCAGTGCTGGATACTTCCTTGCCAGAAAGATATTGACACATTGGGAGATAGCTATAAAAGGAAAGAAAGAACTTGCATACATTAACTTATGCTATTTATAGACATGGAGAGCAGTCTATCCATGGGACCATCTGCTAATCTATGTCCCATGGCAATTAAAGTCAACATTTCACCATATCGTCTCCAGCAAGGGCCAAGATTATGCGCTGCCCTCTTTTTTTCGTATAACACCAACCTTACATCTGTGACGTTTAGTGTCTCTTTCCAACTTTCCATAACACTTCCCATGCCCAGTCTCTGAGTGCCTGCTGCAAGAAAGAAAAAACTCAAACTCTTTCTTTTTATTACTATGAGGTCAAGGGGCCAGTAGGTGACAGAGGCTCTACTTACTGTTTCCCAAGAACTTTTCTGTTTTAATAAAAAGATAACAGACATTATGCACTAAATTAATGAATTTATATATTAGAGAGTGGATTTCATACAGTTAAATCTTTTCAGTGCTCCTTGTTATAAACATCCCACATACATTTTCAGATGTGACTTATGATTTTGGACACAATGTTTTTAAACATGCAACCCAAGACTCTTTCCAAAATTATCAAAAACATGTGAGCAGACCTCTCGCCATCTCATTTCCTTCAAGGAAAGCTGGAAGCCTAAAAAGTATGACATCCAAACATTTTGCTTTAGAAAACTTGTAAAGACAAAATCCAACTGTATTTAATGTATAGCTTGTAGTATTATAGATACTAGACAATTTTCTGAAGTAACATAAAAGCTCAAGTCCTACTGCCTTGTTTTGTATCTTTTTATACACAACACATTTTTATTACTCTATGTAATTTTAATAATTTATACTGGCACCATCATTTTGGCAATTGCATTCACTACATTTAGCAACAGGAGTTACTATAAAAGCAAGGAAGAAGATACAAAAGATTCGATTAGCAGGAAGATTTGCCAGAAAAGCAGCCTTACAGCAGGACTGAAGGACTCTTGCTCAGGTGAAATATATTATTTTACAGAAATAATTACTCAGGGATGCATATTTCATGGACACTAATATATTTGGTTAATTAAAAAAAAATTAAAGGCTTTCTTAGCTAGTACGTTGGTCAATCACACAAAGTACATCTCAAGCAATGCTCCACCTCTGCCATAGCTGCTATTACAAAAAGCTTACTTTTTCCAGATGTGTGGGGATGTGTGTGAGGGAGAGAAAGAAATGAAAATGTTAAGCAGTGACAGAACCAAACACTATCCATTTTGGTCTGAAACTTACTGCAGTCACAAGAAGTTATGTGGGCACAGAGCTCTCCACAATTTATGCTGCTTGAGCCGCTCTATATGGGAACGATGCTCTCCCAGATCTCCCTTCTCCTCCCAGTCTCCCCAAAACTTTTCTTTCTCTGGTTTCCACTTTCCAACACAGGATACAAAAATTCTGAGAATGAAGGTGCTGAGGATGAGCTTTACGTGGCTGTCTTCCCAAAGGTCTAAACTCTCTGCCTAAAGGTTATTATGCAAAGTCCTAGAGGAGAAAAACTGGTGTAATACCTTCCCTCAGCATCCAAAAAGACATAACAGACCATTACTGGCTACGGATATAACATATACAAAGTATACCAGGGCACAGATATAAGTATTTGTGGAAAGGTTTTAAAGCCATTGTTGTCCATTTTTGCACATTAAAACCCACAAAGAGATTTATTTAGAGCACTAAATCATTTCATTTCTCTCCGGCTAGATTCTTAACTTTTAAAATATTCATCATGCACTCCAAGAATCTCTATGCCAATATTTATTTTATTTTTTTATAACCTTTTAAATAGTTTCTTTAAAATAGCTTCAGGTGTACATATTGCTCTTTAAAAAAACACTGAAAATAAGAGCTTGTTGTAAAACACCAAAGGGAGAAATGAGACATCAGGCACTGCTGAGACCAGAGATCTGCCCATCAGCGGTGACCTCTGACCTCAGAACAACAAAGGGGTGGATTACACAAAATTCAGTGCCCAGGATAAACAGAAAGGGCATTTTTTTCGAAGTTGCGTTTTCAAAGTAAAAGTTCTTGGTACTTCAAGATGTAGATGTAACTTCAAGAAAATAGATGCAACTTTCAACTGCCAAGGAGGCTGTGAGAAAAAAAAAAAGCTTCTATAAAGGGAATATTTGTGTCAAAAACCTCCCTTTTAGATTTCCCTTCAGATGGACAACAGTTTTTGTAAGATGGACGGTTGGCACTGAGAAAAATCTCTACTTTCTGTTTGAAAATCTCCCCTTCATTTCGTTACTTTCTTTGACAGACAGGATAGCCCTGGCCATGAAATGATGCTCTCTTGGCTTGCAGACAGGGTGCTGGACACAGCGCTGGTGCTGCTGCTCTCCCCCCTGCACCCAAAACCAAAGCTCTGCCTCCAACCTTCTCCCACACGACCAAGAGGAGAGCTGCACGTAACTCCTACTCCAGGTAGCCTGGTGTAGCAGGTACTGATCAGCCCAAGCTGCGTTTGTCAGAGACAATTACAGACCTACCTCACCCGAGGTGAATATCATACATCGATGCCTGAGGTGTCCCCCCTGCAGCTGGCTGGCCTCGCGCACTCGTCACAGAGGGCAGGAGGGGCCACATGCCAGCAAAGGGGATCTCTTACCCATGGGATGAAAGGCACAGACTCTACAATCATCATACGAGCAGTAATAGCTGGGTCTGTAGCTCTCAATCTCATCCCAGCACCAGTTTCCCGGCCAAAAGATCAGCAGCACCATGGAGACTCAGCCCACCTCGGCCTGTAGCTTTTGGTAGGGTGGCGGATCAAGCATCTTCTGCCTGGAAAGACACTTTGGATGAAGCTTCTGACAGAGACCAAGGCCAGGGCTGGCTCAGATGCCTTCACACCCCGGTGACGTGGTTGGTCCTCACCCTGCAGCCTCCTCAGCTGAATGTGATCAAATACAATTTGGCAGCTGTAAAGCTCAGTTACAAACTGCCTGGGAAGAGATTACCTTCAGTTTCAAGAACATTTCTTTTAATCTGAAGAGAAGCAGACACCTCCCCTCTCCTCCCCGTGAAGCCTCTGCTTTATGAACAGAGCCAAACTCATTCTCAAACACCAGAATTTGAACCATTATGTTCCTCTCTATATTCCCACATGTTATTTAACTTCTTCCACATGGAAAAAAATTATTGTAACTGTGCTTCCTTCTGTTTCTTCTCACAGAGGAAGGAGTCAAAGAGTGAGGCGCAAACCTGAAAAATGATACCAACTGCTCTGGCATCTTCTCCAAGAGCTCTCTGGCCACTGTGGCTCCTTGGAGGACAACAGTAGGCAGCATCGTCAGGCGATTTCATACAGAATTTGTGCCATTGCTTCTCTGTCCAAAGGGGACACCATTCTGCATCAATACAAATGTAGAAAACAGAAGAGGCTGTTTACCATTTATAGTCTCCAAGGACTAAGGGATGTGCTCGTACATAGTTATTCTACCTGTTTTGTTTTCTCTCCCAGACACCAAGATTAATGAAAAAAGGCAAGTAAGACTGCATTTGTAGACACTGACTACATTATTGCTGAACACAGAACTTAACACTGAACGTCTGGGTCATTTAAAAGGTGACATGCATTTGTGAGAAAATGCATTTAGTTTATTTATGGACAACAGAGTCAGACTGGATTCACTATATCATAGGCTTTCCCAAGTGAAATGCTCCAGTCAAGGTACACTAAGTGAAGACATCTCACAACTGGGGAGGAAGCTTGTTCTTTTTCAGCAAGTTGCTTGTTATATGGCATATTAGGTATTAATGGATTAAATAACTTTTACTAAGACATGACCTGCTATTTCCACAAACAAGTCTCTTACCTGTACCACATTTTCTTCCTACAAACTCTTTGATTTTCATTTAAAGTCTATCTAAAAGGCTAAAGACTCAGGCACTCCACTCAGTTGCATTGACATTATCTTTTAATTAGCAGAGGTCACTTAATGCTTTTAGTATAATCAACAGTTGCTTTCTTTCTATGATCAACTACAAGAGCATCCCAGTTAATGCAGACTGATTAAAACTTGAAAATCCTTTAGCATAAAAGTATTTCAGGACAAATATAATCAAGCTATTGCATGTAGATCATTTTCCTTGACAGCTTTGATTGCCACTCCATTAGCGTGTGACTGATTATCACTGCACAGTATCATTTTATGGAAAACACCCTGATTTGTGCAGCGCTGCCAGGTCACAGGAAGAACAATTCAGGATCTGTGGGTAAATGGCCTCTCTTCTTGTATCGTGGGTCTCACCAGAGGACTGACAAAGCTGTGGCTGAAATTAATCTCCAGGGCTATCTCCAGCTGCGTGTGTCTGACATCCTTTAAGTGCTTCCAAAACCTTGTCTCAGAAGAAAATTAGGGTTCACATGTGCTTGGTAAGTGATAAATAAAGCTCACACTGGAGGTGCACACACAACTCGCCGCTCGGCGTTGCAGCTGAATGCACATCTAAAAAATGTGACCAATTGTATAATGTCTTGCAAGAATGAATCAGTTTCCTCATACATAGATGAAGCTGGGATCCTTGCCTGATTTCAGTGGAGAAAGACCTATTGGGTGTTTGGTAACAGGCGATTTGTCCGAAGTGAATGAGTTTTTGGCAGTAGGGATCACGTTCAATTCAAGACAGTGGAAAGTCTTCTTGCTCCAGTCACCTGCCCTTTTAAGGGACAGATTTTAAAAGCTAAAGGCAAACAGACAGGGCTACTGTCTCCAATACCTAATATCTTTGTTAATCCTTACCCTTTTGACCCATTTACAAAGAAAATTATTCCAAGAAACCAATGGCAAGAACTCCTTTATAATCCTTGTATCATATCAGCTACTGAGTTTGCAAAGTCAGTAAAATGAGAAGAGCTCTTACTATGCCCGTTACAAATTAACGAAGGCTCCTTAGTCTTGGTAGCTTTTTTTTGCTAGACAAGGAGCATATGCCAGAAAACATATGGCAAACAACAAAATCAGGATGAACCAGACCAAAAAAAAAAAAAAAAATAGAGCAAGGATTTCTATTTAAAAAACAATTACATAAAGCTCCCTTGGAATGGCCATATACATCCACGAACCAGCCGTATTCATCTCCTCTGCTGCATTTAGGTTATGAAAGGATTTAGTTTCACAAGAAAAGAATTTGAGACATAAGGAATGCAGGACAATTTTAAATTAAGCACCATGACTATGGTAACATCTGCAATAGATTGAGTGCCCTAAACACAGTACAGGAGATAACAGTCGTCTTATCTACGGTTTGGTAAATAATTTCTCCTACCTCAAGGGTCATTACATCTTCAGCTCTTTCTGTCATTTGTGATTCCACTGAGGGGCTGAAGAATAAAGCCTCTACAGGTGCTTATGGTGCAAGTGAGCAGCTATAAATAACATCCCCATGTTCGGCTGTGCAGGACAAGAAACCTCATTCGTATCCTGACGTTCCTTCATTAGACGCCAACTTTCAGCCCTACAGATCTCAGCATCTCCCGACATCGAATCTGGCAGGCAGTCACTAAGCAGCAATATGAGCCATTAGGGAAAAGCTTTTTTGCTTTCCTACATCTCAAAAGCTCCATAGTCGTCTCCCGAGAGAAATGGGGAGTTGGGGTGGGGGGAAAATCCCACCAAGTGGCATGTCCCCATCTGGCCTATCAGCAGAAAAATCTTCCCCTCCAGCCCTAAAGTTTGAATTTATTAGGTGGGGGATAACATCAGCTGAGAGCAGATCCCCACTGCGGGGGTAACACTCGCACATCTTTCCCCACACAGCTGCTGGGTCTTTGCTCCAAAGTGGAGCACGAGGCCCCCTCTGAACTGCCCAGGCATGAGCCACTCACAGCCCACTGCCCTGGGAGCAGCATGCTATGGCTCTATTGCAGGCTGATGGGTGTTAAAATAAACTTGTATGTCCATAGCTGGAGACTGTGTTTCTGTTACTGGGGAAAAGATTTAAGACCGGGGCTGGTGCAGTAGCCTTGTCCCTGCCAGTCCCCAGATGTATGCGGGCTTGGCGCTGCCTGCGTGAGGCACCGGCACAAAGAGGAGCTCAAGCACAAGGCTGTGAGGGAGCCTTGTATGGGTGCTGTTTTTTGGAGAGTGCCAAAAAGAAGAGGGTCATCTTAACTAAAGAGAAGGGGGGAAATCTCCAGTGAGATTTAGTGTACAAAGGTACTAAAATTAAAAAAAAAAAAAATTAAAAAGCTAAGAAAAAGGCAAAGGGGCACTTAGACCAGACAGGCAGAGCTAGACACATAAGTGATGCACAGAGATCTCATGGGACAAGGTCAGGACAGAAGTGACAGCTGGTCTGAAGAAATAGTATTTTAAGATCCAAAACCCTGTCAGGAAAACCCAACCCTGCGGCCGATAGAGAAGTTCAGTAAAAATGGGCAGGCAGAAAAAGGACACGAGGTACATAAATACATGCTTATTCAATAAAGCAAGAAATGGAATGGCAAAATTGAGCAAACAAGGCTGCCTGGTGATGGGAGACAGCCTGATTTATTTGCCTTGCTGAAACACGGTAGCGTGGAAAACACAGCGGGGAAACTGTGTTGTCTCGGTAGGAATTATTCAACAAAGGAGGGTTAGGTCATGGCTAGAGCACCAGAAAGAGCCTCTGGAAGCCAAGTTTCCAAAGGAAGAAAAATCACACAGACGATGCATAATTGATGCAGATGTACTAGGAGTGTTGTACGCTCTGGGGACAGAGAGAAAAATTTTTTTTTTCAAAAATCAACGAACAGTTAATAATAAAGCAGTAGTGACTTCTAATTACCTGTATACAACAGATTACAGCCCATGCCATAGTGACAACCTGTTTCTTAGCAACTCGGAGGCAGGTTTTGGAAGGGCTCCTTCCAGGGAGAGAAGCTCCCATCTCCCGGGGACCAAAGTTTACCCGTAAACTCTGCCTGGACCATGAGGTTTTAGGGGCTGCAGTACATTGTAGCGATGTAATTTACCTCCCATAGGAAGACATCACACTAAAAATAAACAAAAGATTTGGGAACATGGACAGGGCTCAAACAGTCCTGTAAATGAGCATATTCAAATCATGAATTTGGCATCAGGGATGCCCAAGCGCTTCTGGCAGAACAGGGGTGCAGCATTGCCTGAGCCAGCAGCACAGAGGAAAGTGCAGATTATCAGGGCCAGATGGCTTCACCCAAAAGCTCTGCAAGGAGACAGCAACTGAGCCACTAGCGTGGAGAGCCCTTCTCCTTGAGAAATGCTCAAGACAAATCCATTTCCCAGCCATGATTTTTTTTTTTTCCTTGTGCAAAGAAGATGATTATTTTGAGAAGCCATTAAAAGTTACACACAACTCGGTGAACAGTATATTTCTGTAGAAGAAAACTGCACCTTTCTGCAAGCTAATCTGCAAAATAATAAGGGGAACTCGCATATAAATCATACGATCTTTGGAAACGTCTTGGGCAAAGGCACTGGCAAGGGTCTCTTGATGAGCTGAAGTATCCAGGAGAGAGGGAGTACTGCCATGGCTCAAGAACTGGTTAAGAGACAGGCATAGCTGGTTAATTTTTAAAAGGATCAAAGACCTGCATCACTGCTGATGATTAATAAATTAATGAGCTAGAAAAGCACACAAAGAATAAATGTCAAATACTAGAGAGAAGCTAGAAAAACTCCAGGAGTTCCGGAAATCTGCATAAACAGACATACAGAAACATAAACACACCGAGAGTACAATGCAGCCCTACCCCTCAGTAGACGTGAGTCTTTTAATTCATTGGAAACTGCTTCCAATAATAATTAATAGTGAAATGAAATGGGACTGCCTACAACACCCCTGCCAAAACTTTTTTCTCTGAAGTGCTGGCTGGGAGAGTGGCTGGCAGAAGTGTCACCATGTAAAATGACATCAGCCCCCACCTCTGATGCAATCCTAGCGCTGCTTAAGTCCCAGGAGGGCCAAGTTGTGGATTTCAGTGCAGGCGGTGCCAGCCCCCACCCTCCATCTTTGACCGATGGCAAAAGTCCAAAGTGCAACACAAAAACCCACCAAAAAGCAGCAGTCCAGGTCTGATTAATTCCAAGAGGAGACGAGTAACAGAATATACTGGAGGTAAACTGACACCTGCCCCCAGGGAGAGAAACTTGGGCATCTCTTCTTAGTAAAGAAGAAAAAAAAAAAGACAGACAGACTGAAAAAAAAGAACTTGGATGACAGGAATCTAAAAAGTGATGGAAAGATATGCTGGGGGACAGAAAAAAGCTGCAAGGAATGTGCTGTACTTCACAACATGTCTGTGTCCAGCAAGATTTCGCCCAACGGTGGGATTTGCACAAGGATTTACACAGGATTCGTGGTCACATTCCTTTTTATCCTTCTTCATTTAAATGTCCCAAGCACAAAATTTGGTAAGAAAGTCACTGTATTATTGCATTCAGAAGAAATCTTTCCCATACAGCCGTACTGTGATGCAGCATTGCAATGCATATATTCTCATGAAAGATGCTTTAATAAACTGCTCTATTAAAAATAATCTGCCAACTGGAGAGTATCAACTGGGTGAATACGATATTAGAGAGTTCTCAGAAAGTAAACATGGGAACAAGTAAACACAGTTTTATCAGGAGGGGACAAAACCCAGAAAGCCTTAGAAATAAGCAAAACTGTTTAGTATTTGCAAAACATAAGGCAAAAATTTTTAGCTGAGTACTGAGTCAGTGGGATCTGGGATGTCCTGAGCCAAGTCCCTTCTGCTGAGACCAAGCTTCTGCCATGCAGACAGAGGTTGTACTTCCTCCTGTTGTCTCCAAAGTGACAACAGCATCCTCAATTGATGTCATTGCATGAAGCTAATATTAAATGCTTTCAAATCTGATCAATAAAATACAATTTACATTAAATGACCAGAAGGCTGTCAATTTTGTTTTTTAATCCTAGACTTTCTCATGAGTTCCTGACTCAAAAGGAAAACATTATGGTTATTAAGTAAGTAACGATTGATTTATTACGTACTATTCGGAAATGTTTTCTTTGAAGCATGCATTAAAAGGTCACGTATTCCCAGCTTTTTCTTCGAGTGAAATGTTAAAAACACTGAATAGATAATATCCAGGGCAGTTTTGCAACCAAGGGCATCAGAAAAAGGTTTGAAGTATCTGTTCTTAATTTACTTAACCTTTTTTCTTGAAAAAAAAATTCTTTAATATTCTGCATTGAACTAACTACCTAGTTTTCTTGTTAGGAAAAAGCAGTGCTACGAACAACATGATGCCTTCTGGACTCACCATTCCTGGATGCAGACATTACACACAGAAACTAGGGGGGGGATGGCACGTTTGGCAGTGACTCAAACACCGTACCCAGGGAGCAAACAGACTACTTGCAAGAATTCAAATCAAAGCATCACTCAGACTTCAAAATGTACAGACACGTTTTTCAGCTGCAATTGCTCCTGTTGACTGTTGTCCAACTTTGCAATTAATGACAAGGCAGGGAATACTTCGTACTCCAAGAGCACCTCCATCAAAGGAATCCGCCGTGTTTCACCAACGCTAATGCAGCCGCTGCTGCGGGACGGGATATGCCAGGACGCCGGGTCCCAGCAGGAGCGGGGTTTCCACCTGGCTGTCTGGGTACCAAGAGCTGCAGTGCCCCATTCCCTCGTCCTAATGAAAGTGTCACCGAGCCGCTTTCTCACTCAGAAGAGCTCCCAGGCTTCCAAGCAACACCCGTTCAAGCATCACTTCAGCACCTACTCAAGGACTTTGCTGGAGATGTAGCACTCAGGCTCTGGCTGCCCAAGTCCTCACGCTGTGAAGCCCTCTCTGCTCCTCACCAAGTGGGAGAGCCAGTACAGGCACAGGAGGCGAGGGCAGAGGGACCAGAGCATCCCACCCTGCCCCTTGCCTGCTGGAAAGCTGCTGACACAGATACACAAATAACCGATAACATTAAGCTACTGGGGAGGAGGGAGTTTTGTAAAGCAGAATGCAGGCTACTTAAATAATGGATTAAGAGGCATCAAAGAATGTGTGTAAAAGGACAGAGAGGGAAGGTCTGATATTTTAGACTATGCTAGACCACAATGAATAAATTATAAGAAAGGATGAATACTTTACTAAGTATAAAGATGTCCAGCAAAAAAAAAGTTCCTACACTTCTCATCTCCCACTGGGTCCCAAATGAAAACAGAGCTGAGGACTCAGCCAGTCCATGAGGTTTTTTCCATGTACATTTTCATCTGGACTGAGGCGTCTTCATAGCACCCCTCCTGTCTTTAAGCCTTGGATTCTTTCACACCAGAGACAAGCTTGCTTATTTTTCTGATGCTACTTGAAGTCCTCCCAGTCATAACAAACTAAGAACACCCAGTCAGTTTGACAAAGATGAAGTGATAGGTAGGAGGCATATTTCATTACGCTATCAAGGCTTTGGCGTGGTAATTGGTGAAGAAACAATTCAGAGCTGTCAGCTCGATACACACGCCTTTCCACTGACTGATATGCCGAGTCCTTGATGGGGTAATGAATGATGTCCAACAGCGGTCACCGCCGCGCTCGCACCCTCTTGCCCAGCCTCCTCCCAAAGCCCTGACCAGCGCGACCAGCCCTCCCCATCACGGACACGGCCCCTCAGCCACCTCCAGGGCAGGTTGCCCCACCTGACACAGGACTGTGATGAGGATTTTAATTGTCTGCACGATTCAAAAAAAAAAAATCAAATGCTGAACAGGGATAACCCCCGCTGCAGTCTCAACCAGAGCTGCACACACACTAGACCGACACTAGCACATCCAGGATCTGCCCATGTTCTTCACCCGACACAGACCCATGGATGATAATGGAGAGATGCCAACTTGTGGCAGTCAGTTATTGACCTTCACTGTCCATGGCAGCCTTCCTCTTCCCTCAGGGTTTGTCTCACCCTGCACCACTGAAAGGAAAATGATAGTTTCCAGGTTTCATCACATATGCCCATAGAGGGACTCCAAAGAGCCCTAATTCAAACACCAAAGTTAATGATGGATGTATTGCTCTTGTGTCATAGAAAGGGAGAGTGTCTGCCTTGTTTCAACACTTTCATCATATCTCAAAACTCACCTGCTTTCCATCCTTCTTGCACAGTAATTCGAACAATTACTACCCTGTATTAACATTTAAAGCTTATTTTTATTTTGCTCAACTGTTGAAAGCTGTGGGTCAGACAGCTGGCAGAGAAATCAACTCCACCGGCTTCAACCAACAAGCAGGGGTAATGCAGGACACCCTGGGGCAGCCAGGGGCCTGCGTCACTCAAAGGTTTTCAAACCTGCAAAGAAAAGCCAATCCAGTTCCATTTTTAACGGCCAGCTGTGGGATAACTTCAGAAAAGGGGTAATCTGCAAAGCTCAGATATTTTTCTATAAAAACAAATGTCCTCATGGTAATTTTTTTTTTAAAACAGAAAAAGAACTCTACCATTTTCCAGTATTTTCTTACTATTTTCTGAGTGTCAGTGGTCTACATTTTCAACGACACCAGATGCACATGCACACATACCCCCCCCCTTGGTGAACTACATGGGAGAAGTAATTAGGTAGTGGAAGGTGCAGGATATGTTGCAAGACCAGGTAATGTATTGCCTAAGTCAAAATCAAGACTTTGTAGCAGAAAAGAAATTGCATTAACTGCTACAAAGTGACAGTTTGGCACAGAATATTTTTACAAGAAAAGGAGAAAGAACAGTTTGCTCCAAAAGATTAACTGAAAATTATTTTCCAACACCAACTAAGTTGCTTAAAGAAAAACTGTAGAAAAATATTCTGATATTATAGCATCTCAATAGTCCTACGCTAAAACCTAAAATCTCCCTGGATTAATTTTTTCCAGACATTTCCTTCTACAAACAGGAAGGAGGAGAAACAAAACCATCATCTGCAGAAGCAGTTGCTTTATTGTACTCCTCGGTGAGCTGACTGTTTGCATCTGAAATGAGATTCCTTTTGAACAGCCCAGACAATGTTGGAAAGGGTTCTAGTGCCACCTTCTGCACTCTGCTAAAATAGGCAGTAAATGCTGTTGTGCCTTACCTGGAGATAGGATGCCCTCTCCAAGGCAAGGGACATCTCCAGGCAACAGAGACCAAGGGGACAAGCAGGAGCCACCTCAGCCAACACTGCGGTCTCACAGCATGCCCTGAACGCGAGTGGGCTCTTCTAAAAAGCAGAGAAGACCAAGGAGACTTACTGAAACATAATGTCCAGCTCAGTTACTGACTCTGAACACACGAGCAGACAAAGCAGAGCTCAAGTTCTGAACTGATGATATTCAGCAAGTAATAAATAAACCCAAATTCTAAGAAGTGATGGGGTAGCTGAGCTCTAGACAATTCATTTCTCACCCTCTACTCGAAAGCTTTATACTGTTATGATGTACTATGTTGTTTCAAATACTTTTCTAAGGGCCAAAACCAAATCCGATATGAAAAAATCCAAGTCAAAAAAAATGTCATTTTAGATGTTATACATATTCAAAACAAATTCAAGTATTTTTATTCTCAGTAATAGTGTCTTTTTTTTTTTTTTTTTTTTTTTGCTACTTCTCCTTCTTTTTGATTTGCCATGGAAAGATAGGAAGAGGAAGGAAAACCACAAAAACATAAATGAAAGTAAGAGATACAGTCTGCTCTTTGTTTTGGAATTTCACTCCCTTATCCAAAAGACAATGGTAATAATAGCAATAGTTCAAGTTATATTATACTTAATACATTTATATATATATATATAATTTATTATATTATATTTGTATATAAACATTATTTTTATATTTTATTCATCTATATTTTTATATTCTAAAAATATTTCTGTTTTAAGAGAGGACAGCAACATATAAAAAATATGTTTGAGAACATGCCCTATCAAACAGTGACCAAACACCCCCCAGCCAACCTCTGCTGCCCTTCCCAACTCCTCTCTCCAGCACAATTTACAAGTCACCACCCAGTTTTTCAGCCCCATCCATTCTCCCCAAGAGCCCCACCTGGCTGGGGGTACTGCCCCCTCCTTGCCTGGTTTGGGGAATTCAGGTCCTTTTGTTTCTCCCTCCTGTACCTCCTTGCAGTTTATGACAGTAACATTTTCACTTCCCTCATTCTTGGCTTTGTCCCAGAGGGTTTGACACACTTCAGTTGATTTATAATTGCATTCACAGAGGGCTTTCCAGCCTCAGGCTTGGGAACGACTCTGTCCGTTTTACCCGCCCGCAGCCTTTACACTTACTCACTCCTTCCTCCTCACCCCTCTCATTCCCCTGGGCAGCTCCCACCCCACCTCCACAAAATGCTTTTATCAGCTGCACTATCTGAGATACCCCTACCATAAATTGCTCAATTCCACCAACACACTAGCTACTAAAACTTCAGACCTGGACTCACCCAGAGTGGCTCAGTCATCTTCTTCCAGCTCTATTTTTTTCTAGCAATGTTACCCCAAACACAACCAACATCTGTCTACCTGCTTCGAGGTACCGCCACACCAGAGGAGCAGCTCACGCAGCCACCCCGACACCTCTATCTACAGGAAAAATGAGTCTGTGGCAAACAGTTTAAGCTGGAGGCTTTTGCTAAGACAACTGACTTTCGCTGAAATGAGGTTGAAAGCCCTCAGAGAAGCTGACCGACACAGTTCGCAGGCGGGAGGAGCAGCCCCCATTCCGAGTAGGTCAGTTGCTTCAGGCTTAGCATCCTCACACCCACACTGTGAGATTAGGACCTGAAATGCAAGAAGGAGGATGAGAATTCATGAATGGATAACGAAGAGCCGAGCTACTTGTGCCGTTTTGGGGCCAAAGCCAAAATAATATTTAGTAGCGGTTCTTTTATTTCAGACAAAAAGCGTGATCCACAAGAAATGTGTGCTCAGAGGAACGGAAGTAAGAGCTCAACTTCAAGGCAAACACTGCAAATTGAAACAATTATTCAATGTTGAAATCAAAGAAAATTATCCCTCACATTTTACCCTTCTGAGCAGATAAAAAGCTTTCAAGTAGAACATTTCCTTCATTTTCTCTCCTGCTTAAAAAAATAGAAGATTTAAGAGACATTCTAAACCCTGAGTTCTCTCATTAATGGTACAACTGGTAAGATTAACAGCAAAAATTGAACAATTTAATAATTATTTAATTGCTTTTAAAAATGTATTGCCTTAATATTTATAATTGTACTCTTAAAATTAATAATCCTGATTTGCCACCTCCCCATCACAAACCATTTCTCACACTTACCCAACTTCCACAGAACTTCACAAAGAAAAAACTGAAAATACACCTTGAAGACTTCTGAAGTAAAAAGGAAAGACACCATGTACATCCATAAATTATTTTTTATTTCAAATCCAGCTCTCGGTTTACACTGTACATGAAACACAGGCAATCCTGTAAGCATTCAGGATTGGCAACGTTCATTAAGTCCCAAAACTAAATTTATCATGCTGATACCAATGTGACAGTTATACACAGACTCTAAACTTAAGTAAACTGGAGAGACCAAAAACAAACAAAAAAAAATTCAGAAGTAGCAAGGAACAAGATTCCTGTAGTCTGTTAGGAAAATATAATCCAGAGCCATATCCTGCCTAAAGAACAAGTGACCCAAAAGTCTCATGGATTCCCTCAGATTCCAATTTCCAGGCAGACCAAGACAGCCCAGACACTCTTAAAGAAAGTCATGAGCCAGATCTTTGCTGTTGTCCAAACTCTCCCTCAGGACTTATTGGCAGTCTCATTAATCCAACCGAACCTGTTTCTGCTGCCAAGATAATTTTGTGACTATTTGTAAAGCTAATTGACCAAAATACTATTTTCATCCCAGTAATATTAAGCCATAAAGGCTGAAGAATATGTTGGCCATCAGCTGTCAACGCTGGACTCAAATTTGCTGAAGCTGGTGAACACTGGCAGGATATTTTGCCCTTGGATTAAGTCCCCACAGCCTCTCTTCCACGCATTCAGGCATATGTTCGACCACTTGTTTCAGTGAGTCCTAACATAGCTTGAAAGAAAAGCTCCTCATTAGCTGCTTCTGTACAGATTCAAGCACATGCCTGCACTGGCTTCTACAGCATCATCTGCAGCACAGAAAGTTAAACATATACAAATATTTTCCACAAAACAATCTTAAAACGCCTGGCAACAAAGCCATCAGTGCAAGATGATAGCGTTATCTCTGAATGATTCCCAGATAAATAAATCTGAATATCAGTTTGGACCTCAGAACATCAGGTTGTCATGGCAGGAGAAAGCAGAGACACATGACTCTATGCAATTAATAGTATTTAAAACATTTGCCTCTAAAACCTGGCAAACTATGACCAAAAATTTTACACTATTTTTTTTTTAATTAAAAAGCTTTTTATTAAAAACATTATCAAATATCTGTGCACAATTCATAGTTAAATGTCATCTTTATTTTGAGTTGGTTTCATTCAGACTCAGACATTCTACTGACTTTTTTTTTTCCTGTAAAAATCCTACAAGGTAAAAAAAAAAACCACCCCACACACAAATACAGGAAATTGTATTTTTCAAGAGCTTCTTTTTCTTTTTTTTCCATGTCAAGAAGTGCAATTTTGCTTCTATGGTTCTTTAAAGTAAAACAGTTTTATCCATCAGTAACACAATACACTACGCTAAGAATTGCACCAGATACCTTAATATATCTTGTGTATCAGCTATATCCAGCTTTTCCTATGCACTGCTTAAGGTCATGAGAGATCTATATGAAAAATATGCTTAGAGTAACTCATCTTCACCAGTATAGGCAGGTCAGTAAATGTACCTACACTCTGTGAAATTGCCTATGACTGCTGGAGAATGGAAGTCAATAATATCTACAATTATACCAGTGAAATGTTTACATTTACTGTAACTGTCTTGCTTTTGCATACAAATGTATGCTCTGCTTCAAGCCACTGAGGCTGTATGATTATACTGCAAGTCTATCATGGGAATACATTCTCAAAAAAATCCATAATTTAACATATAACTCTGGTTTTTATCTCACTGAACTTGATTCTTCCACACATTCTTCTGGCCCCACTTAAGACAACAGAACTACTCCCTTTTTTATCCCCCACTAGCACCAACATGTCAGCTCCAGAGGGAACTTTATAAAGAATTTGGCTTTGGCTTAATATTTCCTTCACTGAAAACAGTGAACTATGCTACTGGCTTTGGAACGATTTTCAAGTTTTCGAGATTGACTCTTCGACATTTTGAGAAAACAAGAATATTAATAGATCAGGCTTTTAATGACTCCAAGAACAAGGTTCCTCATGACTTCATTTCCTTTCAGCTGCAGCTGAAAGATGCCCAGTACATCTTATCATTTGTCATAAAAAACTATAAGTCCATTCCCTTTAGGATCCTAAAAAAGACTCAAGTTTTATTCCAATTTGCTCATTTTGTTCCATTACAGAGTGCTGTTTTATGTGAAAAAGTAGGAAACACCCAGATTACCTTATGTTCTAAGTATTCACTAAGGAAAAGATTTACCTGCTTTGAGATAGAAGACTGACTAAACCTACTGAGCAGACCTGTTATATTTTAGCATTTAAACCGAGAGGGAGAAGAGTCAAAGTTTATATTTAAATGCAAAAACATAAAGACACACTGCTCCCCAACCGGAAAATGTTTCTAAACTTGAAATAGAAGTGTCTGTTGTACCAAACAACAAAAGTTAAAGCTTGCTTAACCACTTCATTCTTACAACCACTATTATACAAAGGAAGATCTTCGAACTTAGAAACAATACAGGGACAAGCACAGCAATGACATGGGTGGTGATGGAAAGGAACTAACCAGCCATCCTGCAACCACTGTGTCATGTAACTCGACTTCAAATGACATACTGGGCAGTGTCTTACAATAGAAGGGCAATTCCTATTCAGATTTTTACTTACAGGTATAGGACTGTAGTATAAAAGCATCCAGCTTCTTAAAAAGAGGAACTGAGAGGCCTAGTTCACTCCCAGAGAGACTACACTGACAAACCAAGCTGTAACACTCTCCACCCTCTAGCATTTCCTCACAGAACAGTAGGCATAAATTATTACAAAATTAGTATCTACCCCAGAAAATCTTTCATGAAATGAATGGACATATCTTTGTATAAAGACAAGTATTTCAGAATTTGGAATGCAAAAATACAGCGCAAAAAGAGTTCTGAAAAATAGGTTTTACATAACAAAACCTCCCAGAATTACAGAGCAGGATTATAAAGATAAGGTATCGTGCTAAGAAGTGATTTGACAAGTTAATAATGGGTTATTTCCCTCGCAGAGGTTTACGTGTTTCATACCAGCATTTTGCTTTATGTTGTTACAATATTTTTATGGAGCATTATTTAAAAATAATATTTCAGTCAGAAGTTTAATTTAGAATTCATCATGTTTTACCCTAAATGGCCACTTGGAATGCTGTGAAACATGATTTGCAGCCAGAAGCACCAAGTACATAAATTCTTCCACATCAAAGGAGTAGTTTGTAAATTTTGGATGTTCTCCCAGTGTTGGGTGGTGTCCCTAGACAAATGAAATAGGCCTTTTAGACAGAAAAAAAAATACATATTCCATTCAAAAAGCAAGAAAAAAACCTGAGCATCTGCCATTTTAATTTATTATTTCTGATCCACTGATCTGCTATGAGGCAAAAGAGTCAGCAAAGTAATTGCGGAACAGCAATGCTATGGACAGCTTGGATTAATGGCCAATTAATTTAATTTCTCTTCTTCCCTCAGCCACTAATATCAAATAATTTCTTACCCACTACAGGGAAGTCAGTTTGGTCTAAAGAAACCATATTCCAAGTATCAGAATAAAGACAGGTAAAACAAGCTAACCCCTCAAGTTATAGCACCCCCCATTGCACCAGTGGCCATCATTACCTGATCTTGAGGGAATACTTTATTCCTTTTTCGCCAAGTGATGTAGTGAATGCCTCTCAGCCTTGCCAAATCCAGGTAACAACGTTCATCTTCACAATTGTATCTGGGGACAGGCAGAAATATCGTATTTACCTACAGAAATTGTGGTGAAGTTTACCAGGGTGAAACAGGAAAAAAAAACTTCAGGCCAAAATGTTTGTTGTCCATTTCTAAGGCTCCAAAACCATGGACAAATTCTACTCCACTGAAAACAACAATAAGGGCTACCATCTGTTCTCAAAATGTGGCCTAGGAGGCAGTTTGGGGCACATCGGCATGTCAGGCATGCCCGGGTCCAGCTGCAGCAGCTCCTGGGCACGGGTTTCTGAACTTATTTGGAGACTGGACAAAATGTTCTCAAACCAAGATTATGCTGCAAAGCACCAGCTCCACAGCCTTCCCACAGCAGAGGCTTTAAGCAGAATTTCCCAGGATGGAGAATTCTGTGCTCTTCCAAGAAGCGTGCAGCATTTCTGTTCAGTTCTGCAGAACTGGAGTGGCTAGTAACAACCATACTTTGCGACAAAATTTGGCCACAAAAATGATCAGAGGGATGGAACACGTCTCCTACAAAGAAAGACTGAGAGTTGGGGGTGTTCAGCCTGGAGAAGAGAAGGCTCCGGAGAGACCTTATAGTGGCCTCCCAGTAATTAAAGAGGGGTTATAAGATGGGGACAAACTTTTTAGCAGGACATGTTGCGACAGGACAAGGGGTAATGGTTTAAACTAAAAGAGGGTAGATTCAGACTAGATATAAGGAAAAAAATTGTTTACAATGAGGGTGGTGAAAGACGGGAACAGGTTGTCCAGAGAGGTGGCAGATGCCCCATCCCTGGAAACACTGAGTGTCAGGTTGGATGGGGCTTTGAGCAACATGATCTAGTTGAAAATGTCCCTGCTCACTGCAGGGGGATTGGACTAGATGACCGTTAAAGGTCCCTTCCAACCCAAACTATTCTATGAAAATATGTTTAAAAGGAAGCTACTAGAGAAATTTAGGTAAAACAGAATGACACTCAGCTAAGCTTGACCAGCCAGCTGGTGCTCATGTCCTGAGCATAGAAAGGAGTACATAATTAACCTTCAGGGGATCTTTAACACCCTGGATATGCATCTTATGTAATCAATTCACCTGGATCACCAAAATACCATTTAATCTCAGACTCATCAGGCAGAATCTGACCAGTGAGGCTTTCTCTTTTTTGCCATTTACCCCAAGCTACCATTGACCAGGCTGCATTTTATTTATACCATGCCATCTTAAGAAATCACAAGCTAAACCTGTATGATACAGCTATGCTATATTTTATAATGAAAGCTTCCTCAATTTCAGTTCCCAGAAGAGGCTGCCAAATATGAAGTCTGGATGAGGATGCAAAACAAACATTCATAGTCAACCACTAGCATGGGAAAGTGCTTCATTAACGTATATGAACAGACATTAGCAGTTGTGGTATAAGAGGGAAAAGAGAGAGAAACACTTACAGTTCAAAAACAACAGCCCAGTCTGGCAGAAAGAGCAAATGGGTAAGTCCAGCTCCATGCATCCCAATGAATATATCAGAGTTGTGGGTAATTCTCAATTGCTCTGAAAATTCAAGTTCCCTGCAGACAACACCAAAAAAACAGTGATCTGGCATGCCTATCCATCTCAGCAAGAATTAGTTACATGTAGAAAGCACAAAATTAACTTAAGGGAATACTGAAAGAGAGAATTGATTTTTTGAGGAACAATACTAAGAATCACAAATGCTGCAGCCAGCAATAACTCAGCATGGAATTAAAAGAAATGCAGACAGGTTTCAAAACTTCACAAGAGTCAGTTCCAAAAATCTGAATTTTTTTTTTAAACAAGATAAAGCTTTTGTAAGTTTGGGTTTTTTTCACTTGCCTTTAAAAAAAAAAAAAACAAAAAAAAAAACCCACAAAAAACCTGCATCACCTCCTTTAAAACAAAACTCAACAGGAAGGACCTAAACTGCGTTTAATGTAATGTAGAAATATACAATTCCCACCTAAAGGTGTGGATATCCAACCTGAACTTATGCATAGGACATCAAGCAGAAATAAGGAGACCAGGCTTTTTTCAGATCCTGGAACTGTCACTCTCATCCTTTAACTGTAAGCTCCAAATAAAGTATCCTCTTTAAATAACCAGGTATTCCCTGAGCACACAAGAAAAGACTGGACTGAAGATACTTAATTGTAAGAGAAGATAGACAACTGGAAAGGGAAATTACAACAGGCTTCATTCGGGTACAACCAATTCATACATTAAAAAGGAAAAGAGTAACGCCCTCTCTGACCAGTTGGAAGAGAGTAGAAAGAAACTGGAGGCTTAAACTGCAACAAGAAAGTTTAAACTGCTTAAACGGCTATAAGGACAGACAACGGGGAAATCCCTCTAACTATGGTCACAGCGATGCTGCAAGATAGCTGTGGAAATCGCTGAATGGTACCACAAACAGTTTCTACAAGCAGAGGAATTGCGGAAGCACCACTTGGTCATGCTTTCAAGTGGGATGGTCTAGATGCCCTCTCAAGGGTATCCACCCTCTTTTCTATTATTAGATTGCTCAAGTGCTTTTCTTGGCAGCAGAATCGGAAGCAACTCAACTGCCTCACACTGTCTCTGCTTTGGTCAAAACACCACTGATCTCTCACTGCTGGTCCAGTTTCTCACTCTTCCTGAATGATCCATGACAGCACCATTGAGTAGATGGGAGCTGCTGCCATTTGGCACTGCCATACACCATTTGGGAACTTTTTCAAGCCATTTCTTACTGGCACAGTGCTTATTACATCTAGGCACCACAAATGGACCTCAAGTGGTGTCTTCAGGGGCCAGCAGAGCCGCAAATAAGCCAAGTTATTACTCAGTACTAAACTAAGGCTCACATAAAATAAGACACTAGCATCATACAAGAGAAACCCCTGTTGGCCTGCAGTTACTGCAGAGCATTAGCAAATCCCAAAGGTTGATGGAAACACAGCTGGTTTTGGGAGAGGGGAGGAAACACAAAGAAAAGTGATTTCAAAACTTGTCCATCATATAGTAGCTTTAACCTGAGCCTACTAACTCAACAGATTCATTCCTAAGTAGTGCATCATAGGATGGGAGTGCTTAACTAGCTCACCCACCACTCCCTCAGTAACATTCTTCCTTCCTTACCAGTTCCTGGATTTTGCAAAGGTTAGACATTGGGGCATACATAGCTTTGCCTGCAAACAGCTTTCACCAGGCACAGGCAGCATGAGATCACACTAACTTCTTCTATCAACTTACGTACTTGTACTTGTAGTCTACCACCTTGACCTCCAACGTCGATACTGTTTTCAAAGCATTCACAAGCTAAGGAGGAGAATAAAAAGACAATGACTTGGTGTTCTCCTTCAATTAATTCCTCCCCGGCACTCCTGACCATTTTACATATTCCTCCTTCCCACCAGAGAATTACAATGAGTGAGACAGAACATACTGTCACTGCCATATAAAGGAGCAGTTCCCCTCCTTTTGTGCCTTCCCACCTAAGATACAGATGTTATTCCTGGCAAAGCAATCCCCAGAGAGGAGACTCGGATCTCCTGCACTCTCACAGAGGCTACTGATGACTTTTACATGCTTCAGGACGCAATCCTAAACCACTCAAACTAGTAGAAGTTTTGTAAGGAATAGTGAGAAGATGTGGGTGGATTTCCAAAAGATACTCCAATACCTAAACAAGCAAATTGGTACCTAGAAGGGTTTTCAGAAATATCTTACTAGGTCAGACTCCTACTCACATGAGAAGTGAAACCAGCCTGGGCTTCTAACATAAAGGGCTTTTTCTAAGTCTCCAATCCATAGCCAGAAGAGGGAGAAAGAGCCAAGTATTTTCTTTTACAGAAGTATAGTAAAGATACGATTAACTCCTCCTTTTCTGTCATGTGCTCATTACCAGAAAATGTACTACTTGTAGCAGTGTAGGCATGCGCTGTGAACAGCCTAAGCAATAAGGCACAGATCTAGCCATCTGCGCTTTGTCTGTTCTGCCACTGCATCAAACAAGCCTCAGTTTCTCCCTACATAAGGTGGGGATGATAACACCAATTCATTTCTGTCAGGCACTAGCAGCTAAGAATGAAGACAGGTATGAAAACATTAGATATTATCATTTTACCACAAGAGAAGCTACACCGTAAGTCCACTAGGTTGCATGACTCAAAAACGTGAATCAATATGAAAATTCATTAAGTTTTGAATGCATACACTCAGATACAATAGCTTATGCATTTTAATCTGCAAGCATAACAAAGGTTTTTGTTAGAGCCTTCAACACTGGGGATGCTAGAAATAAAAGAGGTAATCCGAAAGCGAAATAATTTAATGTTATCAGAAGCCCTGCGGTGTCTGTTAAGAGGAAATACTTTTAGTATTACATCTGTAGTCTTCCATCAGATATTTTAAAAGGGCAGCAAGGTTCCGTGTCTGGTGTACAGAAATAGACTGGCTAGAAGACATGCTAGAAGAAATTAATATTAGCACTGAACGTATTCGGCAAAGATTTGTTAGCAGACAGATGCCTTGGCTGTACCTGGGAAAAAAAAAAAAAAAATCAATTCAATGAGCAAAATTTAACTTCTGATAAATTTGTTTTAAAAATAAAAAGGACCGCACCTCATTCTGGTTTAATATTTTCCGGTAATCTGTACTGCGTGCAAGTATTGTGACTCGAATTTTCCCATCCTAGAAGAAAGAAGCAGCAGTGTATTAGGTATGAGGCAGATCTCACAAAAACAAAACAAAACAACAAACTCTTCCATATTTACTTTTGGCAATTATTTGAGCAACTAAATATGTTCCCTCCCCATGTAACAGATGATGTAACCACCTTAAAATTCACATTGTATTTTCCAACAGATTAAAAGTGTCAAAAACTTTGTGAAAGTCTGACTATTAACAAAGAATAAAACATTTTCTGAAAGATTTATTTTATTCAGTACAAAAGAGCCTTTGTATTACACTCTATACAGCAGATTTTGAAAGCAGGAAAGCAGCTTTCAGGATGGCTTCTGCACAAGATCCTTGGAAAAAATATTTTACTTCTATAACAGTTCCTCCTTTTACCTCTTTAAATTAATTGGACTCACAGGGGTAAGTGTTCCAAGTGAAATAAAGAGATTTAACTGCATGACTCCCATTAGTGTCAGCAGGAGAAGCATAACTAAATGCCTGTGCAGTGCTCTGAATGTGTGCCCCTCAGCGATAATATGTAGGCTACTCTCTAGCAAATACTTCAAGAAGCCCAGAACTGCCGTATCCATCAATTCAGCCATTGCAACAATATGCAAAAACCACCAGTTTGCACAACCGAGAAGCCCAGGGCCCGGCAGATGGTACCGGGCAGGGATCGGAAGGACCAGATTCAATCATTTCCCCCTCTGATCTGAGCTCAGCAGTAACTGTGAGGGTCGATAAAGAGCAAGCTCACTGCATTGCTCTGCGGGATCCCAAGGACAAGCACCTCGGCAGCAGGCTCCAGAAGAAACCATGTATCTTGCTTAACTAGGAAGGACACAAAGGCCTTGAGCACTGAGAATGGGGTTGGGGAAGAGATCCTAGGGTTGGAAGGAGGATGTTGTAAAGTCTCTCCTACGGAAATAAGACACGAGGGCAACTTTCACAGACATACACAAATGATTGCTTAAAGCCTTTATGGAACAGGCTGACTTATTGGAAAAAAATCCCAAGCATCAGAGGAAAGAACAAAAAGTGCACGATATGGCCTTATTCCCCACGGGGTCCAGCATGCTAATGCTGTTTCTCCGGTAAGAGTCATCAGATCCATATTACAATTTTATTATTCACTTATCATACCTTGGGTCCTTCTTGTGTGATATTTAATCTGTGTAACACATGCTGAGAAAATGCTCTAAATAGCCCTGTACCACGGCAGCCAGAAATCTGAAATTAAAAAAGCAACTGTTAATACAAAAAGTCATTTTGCTCAGAAAACCTCTCTTTGTGATCAGTCTTTTGCCATTCTTGTGGAACAAAAGCCTAGTATCATGCACTGCGCTAAACATGTCACTATTCACTGCAACACAAGTAGCACTTTCATTTAGAAAGAAATGTAACTCTCTCTACAGTGTTACAGCCTGAATGCATGAGCTAATACCACTAGGAAAGCCTGTCAGTCTTGTGCTCTGCAAAAATACCATTAAGTTCACAGTGCCCACCCATTAAAGAGGAATAATATGCATCTCATGAACTGACGTAGAAGATTGCACACAACCAGTTAGTATCAACCAGCTAAAGTAAACTTCAAAATCCTAATCTTTAGGGAAGATCATTTCATTTGGAGTTGCGGAGACTTTCCATGCAGTACATTTCATGATAGCTCAGCTAGATATTCGAGAGGTTCATTAGCTCAAGATTTTAAACTGTCACACACACATCTAGTTAACACAGTGGCTGGATAAAAAGAACTCACCAATGGTGTGTTATAAAACAAGCCATAGCGCATGCGAGGCAGTAATGAGAAGACTGCTTCTTTAAAGCATACCTGCAAAGGAAGATCACAAGAAGTTACACTGCACTGCTACCTTCCGCTGGCACATTCCGTGCTCATTCAGTGGGATCACTGCTTATAATGAGCTAGCAATTACAGGTTCCTGTCAAGAACATCCTCACTTCCTTGACTGTGCAAATGAATAGAACAAAGACAATCCTGATCCCAAAAGAGCTCTCACTTAGGATACTACGGATGCAAGTGTGGGAAGAGGTAAAAAAACACCCCCAAAACAGAACAAATGTGAACTAAATAGAAGAAAACCAGTTAGAGAGTGGAGAGTTTAAAACAGACTTTATAAGGGATTATAAGAGACTAAAATGAGCTCTGAATGAATGGGTATATTTTTTGTTGGGAGTAAAAATTTTTCTAATGATAAGCAGCAGGTATACTAACAGTTGTAGGGGAAGATAAACACCTCAGTAGGATGCAGAAGCTTAGAAAGACAGCACCCTTTGAAAACCTTTAACTTCAGTAGTGGGTCCTGCAGAAGTGAAACCAATACATAAATATCACTTCTCAGAAGACACAAAAGTTAGGTCCATCTGTATACAGCATAGACATGTCACAGAATTAGGTTACAGCTCTGTCTCTTGTTTGCAAGGTAGAATACTCATATTACGCAAATTAAACATGCATGGAAAGTATTAATGCTGTCTTCTAAAACACTCATATCCACAAGCTTGAGAAGTTGTCATATTTGCTACCTAGTGACTATGAAATAAAACAAAATATAAAATTCCATACCCTTTTAGAATCAAATGTTTTCAAGTGTATTATTTCATAGTCAGTAAATGCCTTCCACGTCTCACTGAATAGGTCACCGTAGCCGTATGAGCTCTAGGAGGAAAGGAAGAAACACAAGGGCGTAATGATTACATAAATGCATATAAAAACTCACTTCATCATTTACAAGTCCTATATACAAGTTTTAACATATAGTTAATATGCGCATCACCACCACGGGACCTAAGACAGCCTAGCACAGAACACAGACGTTACAGAACACTGAGCCCCATGTTTACAATGGCAGTTAACTCAAATTACCTGTCAGGTAGTTAATTTTTAATAAAACAGTTCTATAAATTAGCAATCTAGACAAGATCTTTAGCAGTAGATTAGACTTTTTGAGTTAGAGGCAAGGAGTACTACTACCTTCTCCAGACACAACAGAACACAAGTTAAATTTGAGATAATAGAAACAAAGGGATGGTAGAAGGCATGAACCTCAACTCCTGAGACTAAAAAACCTCCCGGGAATTCAAGTGCAGCAGCAACGTTTGAAGTATAAAGTCACAACAAGCCTGTTTCACATTTGCCTCTGTTTTGGGATGGTCACCTGTATCACAAATTGAAGGCAATGATCTGATTTGATGGAAAAAAACAGCCAGAAAACTATGTTTTGCATTACTTTGACAAGCTACCAAGAAGTTTCTCCACAGGGCAGTATAAAACTTCCCCCTGTGCAGCAACGATCTGTGGAACCTTTAAGACCCATCTACTCCCTGCAACATTGGCCTAGCAGCAGGGGCTCTTACCTTCAAATCTGTAACACTTCCTACACATCTGAGGGCTAAGAGTTGCCATCTCTTGCTCTCTGAATGCAATTAAATTTGACCTCAGTAGCCCTGGTGCAGACTCTCACTTAAGGCTCCCTTTCAACTCTCAAACTGATTCAAGCTGCTTGGAAAGTTACGTGGAAACATTCTCAACAAGAAATCTGAAAATAGGACTACAAATGACCACAGAAAAGAGCAGACATCTAATAAAATGTAAGAGAATTTAAAGGGTGCCAGATTTCCTTCACTTGAAGAGGTGCTTCCTTCCCCTTCTTCTGCCATTAAGTTTTATTGAATTTTACAATCCATACTACTTTCTGGGCATCTGTATTACAAGAACTGCTCTTCCAGATTAAAAGTAGAGAACTTATCTTCAAAGCTGAAAGTACTACTTTCTAACCCTATCTGCCCTCCTTGAAAGTGGTTTATAAACAGTGCTTTCCCACATTTGCAGACAGTCTGCAAATCTACACCCAGTAGATTTCTTACTCATTTTCTGCTTTGTTTAACCTACATCTAAGGGCATTACTGTTTAATAAGAGCAGTGCACTGATTCTACAGTAGCCAGAAAGTATGGCCAAATCTAATTATATCAAGGAAAAAAAAAAAAAAAGAGAATGAATAGTAAGCGCAAGTCCATCTTTCGATCAGCAGTTAGTGGGTGCCATCATCTGGTTGTACATGGTAATGAACTCAAGCAGACTGAGCAGTTCAGACTCATTTAAAATGACAGTACTGTGGCAGTACTTACTTTGAATCATACATTTGAAAGAGTTATTTGATTCAACAACATGATATAAGAAAGAGTTGCTCTTCAAAGTAATTTACAGTGCTGTCTGACATCTGATCTTTTCAGAAAGCCATCATAGCTGGCTTAACAACTCCCCGTATAACATCTAGAGAGCTTGCTTATCTGGCAGGTGCATTTATTTTGGTTTTCAAAATGTAAGAGAAATAGAAAAAAAGAGTCTCTTCTAGCCAAAGAGGTTTCTCATTAAATAGAAAGCAGGGGATATTTGCAGTTCTCTATGGAGCATTAGTTGTCCTAGCAGTAAATACTCAGAAAGAAAACCCAGTATTTTATGAGAACAAGACAGACATGGGACAATGTCATAGTCAAGAACTGTGTTATTTCTGGACCTGATTATACATGTTAACTGGCATATTACAAATTGCTTAGTTTTTCATTATTCTGTTTAAGACCCTTCTGCGCAACTTAAATACTGGCCAGTAGAACTAATGTTACTCTTAAACACAGTAATGGTTTCAACTCAGCAGTACAGCAGAAATAGCCCCACTTAAAGACTTGGTTTATATGTAATTGTGGCATTCTAAGAAGTTACTGCAAGAAGGCTACTTAAAGGAATTAAGTATTAGACCCTGTTTTGATATATATAAGGATTTAATTGGGGATTTTTACTACAGGCTGCACATTACTGATTTAGAAAGATGCAAGGCTGCATTTCTTTTCAAACATAGAAGAAACAGTTTTGAGTAAATCTACTTCAATATTCTCAGAGAAAAAAGTCTACAGAAAACAGCATGAAATGTTCAAATGCTACACAGCAGAAATACAGATCGTGTTATTTTTGAGGTCACACCAAAAAAAAAGGCAAAATTATGTCCTAGCAAAAAGGTGAGCTATGGAGTAGTGTTCAAACAGCACATGGTTTATTGCAGAAAATCTGTTCCCTAACTATTGCTCGTGCATCTGTATTAACAGGATCCAAAACCTTATCAGTTCCACATGACTAAGCCCACAAGAAAGCTAAGGATTGGCTCCTAAAAGCTTCAGAGTCTCTATAAAGCAGAAATACAACCCATTACAAATATGTTTAAAGCACAGCAGACTTACAGTATCCCACATAACTATGTTGACATCAGTACTGAAGGAATTATTGATATGCTGTGTAATATATAGATTGACGAAATCACAGAAGTGATGGTACATATTCACACCTGAGAAAGAAAGAATTGTTAGCAAAACGCTACATTACTTGCTCCGCTTTGTATTGGTTCATGCATTTTTTTCCTTAGTAATATCCTGCATTTTGTATTAGTTTTCCCCTGCTTCTGACTGAATGCTTCTTATACACCCTAAAAAAGCAAACCTTTAAAGGGAAGGAATCAAGGTAAGAAATCTAGAGTAAAACATGTTTTTAAAAAGTTTATAGAAATTAGAAGAGCGGCCAAAAGACAGCATAAGAAAAATATAAGGTTCATGTGCTATTTCTCATTAAGGTCTGCAGCTGCTTTCTGAAGTATACAAAAGCAACTACCACTTTAACAACAGTTAGACAGACATACAGGAAACACTAAAAACAGGCCTTTGGCACTGATCTTAGTTCTGCTTTATTAGGGTTAAGGGAAGCTCCGTCTGCAGGACTACAAGACAGAACTTGTACTTGCACACAAGCCAAAGCCCAAGTAATTCCTCAGGTTTTTTTCTTGAAGCGTTCTTGTTCATTCTTGGTTTCTTAAGCTAATACCTTGAGACCATGGCACATAAAAAACTACCATGAAACAAAGGAGGTAACGTAGTCCAGTTTCCTTGCTGTGAAGACCAGATCCCAGTCTTGGAACCATATGCAGACAGCCCGTTTCTAAGCTTCCAACCAAGAAGAGCTGCCATGATAGGAACAAGCTGCCGGGCTTCCTATACTGCTCAAACAGCAATTTTCCCACACCTCCCCTAAAACAAAGGAGCTGGACAAAATCACCTCCTGAGCCACAGCTAGACCACCCCCTGCTCAAAGGTACAAATTGACAGCACAGCAACAATTCCACGGTAACTGTTCAGTGGCCTGCAACAACTTTGCTTAAAATACAAGATACTGGCCTGCAGGGAAAGACAGGTAATTCAGTTTACAGTTGCAGTACAGGGTCAGAACACAGCAGACAACTATCCAGGTTAAACCACAGCTTACCCCACAGCAGCTTGTTTGTATGTCTACATCCTGAACACCCTCTTTCATTAACATTTGTCTGCAAAATATGCCGCATGAACAAAAAGGTTGGTGAACTTCAAAAAATATCAGATACCACTGGCTGATTCCTAAAGATGCTTGGGGGCTGCCCCTCTTTGAATCCCACTTCCCCTTCCATATCATTCAATACACAGAATCCTCTGTTACTGAACACATAGTATGATACACATACGCCCATACCTTGTGTTTCATGGTATGAAACCTGTCATCCAGAAACACAGACAAAAATCAAAGACTGTACAGAAGAGTCTTTGGCACAAATTCAAAGACTGTCAAAACACAGTCAAGAGAATGACTGTGCAAGACAAGCAGCAGGAAATGTCTCTGATTTTTTTTTTAATCATCTGTAGGAAGATGTAAGATTTTAAAATTTAAGTTTCTGAGTTCATCAGTGGAACTACAGAAAAAAAGGAATGAGACAGTCACATAATTTTTCAAAAATAAAAATAGATTACAAGTGAAGTTCACAATCACGAAAGCATAATGTAGATAGGTCAAGTTGGATACGGGCTTTTTTTACTGCAGTACTGCAGGATAAAATACCTAAACTAAAGATATCAATTACCTGCATCTAATTTCATGAAGTATGTTGGCTTTTCAACAACAACGTCACACTTCTCATCTTCTAGGGGCCTGAAGTTTAATGCAGTAAATGTCTGGAGTTCTGCAAACCTACAAAGATTCAATCACACAGAACATGCTTTGTCATTAACACACTTAAACAAACGTACTTCATACATCTAAGATTTAGTAACTGTTCATCCAGTTCATTTGATTTAACAGGACTGTTGAAAACTGAAAGAGTCTGACAATTAAAATATTTGAAATTGTAATGGAAGGTTCTTCAGGTTATGAGCTTCGAGAGGTTAAACACTGCCTTTGATCTCAGGAGTGAGCAGCATCTTTGATCTACAAATCACAGCAGTAGAGATGTAACAAAGAACCTTAGAGCCTAGATCTGCGGGTCTGTCCAACTTGATCTGCATTGCCAAAGACACTTCAGCAAGATCCTCATGCTTTCATCAGAATAACGAATGTAGATTCAGTATTTATTATTCCTGGATCTAAACAAGGATGAGCAGTTGAGATGACAATAGTACATAGAGAAGAAAAGTCTTTTCCTTCTCTGCAGCTGTTCTTAACTGAAATTGACCATCAATGTAAAGTGAGAAAAAAACCCAAAAACATTGGAAAAGCATAAAAATTAATTCTTATATGGACCTTAAGGGCTCCAATTCCTTCATGTTTCATCAGTTAACTGGCAATGCAGCTGTAAAGTGCTAACATGCAACCCATGACACTTAACCAGTTACCACAAAGCACTCTCTGCACTTCCTACTCAGCCTGTAGAGTGTTGCCCACTTCACAGCCCAGACACAGGCTCCCTGGGAACACCACACGAATACACATCCCCACCAGGTGCTGCACTGGCCCCTACGTCACCAAGGACTGTGTGAACTAAGACACAAGTGCAAACTTCAAGGCATTTCACAACAAAACAATTGTCTCCTACAGGCAGATTAGGCATAGAACCAGCACCTTGTCCAGAAAACAGCTGAAGGTTAGAACTTCAAATCACAAGACATTTTCAGATCTTTTGCTGCTGTAAATCAGGCAGGACACAATTACTCACAGCATAGTTCAGAACACTTTGCATAGATGTAATTACTAGAGGTATCTAATATGAACTCTCAAACTGACCTTAGAAAGCAGCAACTATTTCCTCAGTATGAAATCCTCTACATAGCTGCTAATGCCAATGAAAAAAATAAAAAGAATTAGTAAGTGAACTTGGAAGCAGCCTTGACAAGCAATTCTTACCAAGACTGCAGAGGACTCTTGCGTTGACCTTCAGCCAAAAATGCTTGAACGTCAAGGGTGCAATGACCTCCGATTTCTCCCTTCTGGAAAAAGTCTTCTTTGAATCTAATGCAAATTAGTAAAAGTCTATCAGCTTTTGTGTAACAGTGCTACAAGTGCTCTGCAATCTCGATTACATACTCGAGCCAGTGCTAGTCAATCACAATTCAGCAAGGTACTTCAAACATATTTAAAACTTGAGTATTTTCTTCAGCATAAATCACGCATTTCCCATAATTCCCAAAAAGACAGTAGTGTCCTTGGAGTTCTACACATCAATTTAGAAAACAGCACTAATCCACACAGAATGTTATCAGGAATCATTTTCACATACCCAAGTGAGTAATTTAATTAGATTTTGCTACATTATTACTTACAGGAGCATCCTTAGTTGGGTTTTTCATTCGGTTTTATTACCAATTTCTCACTGAAATTCGCTTCAGATTTCACAACCCAGTTAGTAACCCAAGAATTTTATACAACATACGAAGAGTAAGGTGAAAGAGTTTAATGAAAACAAATTGCCAACTAAAAGCACTGTCTAAATGAGCTTTTAGGATAGGCTGAGAAGATGACAAAACCCATTCTGAAGGGTTTCAGTGTCACAGATGCGACTCTTTTCAAGTCATGCTCCCAAGACACTAACTTCAAAGATAAGGCAGAAGGAAAAAGGGGTGATGCCAGCATCAGTGGTATGGGGTTTTTTTACCCAGTTTTCCAATATGTAGCATTTTAATTTGGGATGTGGGAGATCCAGGTGCAAATCTCTCTTCACTCTCACTGCATCTAAAAAAGGAATTCCTGGTTCTGGTATGAAGGTACCTAGCATAGGAAAGGTCTTCTCAGTGCCTCATACAAAAACTCTACAATTCTACTTTGCACATCACCTAATCAAGAAAGGATGTGACTGAAAACACAGGAAGGATGTGACCAAAGACACAGAAAAGTCTTCCTCTCTTCCATCAGAAGGGAGGATTTCAATCACCCACCCTCATTCCATAAAACTGAGAGTTCAGATTTTTAAACAGCCTGTACTGCTGACAGCAGCAACAGACAGCAATCAAGAGGTGTAGATCTCAACAGGAATACAGCAGCAAGTCTCTGATCAGCAGGAAAGCCCATGGCAACAAGCACACCAGCTTTGTTAAACAAATTCTGAAGCCCTTTTCCCTGCCATCCCTTGGTTTTACTATAACATAAGCAAATCAGAGACCTGTCGTGGTTTCTCTTTACAGTTCGTAAATCAATGTACAAATTTGTTGCTCTGCAATGCTGAAGGTACTGAGAACAGGTCAGAGATGAATCTCCCTGTTAAGAAAAGAACAAGTACGATTTTGTCAATAACACAAATTATGTTTAAAACAAAGTGAAAAGTATCATATCTATCAGAAATACCTACTGTTGCTGCAGGCTTACAATGCGTTTTCATTTCATTTAGCCTCTCTCGAATGTAACCAAAGTCAGCTTGTTTCCAGAATATCTGTTGAGCTGTCTCAATGTCACTTGCCCTGATATATGAAGGAGAGAGGGAAAAAAATCAAGGTCCGTTGCTCAATTCTAGCAATAACTTCAAACACATAACTTTTTTTTTTTTCATTGAAAGTGGAAAGAAGAGCTAGCCAGTTACTTTATTGACATTTAAGATGCAAAATAGGAAGCAACTTATCAGCTGCATGTAAGGGAAAACATCAATGACAATTTAAAGATATTCTCCCGTAAAAGGGTATAAATGTTTTTTAACATTTTTTCCTCTGCTTTTAAAGCTAAGAAAGGAAATCCAGAGTTATTTTAGGAATCTGAATTCAAGGCTAAATCAGAATAATGAAAACATTGTGGCAGGAAGCATTTCAAACAGTATTTTCTTCCTTAAAAAGTTAAATTTTTCAAATGAGGTTGAAAGACATATGTTATGTATAAATACACACATTATATATACACACATATCTCCACAATCATCCTTTAAATATCACAATAATGTTAACCTCACAGCTAATATAAGAGTAAGCACTATACTCTTTTTTGAACATACTGTACTTTACACGTTTAAAATGAAACTTACCATCCAGTTTCAACATAATCACACACTGGGTAACTGAACCTGTAATCTGATTTGCAAGACTTCTCATAACCCCAGCAGGATTTTAGTTTCTTCAAGTATTTCTGTAACACAGAATAAGTGAATCACATTATGACAGCATTCACTTATGACAGCAAAATGAGAAATTACTTAAGTCAGTTGTTAGCTTATAAACTACCTCTTGCTAATAAATCCTGCGTAAAAGGCTTTCAGTTTGGTCTTTCGGACAGAGTTTCAAAAAGAACACACAGATCCTTTATGCACAACAAGAGGACATGCATACACAGCAACATTATCCTTGTCCAGGACAACTACTTTTCCTGACCCAGTAAGTAGGATTCCAAAATTTTCACATCACTGATAGAGATAACAAAGCTAAGTTCACACAAAGCACAGTGCTCCGAGCTCCAGGCTGAGTGTACCACTGCTCCCCAGGCAAATCTAGAAATGTCAGCTGTAGAAAGCCTGAGAAGGGGGAGCACAGCTCCCACCCCCAGCTCTACAAAGCAGCTCCAGCCTTAGAATCGCTCCCGCCACATGCAGCCCAGATCCCCGGGTTCACGGTCCCTGCTTCAGGTGAATAAATTATGCGCAACCACAGGATAAGATTAAATCAGCACTTCATTGATTTCCCTATACTCTTGGCACTTCCACAAAGGTACTACAGCATGCTGAAAATCACAGGCCTAGAAACTACTAATTATACTTAGTTCAAACAGCTCTCACATGCGCGAGAGTCATTCAGATCAAGACCATCATTTCAGCTCTGTAACATTAAAAGAGGGGGGCGGGGGGGGGGGAAATCTTACAAAACAGTACATTAAAAATCCAGTGTGGTGACAGCATCAGATTCAGGAAGAGCCCCTATTTCAAAAGCAACAATTCCAACCCCCAGTGGAACCAACTCACTGGCAAGGAGACCAATTCATCACCATCTTTAACTGCTATGACTCCAAGAATAAACCACCCCATCATTACATTTGAACAAACAACAAAAAGCAAACCTACTTTATATGGGCAATGAGAGTCCTGCTTACAGATGCCAGCAATATGCTGATTATTGTGCAGAAAGTATGGAATATGCTCATCTGGCAAGTTGATAGTTTTGTAGCTATATAATGGCTCTTCTGGAATGTTTTTGAATTCAGTAAGATTTTCAGCTTGGGAATTAGCCAGAATTTCTTGCAGTAGCAATCCAAACACAAGCAACATGAACATGGCAACCTATGAGTTCTGTAATTAAAAAAAAAAAAAAAAGACATTTAACATATCTGCAGCATAGCACATTTCAAGCATACTAGACAATATTCAGCCAAAGCTCGTCATATACTCAAAGAACTGGTACTTGTATTTCTGGGGTGGATTCTTTTTCCTTTGAAAAGTAAACTTTCACTGAGAGACTAGACTGGACAACCTCAGGACTATCTCTGAATCATTAGTCACGGAGGGTTATTACGCACTACCAACTCACAGTCAAACTAAAATGGGTGTGTTTATTTTAGCTAAATCCCAAGAGATCCTGAGAGTTCAAATGTGGAAACTAAGTATAGAGAATATAATAACCAGACAGCAGAAAGAAAATGTAGAAGTACGGGGGGGGGGGGGGGGGGGGGGGGAGGAGGGGGAGAAGAGGAGGAATTTTAGTTTAAAAATAAGTATAAAAATAATACATTCTCCACTTTGGAAGAAACTAATCGTTAGCCAAAGGAAAACTATGGAGTCACAAACAGTCAAACTTAAGTCTGTTTCAGGATGGTTGTTTTTAGTAGTTAACATCATGCTAAAGAAACTTCAAACACTAAGTTACACACTTAAAATTAACTACAGGCCCACACATATCTATACCCTCTAAAGCAGACTTGAATACCTTTCTGGTAATACAACCTTCCCAACACCCCTGCTTTAAACCATTAAACTTCCTGAGAAAAAAATGGGATGGCCTGTATCTAAAAAACCTTTTTTGGCATTATAATTTGCTAACATTTGCATGCTTGCTTGCAGGTGAAGCCTTTAGCAATATTCCAATACAAGTCGTTTTACCTGTTTGGTTTGAGGAGAACCGCTTCAGATTTCCCAAGCACACAAACCTAGTGGTGTGGGGGAGGAAAGCTGAGTTAAACCCGTCCTGCAAAAGGAGGCTTCCTCAGAGCTCAGTCCCGCTTCTTGAGAAACATTCCCAGCCATGCGAGCAGCCTTCCAGCAGCCCGGGAGCCTTTCGGACCCGCCGGGGTCCGCGGGTCCCTGCGGGAAAGCTCTTCCCCTTCCCTTCGGCGCAGGGGGCTGATCTCGGAGGCGGGGGGGATCCCACCGCACCCCATCCCCAGCTCGAACCCGCTGCCGCGTCCGGCTCCCCAGAACGCCGCTGCCCTTTACCCGTCCCCGGGTGAGGCTCAGTCACTTGGGGAAGGCGCCCGACAGCCAGCGCCGGGCCCCTGGACCCAGAGCTGGACGCGGCCTCTGGCCCACGCTGGCCGAGCCCCCGCCGGACCCGGCGCCGGGCCCACAGCGAGCCCCGTGCGGCGCCGCTGCCCCGCCCGAGCCACCCCGGCGGGGCTCACCCACGCCCCGAGGCCGCGGCGGGCACCGCACCGCACCTCACCTCAGCCCCGGGGAGCCCCGCGGCCCACGGCACCGGCCGCTCCTCCCGTTACGCGCCGGCCGACGGCCTTAATCCTCATGCCGCCGCGGCAGCTGGCGGCTGTCCGGGGGCGGCGGGGCTCGGCGGGGGAAAGGCGGCCGCCGCGCCCCTCCTTCACACCCGCGGGGAGCGGAGCGGAGCGGGGCGGGCGGCCCCGCCACACCCCGGGCCGTCCCCCGCGGCGGGGAGCAACCGGCGGCCTGAGGGCTGCAGCCGCCGCCGGGGCCCGCCCCACCTGGAGGCGGCGGGAGCGCCGAGCCGCCGGGGGAGGAGGGAGGAGCCGGGCCGGCGCCGCCGCTCGCCGGAAACCGGGGCGGGGGGCGCGGGTCGGGCTCCGCCGCCGCTTCTCCTTGCCCCGGCCCGGCGGCCGTCAGGTGGGGCCGCGGCGGGGTCCGCCAGCCTCGCTACGGCCGCCCGGCACCTGCCCGGGGGCGGCCCCCCCCGCCCCGGCACCCCCGGGGAAGCGGTGCGGGGTCCGGCGGCGCGGGGTCTTCCTTCTGCTGCCGGAAACCGAGCGCAGCCGCTGCCCCGCACCGGGAAGGGCGCGCCGGGGGTGCGGAGGGAAAAGGCCTTTTCCTGCCGCCGCTCAGCAGGAAGCGCAGCCTCCGGGCACCCCATTGTTGGCGGCGCCGGCCCGCGCGCCCCCCCCGCGGCCTCCACACGGCGGGGGAGGGAGGTGCGGGGCCGCCCCCGCCGCCTCCAGAAACTCTCATCCCCTGCCCCGCTGGAGGGGCCGCAGCCCACAGCGCCCCTCGGTTTTACCCCAGTCCTGCTTTGACAAGCGCCGCAGGCACCCACGCTTCTCCCCCCGTTTCCAGGTGGGAAATGGGGTACAGCCGCCACGGGAAACCCGCGGGAGGAGAAGGGGCCGACAGCGGGGCCCGCAGCAGCGCTGAGCCCCGCTACAGACACCGCTGACCCCGAAAGCTGTTCTGCTTGAATAAAGGAAATTAGCCTAAATTTCACATTACCTTTAATCCCATTACTGCGGCGCCTTTATAAATAAACCAGCCTCTTGTCCCTAAATACCCGTGACACCGCAAGATTGTAACTGGCATCGTAACTCTAAATTCAAACTACATTTGATAAATTCCAACTTCATCAGTATCTTCCTTTCATAGAACTAGGTTCATACACACCCAGCCACCACCAAACTATTCTTAAGTCTTTTCTGAAAGAGAACCAGAACACACTCTTAGCACAAAATTTTATTTTACCCTGACCCATGCTTTTTACAGTTTATACACATTTTACAACTAGAAAACAAAGTTCCAATTTCACCATACGATAAACCATTTTGTTTCATATTCAGGATCATGGTAGCCCTTAGTAAAACATACGTACATAAACTGCAACAAATTTATAGCAGGACAAAAAAAGGAAACGGAACTAACCCCCTCTCTCATGTACGGCCACCTGTGATTTTGAACATCATCTCCTCTGTTCATAGAGGCAACACCGTGCTGAGAAGTGAGTACCAGCCCAGTCTGCACCTCACCCAAACCCACCTTCCACAGAGCAGGAAATAAACCTCCCCAAATAGCTTGCTGTGAGTAAGCCTTTAAAGAGCATTTTTCCATACTTGCATATGCAGAGAAAATGAGGTATGAATTAGTTGCTTTCAGAAGGAATATTCTAAAATAATAAATTTAAACAGAAGTGGGCATTCTGACCTAAGTCCTTCCATTTTCCATGTTACTTTTCTAGGCAATGTCAGCAAGAGCAATGAACTTAAGGTGTCCAAGCAGACATAAATGCTTCTTCAAAACAAGCATACAAGATTTATATCAGAGATGACCAAAACGAATACTTTAATGTCTACGTTACCTTCCAACAGCCACTTTGTTTCTAAGGCTTTGATAATTAAGACACAGTAGGCCATCTGATTCTTATGTGACAGTAAACGTTGCACTAAACGGGAATAAAGAATCCAAAAATAGTCAATACAAGTATCTACACCTACTTTTGTAAAATTTAAAAGTCTAATACTCTGACAAATGCTTTTATATCTAAAACAGTTAATGCTGACTGCATGTTAAAATTTCCCATTTACCTAAGCTCTTCCTGAAAACCCAAGATAGTCCAAGACATACTCAAAACTGCACCTGTGTCAGCCCTTCAGGAGTACCTACTCACACATTACGCAGGAAATGTTACCTTCAAAAGCACTAGCAGCAATAGGTCCACATAAAAGTTCAAAGGAATTTTTTTTAATGGACTGCTGCATTTGTCTACCAAGACCGTAAAAAAATGGTGAAAATCAGCAATTTATTGATTTGCTGCAGTAGATAAAAGCTGAATAGAAATTCTAATCTTTGATCATCACAAAAAGTTGCTTTCTTTTTTTAAGAAAAGGCTGAACTTCTAACATTTGCACATCATAATTCTAACACAACCAATCAGTAAGTTCCAACAAGTGTTTTTATATGGAGTGTGATTTTTGGGTTATTTTGCGAGAGGTTTTGGGGGGGGGTTGATTGGTTTTTTTGAAACTTAAAGCAACCAACCATGCTTCAATATGAAGGCAAAGTGTTCAATTCTGAGTTTTTTTAGAAGAAAAATGGTTTCACCTTGGTTTCCAAAACTGAAACTAAGACAGTAAGAGGGTAGTTCTTTCCCACCTCCCCATAAAAAAAAAAAAAATAGTCTTTTATCTTATTAAAGCAGTTAAATATTCTATGACACATAGGGAGTTAAGACAAAGTTTAGTGTTCTCGCTCTATGGCTTTACTGAAATCCTCAAAATAACTGCCTGAATCTCAAACTGAACTAGGCTCTTCCAAACATACCCTTGCCTGTGTAACTTCAGTGACCAACTGCTCTCCCACTGAGGAATAAATCCCGAACGCCTGTAGAAAAGTCTTATTACTGAAAGGCTCTTCTTCAGAAGCAACTTCTCATCATTCACATTCTCAGGCCACTGAATACATAAGCAGGAACAGAGTTCTCTAACACAAATTACAAACGCACAGAGGAGAAAAAAACCTCTCACGACAGAGGCAACAGTATGATAAGCAAAGAATTTCAACTGCCAAGTATTTCACACGAGTACCTATCATGGCTACAGTTGAGATGTCACAAAATATTTGCTCTCTGGAATGCAGAGAGGAAGACGCAAGCTTCTTCCCCCAATTCTCAGCATTCCCAAGGGTCTGATTCAAACATTTCCTCTGACATTACCAAAAATGCAGCTAAACTTCAAGCCACATAGATGCTATTTGACCAATACCTTGCTTAAAGAATGGCATGAGAAATACTTTGCAGCCACTGGAGACTTGCTTGAAAACTGTATTAAGTCACAGTACAAGTTTGCAAAAAAGTCTAAACCTTGCTAATTATATACAAGGAATCATGAGAGCTGCAGCAATTAATTTAGAAAAAACAATCACTCTTCTGCATTCTTCTGTTTGAGCTACTGTTAAAAATCAGCATCCAAATCTAGAACAAGTACTAAATAGTTCAGATTTCTGGTGTTAGAAGTTGAACACATTTAGAATTACAAGCAGAGCCACTGTCTCTAGACAGCTCATGAGACAACACAAGCAATAGACAAGATGAAGCTGTAATTTATAAAGTCTCATCTGAGTCTCACACTCTGCTTAGATGTCTTAGTGTAAAATAGTCAGACTAATCTTATTTGTCTAAGAATAGAGAATTATCATCCTAACATGTTCAGATGTTGTGAGTACAAATACGAGATTTTCCTGTCATCAAAATTATGCTCCAGATAGCAAGCCACTGCTATTTTGTTATTAAAAGTTTACTAATGAGATTTTAGAAAAAAATCCTATTAAGAACACTTAAAAAAGACTTCTAACGTTGTTTTCATAGATATACAGAGTTTATGAATCCAGGGCTACTTTAGTAAAACTCATGCCTTCCAGCGCTGGTCTCACAAGGTAACAATCATCATTTCTGCTACTGTTTACAAGTAAAATGGTCCACTGTTTAGCAAAAACTTAAATAAAGGGATGACTGAGAAAAAAAATTTAAATATTGCACAAATAATTTAACTGCAGACGGTACGAGACACTTAAAGCCTTGATTTTTTTGTCAGCATATGAACTCTATTATATAGTCACACTTTCTATAATACAGTTATTTTTTTTACAAGACATTTAAATTCAGCATTTACATAAACAATTATCTTTACAATCTGTTATCATATAACGTGAAGAGTTCCAGCAGGAATTAATTTTGTCTTTGTTTTAAAAGTTCATCTATCTGAGTCTTGTACATGTTTTTCACATCTTCAAGATCCAGTCGGAGTTCTTCAGCTTCCTCTGCTTTCTCTCCATACATCTGAAGAATTGTATTGTATCTTTGATCCAAATCCTGCAAGGACATGGAGTTTGTTATCTGACTGTTTTTCAACTTTAAAAATGTTGCTTCTAGAATATTGTTTTACACTACTAGGGAAAATAAGTGTAGCATTATTTTATCAAAGGATAACTACTTTACAGTGAAGCACATAGTGAACTCTTCAAAAATACTTTATGCTTTGACTCTCTGAATATGACTAGAATTATACTCCAGATATAAAAGGAAGATATTCCAAAGACAAAGATCTTTGACTACAAAGAATTTGTGCTGGCTTCAGAGGATGTACTGAAGCACCTTGGAGTTCAGTTGCTATAAGCATTAAAAAACAGTTAGCAAACTGTAACCAAGTTTTACTACAGGAATGACCACAGTTTGTGAAATGTTTCATCGGGAAATTTAACATTCCGCATTTAAAGAACAATGATAATTTCCAAAATCAGTCTAAAACTATTTCCAGTATTTCAAGTTCTTACATGTTCAGACGATTAAAGTAACTGTCTTATTACCTGTATCAGTACTGCACACTCATTCAGCTTCTGCACCAAACTCTATATCCACACTATTTGTCAAAACACCTCTTCCTGTAAAAAGACTACTTCCAGACAAGTGTCTTAAATGAGAGAAACACAAAAATGTTCTCTCCCTGATTTAGCATGCAATCTTACGCACGGTGCACATTTCTAATATGTGGATTTTGAAGTGACCACATAGTCATGGAGTAGGCACTTTCAGATTCTACTATATGAAAAACAACACCCCAGGCTCTTCAGTCATTTATGATTAGGGACAGATTTTAATTCAATCCTAAATTCATAGGGGTATTTCTAAAAAAACCCAAACATATCAATTTTACTTGAGAAATACACTTACCTTTAACTGTGCACGTAATTTTGGTATTTCCTTCACTTTTTCTTCAAGTTCATCATTTTGATTTGTTAATTTCACTAGTTCTTCTGCCATTATTGATCGAGTTTTCTCAAGGTTTCCAATTTCAAGCTAAGGTAAACACTTTTAACAATTAGGATGAAAGAATTTACCATATTTATAAAACATTGTATCAAAATATTTTGATAAAGTAATTAAGGCTTTTTCTTAAGCCAGACTATGAAACAGCACACCCTGGAAGCACTCTCACTGTCTTCTCAAATCTGATCAGTCGTTTGTTTTGTTTTGTTTTTTTCCCAGATAGACAAGTTCAGTTTCCTGGATAGGTCCTTGCCGAAACAAAAAAGGAAGCAACAAATCCTTCTCTTGCTCTTCCCTACACACACCTCCAGTGACCATCCTGTTTAACAGAATGGTCATTAAGGGAAGAGAGAAGAGTGAATGCACTCCACTGTGAGGAGAGGGACCAAACTTTCTGAATATAAAATTGATTGCATATATTTTATCTTGATTATAAAATTTGAATAGGATATTGAGAGCATTAGTATTTACACTTATAAATGCCATGTTCGGTTACTTAAGATTAACTACAGTACCTGTAGATGTGAAATCTCTCCTTCTCTTAGTTTTAGCTGTGATTGAAGGTTTTCAATTATACTTGAACCTGCTCCCATCCTTATAGCATCGTAAAGATTGCTCCCACCAGTAGTTATTGGCCCAAATGAGTGATCGTGAGGATCATCCTACAAAAAAAAGGTGAGAAGCTTAAAATTAGACAAAGATGTGCACCCTTTGGAATCTTCCTTCTCCCAAAGTATTATTTCATTTCAGATATAAAATTATACTGCCACTAGGCAAGCATTTCAATGCTTAAAGTTTGGTTTTAAAACAAAAGCTTAAGGTGAATAGGTACAATTTAAGATAGCTCCTTCCTGGCAAGTTGTCGTGTCACCTGTACAACTGTCATTTAACTTGGACACTGATAACCATATCCATAGGAAAGCAGCAGACTCCACACAGACCACACCAGTCAATGACACTGTCTAGGGGACAGGGTTGTGCCCCAGACCGAGACTGCTAGCAAAAATAAACCAATTTGACTCCTACTAGTGTTATTCAATTCTTCTACATGAAATTAGACACATGAACTCAGCACCAGTACATGTATATATCACTCTGCAACAGAAGTTGTAGTTTCACACTTTCACAGATGTTTTACAGTCACAGACATCTTGTAAGCAGGCTTCGGATGTTTTTACATAGGATTACCTTGTCTAAAGCCAACATACTCTTCAAGAGTCATTTTCTACATTAGTAACATTTTTTGAAGAAGAAAGCAAGCAGTCTGTCAAAAAAAGCCTATGTAACTGATACGTGATACCTGTGAGAGGAAAGATGTCTGAAGACCTGCCATGTCCACTCCACTTATGGAACTAGAGCGTGACATAGTTGGAGTACTTGAAACAGTTTCAACCGTAAATGACTTCCGATCCTTAAAAAAAAAAAAAAAACACACACACCCACACACAACATCACCAGTTAGATAAAGAAAAAACTTTACAAGATGGTGAAAGACAGATTCCATAAAGAACAGAATGCCCTTTTCCATCACCAACTACAGAACAGTGTGACAGATAACCTTTCCCCTTCTCCTTCCCCATCCCTAAAACATATGGAAGTTCAACAATGAAAAATTACTGTGCTACTAACACTTCTAGCCTACATTCAAATCCCCAGACTTTTCAGGAAACAAAGACAGAGGTTGCAAATTACACTAAAAGAATTTCTCTTTCAAGTAGCCAAGGGAGATTTAGAGGCAGTTTTGTATGCCCAAATGTATCACATGAAGAATATCCTAAACCCAGAAGCATATCTCTTTTTAGAATGCATGTTAATACACTTAATTAAAAATGTATTAATTCAATTCTGAGATTTCTCACATGCTAATGCCTTACTGACATACCTTCCAGACTAACCTCTTTTTACCGTCAGCATCTGAAAGTACACTAGCCTCTGAAGAATAAAGCACTTAGAATTTAGAACTGGAGATGGTAAGAAACCAGTAATAGAAACAGTTTTACTTGAGTATCAACTGCTAATTAGCAGTAACAAAGTTACTGGTTATTGAGGACTGTTCTGTGACATATGACTTAAGCTGGAAAGCACATGGTACCTTACGTACAGTCATGTGAAACACAAAGCAGGAATTCAGTGGAAGCAATGCTAGTAGTCTAACCAAAGAAAATGAGTAGCTTCAGAAGAAAAAGAATCCACGAGCATCCAAAAAAACCTCAGATTAAACCAATCATTATCCATATTTTATCTCTTCTCAGGTTATACAGACTATTACTCAAGACTCATTTCAGTGAGCATCACGCAAGCACTTCTTTCACTGGAAATAAAAGGCAGTCACAATAAAGAGAAAGCCAAGTCCCTAATGCCCAGGCTGACAAGTCTATACTGTACTGCTCTAAGTCCACTTCATTGCTTATGACAATTTCAGGTTCTAGATACCTACTAAAAATAATGATAGTATCAGTAAAATTGAACAGAAATACTAGGTTTTGGTACCTTCTCCTTTGCTGCTTCTTGCACAAAAATTGCCTTCTTTCTTTCCTGTTCAACTTTCATCTTTTCCATTTCTAACTGAGTAGCTAGCAGCGTCTACAAAAATAAATACAGGTTGTTAACTCCTGCTAGCTCAGACTGCAGTGATAGCATAGCTTAAAGCTGAAATAAGCAATACCTTTTCTTTCTTCGCATCTTCCAAGGTTTTTGCATACTCATCTTTGAGTCCTTCTAGTTCAACCTCATACCTACATTGAGGAAAGAAAAGGTACAGCAAGTGAGTAAATAAGTATTCTGTGTTTGCTTTAGATTCACATACTTTTAAAACAAACATAGCTTCAAGGCTTTAAAACATTATGAAAGTAATACACTTCAGATAATCTTTAGCATGAAACAAAATACCCTTAACAAGCTGGGCAACTTTATCAATTGCTGTCATTTTGCACAGTCATACCACCCAAAAGAACCAAGTCTTCCAACTTGCAAAGAGATCTGCTGCAGATGGTCACATAAGAGGCAGCTTACTCCATTTAGCTACAATTTTCAAGAGACACTGTTAACCAAAAATGCAACTCACCTACTGTTTTCATTTTCCATTTTCTTCAGCCTGTTTCTCTCCACTTCCAGCTGAGCCTGAAGGCGTGTATTTTCTTGCCTTAAAAGACTATTCTGAGATTCAGTAGAAGACATCTGAATTTTATTAGAAAGAAGTTCTTCTGTAGCAGCTCGTTCTCTCTCAGCAGCCGCTGCTAGAAGAGTTTGAGACTCACCTAATATTAAGAAAAACATGGAATTTAACTTTTTTGATCAAACACCTGGAACATGGGCCAATTATTTAAGCATCAAAATGGAATTTGAGATTTTTTTAGATTAATTTTTCTTTTTTTTTTAAAAAAAAAAACCACTACCAAAACAACCCCAGAATTTTTTTCTGCTGTAAAGCAAATTAAACATTTTCCACCATACAGTTAGAGAAATAAAGCAATGCAGAACAAGGAGACTTCATACTCTTTCAGAATGCAATATACAACTACAGAGTGCCTCCAGAAAAAAAAAAGTAATTTCTCTGGGTCCAACTTTGGACATTCTATGAATTTTTCATTTAAAATACTAGATTACTACTGTATCAACAAATCTATGTCTCATTACCTATGCAGTTAGGTAAGTAAATTATTCAAAACTTTACAATACAGAATCTAAGCACCAGACTTGACAACTGAAAATGCTGAGGTACTTCCAGGGTCTCAAGGTCCATCCTTTCTTTAGATGCTGTAAGGACATGTACACCTTAACACCTCTATCTTACAATCTTACGTACACACACTGTGTTTTAAAGAGAATCAGTGAATTACCTGTCCAAGAACCTTGACAGAATACCCCAACACACCATTTCCTTACAGACAAGCATTTTGTGCTCATCCCTCCTGACCCACCATCTACGCTCTGGGCAAGTGTCAAGCTCTTTTCATTTACCTTCAGCCATCTCCCCTCTTCATCAAGAGCCTCACTATTCAGTAAAAGCTAAAAACCTCTTACCAAGTCTGTCAGAAAGATTCTTTTCCAATTTTTCCCATGCGGAGGTTTGTGCTCCCAGCGTGGCTTGCAGATTTTCTATCTGCCGGAGAAGTGGCCGTGTAGCAGATGTAACACTTTGACTTAGTTCTTGGTTTCGGCTCTCTGCTTCTTGGAGTCTCTGAAATCACAAATTAAATATAATTAAGCTTTAAAATCATATGATGGATTAAAAGATCAATACAGAATTCAGCTATACACGTAGCAGTTGTTTTACATTCTAAAACTCCTATGTTCAGACTCACAGTAAAGTGTGAAATTCCAAGATAGAAGCCTAACATTTTTAGATACACGATAAAACAACAGCCCGGAAATTTACATTTCAAGAGCCCTCTGGACATCACTTGAAACATTTTGGCAACGATCTATCTTCTGGACCTTAAGAACAAGAAAAACATTAAGCAGTAGCTAAAGAGTCATTTAAAACAAATTTGCTAGCAATTTTAGAAGACTATTATAATCCTAATGGCTGTACTTCGTCTTATGCTAAAAGGATAGCATTACGTTTAAAAGGCATCACAACAATTATAATTTTGTTTTCAATACGTGATTAAAAACCCATTTCCTTCAATATTTTTATTGTTGTTCTACACGGGACAAATACTGCAGGTAACCAGGAAAAACAAAGCCTCTTTTTCAGGCTATTAATGTCATGCTAGCATTTAATTTTCAGTTTGTAGACACCCTCCTTGCAGACACAAGTTGGCATCATCTATTTGTTATAGCACCTGTTGTAGTTCACCGATTTCCTGCCGTAAATAATCTTCTTTTCTTGCTGCCTGCTGTTCTGCACGTTGCAGTGCTAGCCTCAGGTCTGCCACCTAAAAAAACAAGATGCCATCACTAATTTCTTGCCAAAAGTTATAGTGCCACCTATTCATTGCTACAGTCCTACACCATTTTTAAACACTGTTTGGCAGAGTATGCCTGTTTTCAAGTTAAAGGTTTCAGTTCTGCATTCACACAAATAGTTACACTTATTTATCCATCACTAAAAACTTTGTCCAACTAAATTTCTTGAATTTTACATCATGGTAAGAGCACTACAAACTTAACATAGAGCCTGTCAAAGTCCCTTTCTTTAGACATGTAAAATTAAAAGTATTTTTTAATAAAACTAAAATTTTAAAGCTTAGCACAACTACCACTAAAGACTGAACGAGTTCACAGGAAAGAAATCCACTGGGTATCTGCTAAGTACACAAAAATGAGTTCCACCTTATATTGCATCTGGTTCATTACGTCAGATGCACACACCATCTGAGTACATTCATTTGTTCAATGGAAAAGTTTTATTCACTGCATTTAAGACTCACCTGAATTGCCAAAGCTTCTTGTTGCTGTCGTGCCTCATCCTGGGCCTTCTCCAGAGCTAACCCAAGCTCTTCCTTTGCCTTCATTTCCCGACTTAGGGCTGCTTCTTGTGCCTCACTGTCCTTTGTAGCATTAGCTTTATGCAGATCTGCAAGTTCCCTGGGGAGTGAAAAAAAAAAAGCAGCAAAAAACCTGCTTTTTACAATTTATACAATGCCAACAGTGACTTTGCAAATAACTTTGTCATATATTAACATTTCACAAGCACTGCACAAGAAATAGACACAGAAGCTGAATCTATGGTTGAAGACAGACACTGCTTACTTGTATGCACTGTCAAGTGCTGCCTGGACACTTCTGTTCCGTTCTTCAAGGTCTTCCACTTCTGCCTGAAGTTTAGCAAGATCCTTTTCTTGTCGCTCTACAACACTGTTCAGTTGTTTAATGCTGTCTCGATGTTGCTTCTCCAGGTCTTCCTTGCCATCAAGCACCTATGAGAGTGCAAGCAAGAAGCATGAAACTAATCCCAGTACATGAGGTAGACAGTGTCATCTGAGCACAATGACAACTGTGGCAACCAATTCAGGATGAAGTTACACAGAACCACTAAACCCATCTAACACTTTGCCAAAATAGAAAGGTTTTGCTCCCCAGAGCATCTCCATCTTCCCAAGAGGAGGGAGCTGCTCTTCACCACAGTTTCATACACTTCCTCATACTCGGTCTGCTGCTTGTGAGCTCTTGGTTCAATCACCAGCTGAGCAAAACCACTGCCCAAATTTTGTTGGTACAGGTTTTCCAACTAAAATTTAGCGTACTGAAGTGGTCAGCCCACCTGATAACCAGCAGTGCAAGTGCAAAAAAGCAGCTGGAATGATACCTGACCGCAGTTTTAAACTGCTCTGAGAACACACACAGAAATCACAGCTCAGTGTTCCAATAATATGAAACAGAGAATTCTCCCAGGAAAAAATATCAGCCTATCTAGAGCCTCCCCAAAAGGCTACTCTGCAGCTAGTATAGAAAGTTTTAAAAAAAAAAAAAAAAAAAAAAAAAAATCACCCCACAACCAAATATCTCACCTGTTTTAAATGTTGCAACTCCTCTTCCAATTCCTTAATCTTTTTGTTCTGTTTTGTGTTGGTATTTTCTCTCTCTTTTTCTTTGGCTCTTAATTTCTTAATAATGTTGGAATTGTGCAGCTGCTGTTTGGAAAGTTTTTCTCCTGTGAAGAAAATGAACATAAAGCTAGTGCATACTGCTGTTATTCTATGAACTCTCTCTATTCACACCTCCCCCTGTTCTTCAGTCTTGTGAAAATAATAATCAAATATGTATGGAAATACTCTTACATTTTTTTCATGCAAGATCTTCAGTTTTATCTGACCTTATCCTGAGATGACCTTGCTACACTAAGCTATAGTGAGATAAGATAGGCAGTGAAAGGCTTAGAAAGTAAAGCAAATGAGCTCAACACGTCAGGAAAAATACCAAAATGACCTGTTCATTTAGTAACTGTATTTTACTTCAAAAATTTAAAAGCAGCAAGAGAAACACTGTAGAAACACCTTGAACAATGCCCTAGTTAGATTTCTGCTGAATGGAACGTGGAGCGTTGCGATGCACGCTGGTTTTCTCTCACAGCACCTTTTACTGAATACTGCAGAAAGAACCCCTCTAGCCATCTGTATCTGACTGATCCCTCATGTTGCTCTTCGCTATTAAACTAAATGGTTCAAACATTCAGAAACATCGAACATGCTTCAAATGTTGTATTTAGTCCCACATAAAGAAGGCTTGTATGTGAAGGCAGTACATTTCAAATTATTCTACAATTTTTTATTATTAAAAACTTTGATTCTCACCTTCCTCCATTAATCCTTTGATTTGCTCTTCTTTTTCTTTCAGTAATTCAGCAGTTTCATTGGTATTAAGTCTAGTAGCCAATTCTTCTTTAATAGTCTTTACTTCCTAAATAATAGGATAAAATACATAGGACCATTTATTAAAATATATTTAGGGAAAAACACACAGTAAGTTACACTGATCACTTTTTTCTTCTCCCCTTCCTCTCAAAAGGCTTTTCTTTGAAAACAATTTCAGTTGGAAGGGAACTTGAGATTATCTGATCAAATCAGATTGCTCAGGGCCTTATTCCATCAAGTTTTAAAAACCTCCAAGGATTGAGACTCCGTAAATTCTCTGTACAATCTGTTCTAACCCCTCCTTCCATTTCCACTTTCTATACTTTAAACTTTCGCAATAAAAAGTTATATTCACACACAGGTATCAGATAATTTTCCTATTTCAATTTACTACTGTGCCAACACAGTGACACATATAGCGACAAAACAACTGTGAAAAATATTTTTTTTCCAGTTACAGATTTGAGTTTACTTGTTGCAGACTAGCAATAAGCTAGTGAATTGTAATGCTGTGATACCAGGTCAAGAACATTTCAACTCCATGAACTTGTGTTGCGGCAGACTTCTTTACTCATTCCAAACCAGTCTGTCATCAGTCCTTAATTTTCCTACCAGTTAATCCTCTACAGAAGCCATTCCCATTCTTCACCACTCCCCCAACACCCCCAGGCCATTCTTCTCCGTCACACCCATGCAAACACATATATGGCACAAAAATGAGAGCAGACATTAGAACTTTTTTTCCTAAAACCAGACTAACTTTAACTTAAATGAGTTCCCTAACTTGGTCTGCAACACAGCTGGGAGAATACATGTGCCAACACAAAGAAATAACAAGCAGCCTGGGAGGCTAGAATCAGCTTCCTCATTACTAATACCATGAGATAGCACCTGTCAGTCTCATGCTTTTCCCTAGCTTAATTTTTATGAATTTACCTCAAGAAATTTAACTATATTCTAAAATAATAAGCATTCATTTCACTAAAAAGCCACATTACCTTTTTAGCTGCATCTCTTTCTTTGCAGGCTAGCTGGAGCTTCTTTTCAGCATCTGCAATTCGCTGAGCAAACTCCTCTTTAAGAGATGAAAGGCTACTGCTCTCTTCTTTCATTCTAAACATTTCACTACATTTAAAATTAACATTTCAGAACAGTTGCACGGTTATGTGACATTCCAAGCAGTTTGCAACAGGTTGTCTTAAATGCTTTCAAAATGGTTTTTCGGGTTTATTTTACATGTGTTAACCAGAAGTCAAAAAAACACAGCCATACTAGAAGCACTAATCAAAGATCTTTATTAATTCAGTAATTTACCCAGGAAAACAATGAAATGCTTGATTTACACCTTAAATGTTTTGCCCCTTTATCAATTTCTTTCTGATTATCCAGTCTGTATCATATACAGGGCAAATGATTAAATGTATATTTAAGGTAAGATCAATTCAGTCATTAAATGATGCCTTCACATATTATCTGTAATTTTTTAAACTTGATATTTGATCAATAAACTAGTAAATCCAAATTCTCTTTTCCTTTTCATTTTAACTGAATTAAATAATGAATTCAGGTTTTCCCCCTACAACCAGCCTTTCTACCACACTTTCACTGACCACACTTTAGTCAGCAAATTACTTAGTAAATCAAGTTTATCCATCTGTATCAGAAAACTCAGTCTCCCCTAGTAGCTGAATCCAGTCTTATAACAAAGATCTTTATTAATAACCAAGTCTGACTGCACACATCTGTTTGCCATTCCTACTGCTTGCTTACTGAGAAATCTTTCGCTAGCCTCTTCTCAGAAGAGATTTTGGCCCCAAGAAAGAGTGTGGCTTTAAAAAAACACCATCACAGCACATGCAATCATTATTTCCACCTTTCCCAAACAGTGCACATCCCTTGCAACCTTTGCTCTAGTTATAAAGCTACTTGTGTTACAATATTGTCTACTGATTGTATTACAGTAAAATTACAGTTACACCCACTACTGTGTTTATTTTCATACTTACTCTTTCAGGTTATCATAAGCTTCTTCCAGGCGCGCCTTTTCTTTACTAGTACTTAATAACTGTATTTCCCTCTTCTCCAGTTTCTCAGTTAATGAATCAATCATCTGGACAATGTTTTTACAGATAAAGATCAGATGAATGGGACAATTAAAACACAAGAGGGGCAGGCTTCCCCTTTCCCCCCACCATTCCCTCCCAACACTATTTAAAGCTGAACTTGTCGATGTTTTTAGGAATTTGAGGTAAAAGTCAGTGAAGATTACCATGTTTCTGTCACATTAATTTAGAGCTAAGCAATATCTAAGCACAAGACACCTGTTTTCTACAGGTGTAGAAATCCTACTAAGGAAGCACATGTGGCTCATCTAAGTTCCTCAACAAAATCATCAACAGTTATATTTAATTATAAATGAAGTTTTTAAACAGAGGTGAGAGCCTATAGCTAACATTAACCACTAAGACTCCCAGTGCTCCTTATAGCACTCTTTACAGAATAAGGTCTCTTCTGTGAAAGCTTAGCACAAAGCAGCAAAACAGCATCAGATGAGGGAAGAAAACTTTCAGGCAGGGTCAAGAGCTCTTAGACCACGTCATTGAAATCGTTTCTTAATACCAGATTTTGGAAAGTTAAATATAGAGAAATGACACAAACATAGATGCAAATATACAAATATTTAAAAAATTAAACAGATTCTGTAAGTGTAGCTCAATACAGACAATGAAAGACAAAATTTGCTGTTTTTCTATTTCCCACAATGTGTAACCATTTAAGTTAGGAAAACTTACAGATAACAGTCCATGGCTTTGGAGTTCCCCAAGGAATTTACACTGACATTCTGTAAGATTTACACACAAGAAAAATGCTTTCCTTAAAACCCCGATTACATCTGGGTCTTACGAACTCCCACACGCAATTGCTTTTCCCTTATTACTATCAGAAACAGCGTCAGTGTTGCAAATGTGCCTACAGGGCAAAGCCAGGAGTAGGGCCAATTATGTCACATATTATGCACACAGACTATGAGCAAAGCAAAACGCAAAGAAACAGAGCAAAACACACATCAAAGGAGCTCAGAAGTTAAAAACAAGAATAGAGGGGACAGTAAGGTGACCAAGGAAATGGAAAAAAGAGATTGTGCAAACAATACATTGGCAGAACTGGACAAGACACACTGCTTGAAAGCTCCAGTTTAGGCTCCCATACACTTGAATACCCTACTTCATCACATTTCTAGTCATTCCATCTATCTAAACTAGCTATACAAATTTCTCTTAATCTATTCACTATTCATAACGATGCTTATCTTCTTCATTAAAAGCCCAGTGTACCTTCTTTTTAAAAATAAAGACAATTTTTGCTAAAAAACAAACATTAATCTATCTAGCAAAAAGGACTTATTTACACTACTGCTGTCCTCAAAGAACATGAATAATGCTCCTAGAATGTAATCAAATTTGGACAGTTTGTAAGTCTGTGGAAAAAAATGCTTGCAAAATAGTATCTTGATAATTGCTGAAATACTAAACCCTTGTACTTCCACAATTCAAATCAAAATAATTCAAGGAATCTCCTCCACGTTTCACAGAAAAAAAAATTATACCAAAGAATTAAAATAACACATTTGACTTACCAAGGCTTCCTGTTTGCTAGCACTATTCACAATTCACAGTAACGGTAACTAGGCGGGTTAGGTGAAACCCAGAACTATTTAACCAGAAATTTCACCAGTGTTCTTTCACTGCAGATCAGGGACAGTTTTCTATAAGGTAAGGTACTTCAGCATCAATTAATATGTTCACATAAGGTGATGATAGGAATTTCACTTGTAATTAAAGGGTGTGTTTGCAAAAAACATTTTACAGTTACCTTTTTAAACTCTTGCTTTTCAGTGTCCTCTTCTAACAATTTTTCAACAGCATCCTGCTGCGGCGGCTCAGTCTCCTCTTTCACAGTCTGTTCTTCAACAGTTTGCACAGTAGCAACCAAAATATCCGGCTGCTCAGAATTAACGGGGGTTGCGCTTCTCCCGCTCTCTTCCATCTCAGCTTCCTCAGCATGTAAAACAGAAGCGTCATTCAAGTTTTCAGATTTATTTTTTAGGGCATCAACCATTTCTGTCTTTGGTGCAGAAGGACTGACAGCGACAGATGCTGAAGCAGAAGCCCTGCCTGATAACTCATCATCTGAATTTATTTCACTTACACTTCGACTATCTAAAGACTGAACGCTAAATGAATCAATTCTTTCAAAAGCATCAGAGGAGCAGCAACTCTCAGTCATTTTTTGGAAGTCATCTAAACGATTATAATCTGCACAGGCAGATGTAGATAAAAGCTGAAATGATGTTTGCATTAGATGAAGACTGGATTTTGAATCTGCAGCTTCTTGTCTTGAACTTACTGAGCTCTCACTTATTACACTTTCATGGTCCAGAACTTCAATATCACTAGTTGTGGATGTCCCCGAGGAGAAAGTGCTAATTGGAGGTGACGGTGTATTGCTTTGCCTGTCCTCAGTCTTTCGTTCCTTAGTTTCCAAACCCATGTCTTTTGTACCTGCATTAAGGGGCTGTGAAGTGCTATCCCGCACACCTCCCCTCCCATCCCCTCCTACACTCAATTTTTCATTAAGAGCATCTTCAGGTGCTTCCAAACTTAGAGCTGACACATTTTTGTCAGTAACTTCATTTGTGCTTTCTTCAGGCTTAGCATTAGACTTCAGCACAGAATTCTCTTCTGATTTCTCCTTGGGAATATCGAGGTTTTTCAAGTCCACTAGGACAGCTACAGAGGAATCCTTTACTTCTGCCTCTGTCGTCACCGGTACTTCCAGCTGACTGGGGTGCTGAGACTCCTTTAAAGTGCTTTTCACTTCCTCTTTGGGTCGCTGTGATTTGGCTGGAGGTTTGGACACCACTGGATTTTTCTGTATACTCTGAACTTCTGTCGGAGAGAGAAAGGCACTGAAGAAGTTTTCAGATTCATCTACTACCGTCCTCCTCACTGGCTTAGTGATTGCTGTTGGCGATATTGGCTGGTTCTGTGGTTCTGTATTTGAACTTAAGCCCCAGGAAGATGTATCCCATCCTCCACTTATGAGAGAATTTGTTCCTAAAACAATAAAAAAAAGAGATAGGCCAAGAACATTTAAAATTTATTATTTGTCAGTATTTGTCTTTTTAGATGCAACAGCTCAGGAAAAAAAAAATGTTTTCAGCATCATATAACTTAAAGCAAATATTATACATGATCATAAACAGCATCGTTTTCATTACTGCTTCCTTACAAAGCTTGGAACTGATTTTTAGACAAAGCATAAACAGTAATGTAAGTAAAGACAGAAAGAAAACATACACAAATTACACCAGTAAATCCAAGAGTGACAATTCCAGAAAAAGATGGGGAGAAGCGTCTGGGAAGGGGAAACAAGCCCACACGGCATTCTGAAAGCTATAAGGGCAAATCTGAAGAATCTTTGGGCACAAAAAGCAAGCATTTCCTTTGCAAAGGGAACAAGCAAAAAAGAATGTGACCTCCTGCTTCCCACAGTGAGAGCAAGCTAGGCAAAATCTGAAAAACTGTAGTTTAAAAAGGAGAGAATTACACAGATTACAAAAGGAGGAAACAATTACTAGGTCTTAAAAGTTATCTGCCAGTTGCACACAGACAAACATGTCTCACACCATTACAGAAAAGGGAAAAGAGTTTTAAACATTTGTAGAATTTACATTGTAAGAAGGGTTCTCGCCCTTTCAGTTTGTGACATATTTTTCCTCACAAACTAAGCAACAGCACAAAGCTGACAATACAAATTGTCAGCAGCCCAGCTAAGATAATAGTTTCCTTCTCCTGTGGAGAAATACCAAATTGATGAGTTCTGAAGCTGCCCTGAAACAACATCAACAGTTTCTATTATTGTATTTCTTCAGGTTTCCCAGGACTTGTCAACAGCAAGGTTAGTAAGAATTTCAGCATCAAATTCTAGTAGTATCCCAAGTAAGAAAGATAAATCAAGAAATCTCCAATTTTATTTTGTACCTACAAACATAATCTACATAATATAAATATTTCAGGCTACTTAAAAACAAGCTCACTTTATACAGCAGCATCTATTAAGAAACCACTGAATTATAATATTTAAAGCAGACTACCCCTTCCAGAAACTGTTGACAGCTACTGGCCTCAAGATCTCAAATTCAGATAATTACTGCTCTCATTGCCAAAAATACCACAAACATCTGATTTATTACTACCTTGTCCATGATTCAATAGCTACAGAAAAAGCCCTGTGAGTGAACTGTAACATTCAGAAAATATTGACTTTTTTTAAAAACAAGTATTTTTTCCCTGAAAAACAGATTCAGGCTGATCTTTGCTGCTCTCCTTATGAATTACAGAACTACTATAAATACCAAGATATAAATTAAATTTAAAAATGCTTTGGACAACTCTGAAGTTTTAAGAAACTAAGCATGACACAGTCTTCTATAAACAATTCCTGTAATATAAGATGTCACTGGAGTAAGTGACTGCCAAGCCCTTGCTCCCACAAAGGGATGAAGACATGCAAAACCGACCCAACACTTTGCTAAGAAACCAACCTTAGAAAACACTTTCAATTGTTACAGCTTTCAGTTTTCAGAAATCTAATTCTGCTGTGGCTATACGTGGAAATAACCTCCTTCTACAAATACACACGTTTTCTTCTATGTATAGTCGCAATAAGGACACAGATTCCAGATGACTTAGTTTCCTGTCCTTTTCTTTATTCATTCTTATCTTTAAGGTACTATTTTTGTAATGTTTGTAACAAGAGGGCTCCTTTTTGCTCCTTCATTTCCAAACAGTAGCTTAGGACTGGTCATTCTTTCAGGTTCTACATTAGCACACGTACAAAGCAGACACTTCCTCATAACCAAGCCCTGACAATTTTTCCACCAACACATTCCTTTCAATAGATGTTCGAGGATGATGAACTTAACGCCACAAAAAGTAGAACCTTCACTTAGTTTACACGGACCACATTTTCAGCTTCTACTCTATTCTTCCTGTCACAAAGAGTGAATCCATGCACACCTGAAGGAACGCAATTTTCCCTTTTTTATAAACTGATATGTTTTCATCACCTATTAGTCCCTCGGCAACAAAAATAACGCCTTAAGAAATACGAGTATGAAGCACAGTACTACCTATGCAAAGGTGACAACCACCAGGTCCTGCGTGTGCTGCTGAGGCTTCCTCAGCTTTTTGTCAGTGTTATCCCTCCCTCGTCTGTAAGGGGGGACCGACGAGTACCACAGGCATTGCAGAACGGGCTTTGGACAGGGAGGGCTGGTTAAACCGCCACAAGTGTAACCCACCGCCCCGGGTTAAGGGGTTGAGACAGGGGAGGGTGAGGGGAAGGCGCCGCCCCGGCCGAGCCCGCTGCAAGGGCCGGGCCGGAGGCCGGGAGGCCAGGCGGCTCAGCCGGCCCCACACGGAGGGCTGGGGGCACGGCGAGGGCCGCCCCCATCGCCCACGCTTACCGTCGCCGTAGTCGGGGATGACGGCGTCGGGCCAGGGGCTCTCCTCGGCCTGGATGTCCAGCACCCGGTCGATAGACTTCTGGGCCTGCGACAGCGCCTGCTTGGCGAAGCTGGACAGCTGCGAGGCATTGAACCAGCTCATCCTCCGCGCTGCCCGGTCCCGCGCGGAGGCGGCGGCACCGGGCCACAAGCACAGAGGCGGGCGGGGAGCGACGCGCCCTCAGAGCCCGCTGCCCGGCGGCGGCGGGGCCGGCGGCCTCGGGCTCGGCTCCGCGCGGAGGGGAGGGAGGGCGGCCCCGCGCCTGCGCGCCGCCGGGCTCCACGTCGCAAACAAGCCCGCGCGCAGCCGCCCTCCGGCCCCGCCACACGTCCCGAGAGGCGGAGCAAGGCCTTCCGCCTCGGTACCCGTCATGGCGGAGGGGCGAACCCGCCTCCACTTCCGCCTCGGTACCTGTCATGGCGGAGAGCCGGCCCTAGCTGAACCCCTGCAACAACTCTTCCAGACTAGATGCTATAAAGACAACTTTAGTTTCCGCTTCCTAATGTTTCCTTCAGCTGCTTCACACAAATAACGCACCAAGCACACACTCTTCTAAACCTCAGTGCCTTAACTTGCTGCTTTAAGTCCCACAACTTACAAGGGACCTTTAATACTTCTAAACACTGCAGAGCTGTTAAAAATTATCTGGTTAAAAATTACAGTAAAGTGACCCCGATTCAGTTAAAGTTTAAGGCTAGAAGATGGAAAGTTAAAACACAGGTCATATACATCAAGTATATGAAAAATATACATCAGGTCATATATATCAAGAATTCACGTTGGGGTATCCAGCACCGCCTGCTGCAAGGTCTCTGACTAAAGCAGCCAAATGATGCCCTAGATTTTTTAATCGAGGTTATAAACATTCTTGAATGTCCACTGATAAGCCACAATCTAAGGTGTCTTTAGGATTTTTTATTAATAAATACCTTAACAGCACCAATGATATTTGAACATAATGCTGCAATACCATACACAGCGGCTGCTTGGGGACTGCGAGTGGAGATGTCTGTATTTTCATGTACAGTTGATCATTTTGTCCTTTCATGTTTGCTTGTAAACAAAGTAAACTCTTCCGTACTTAACACCTTTCATAAAACTGATCAAATCAATAGCAAATAAGAAGAAAATGCTCGTTTTAATCTACTGCTCTCTTTTGGCTTTAAGGTGACTCAGCAAGTGTATAGGAGTGCTACAATTTAAAGCCAGATCGCTGTGCTTCCTTCTGAAGGGTCTTCTCTTTGCCCATACATGTGCACACATGCATTGAATACAAGACTTTTGGCCACCTTAAAGTTTCCATGTGTCTGAAAGTATATTAGCATTGACGTTTTGACAACAAAAACTGGAAAAAAAGTGTATTCCTATACATCAGAGTTCTGTACATTAATAAGCATTTATACAAATATAATCCACCAAATATTGGCTTCTACGTACAATTTCGAAATATGGTGATTCATTTGCATTACCTAACCTTCAACAATGCTAGTACTAACATGAACATTTCAGTTGCTTTAACACCCCCAGAGTACGTTTGTTTTACAAGGTGGGTACAGATTTCTCTCGCTGTATATGCAGTTTACTTATGAATAAATTAAGTGGTAAAGTGAAGCTTGAACAACATAGTCTGTGGTGTAGTAACATCAGCAACTGCAAGTTCCTGGCCATCCACAAGCCCCAATTCTGAAACAGAAAGAAAAGTATAAGTACAACAAACCCATGCGGTTTGTCTTTTTTTAAATTAAAAAAAAAGTTGTGAATGCCATTCCCACAAACGATAACACAATGAAATAAAGGTGCCAACAGCTCACCAGCTGAACTAATATTAATCTAATTCAACCAGGAAACTAACAGACCTTGTCAAGAAATATATAAAACACTATTGAAGTATGTTTAATTTATATCAATTATCAGCTTGCTTTGCTGCAATGTTTTCTCTACATCTGCCCACACTTCACATTTAAGCAATTTGAAGCTCATCTCTGAGCAACCTGAGAAAGGTATATTGCACGTAAAAGGATAATGAAGCACATTCTACTGCACAGTGCAAAATAACGCTAAACATGCCATATGGAGGGATAAAACTGACTGACTTCCTCTTTAGAGCACTATCTTGAAAATCTACACGTGACAACTGCATGATACCTTTTAGTGTCTTGGAAAGATTCGGCCTTGTTCGTTCTTCAATTGAAGCTACTGTCTGCAAAAAAAAAAAAGACCAAAACATTTTCTTTCCAATTCAGGAAAGTAAATTTCAATAAATAAAGATTATTAAAGCAATTACATATGTTCAGATTACCTGTAAGTAAAGTGTTTTATTTCCTCCATACATAGTTGCTGTGATTGCAGGAGATTTCATTTGCCTATATATAAAACATTTTTTAAAAAAAAGACAATCAGGTAAAAATACATTTAGAAATTACCTTTTTGAAACACTAAACTACCAAAAATTATCAAATAAGTCAGAATAGTTGCACACTTACAATGAAGCATTATTTGTCAAGTAATCCAAGATCTCCTGCAATTTAGCTGATGGGGAAATCTCTATGTTTTGGGGCAGCTGGCTGCAAGCTGGACAGTTCTCCTACAACAAAGTAGCACAAGAATGCACATTACAATAAATATGATTTCAAAAATGCTGCTAATAAGGTCTCAAAACTATTTGTGTGTTTGTGGGGTTTTTTTTAAGGTTTTAGCTCTAGAAATACTAATACTGTTGCAAATAATAATGACAAAACCCATTACCTTGTGAAGTCTGTCACCGTTCAACTGGCTCCCAACAGCAACTAAGTTTTTATGAAGTACAAATTTAATCTACCATAAAATCTGAGACTACAAACTTTCAAATCAATTGCTGTCATAACCTCTTTTTGAGAAGACTGGCTTATGAGTCTTCTTAAGACTGCTCCTGTTAATTTTGTAAACCACATTTCCCATATTACAGGGCAAATCTTGAGGATTCCCTTTCAAAAAAATCAATCACTGTTTTCCTCTGCAGGTAGCATAGCAGAAACTGTTGAGATACCAATGTTGCACCAGCAGACACCACAGAAATAGTTGTCTGAAGAACCTCCCTATACCAGAAGCTATTTTTCCACATATTAAGAAACTTCAGCTAAACAGGCAAAAATTAAATATGCCATTACATATACCATGCAATAGTTTTTTGTAAATTGATGGGTAGAAGAAAAGATTTCATTACCAGGACATCAAATAAAACATCTGTTGATCTGGAGATAAGCAGTCCTGCTACTCTACATGGACAGTCCGCCACTGTCATCACTATTAGACCCCAAAACCACTGAAGTTTAAAAAATATTCCTACACACTAAAAACAATACTTTGGAGAAATAGCAGACTAAAAACATTGTAATTTCTGCTTTTAAAACTTCAGAAACATTATTCTTTAGTGCTATGGGCCCAGAGTTTCAATACCAGGTTTCAGAAATACACACAAACTGCAGAAGTTCAATAAAAATCAAAGAAAAAACCCTGCAAGCCTTTAATGGCACTAACCTTTCTTTCAGCTTCAAATGTGTATGTGTATAATCCATCCACGTCATTAAACACCAAGTAGTTGTTAAGAGGAATGTATGCACTGTAATGACAAATATATTAGTGTTAATACATGGCATTATGTTGGAAATCATGTATGTTATTAATAAGAAAATAAATACCTTGTGGCTATTTTAAAAACTTCAGTGGCGCAAACAGCTGGAATGAGAAAAAAACACAATTTCTTCACTTTCTAGTTCTATCCCAGACCATGCAGACATCAGTGCACAGAGTTGTACCAGAGAAGTAGTGACAAAAAAAAAAATTCAAGTATAACAATTTATAAAGAGCAAAATAAACATCTGAAGGTAGCTGGTAGTTCTATACATTAACACCACAGATTCAGCCCTAATCTGAGACTACATTAAACATACATACCATGTTTTCCAATTATTTTTTTCCCAGTCTCAAATGCTTTTGCTCACTCCTACAATCATACATGAGCTTAAAATTTATACAGACACATGAAGTTTCTCTATGGAAAACAGAAATGAGACTATAAGAATAAATCAGACCCATTTCAAAACTACTATTATCTTTCCTGAGTTCTCAATTCCAAACTGTTGCCTTAGGAAACTCTAGTCTGTAAAGCAGAAGTGAAATGAGTTCTTTCAGCATACCTGCAATTACTGCATTTGTAGAAGCTACTGCTGGAATAATTCGTTTAACCACCCCTGTAAAAACAAAACATACAGCTTTGTCTTTTCCAAGAAACTATACTGAGAGACAACTTCTAGCCAGAATAATTACAGAAGGGTGTACCCAAAGGTACTTTAAACAGTTTCCAGGAATTTCTATAACAATAAAGTATAATGGCATACTGCTCAAGTACTTTGGCACTTTTTTAGTTTTAGAAATGGATCAAGCGTGTTGAGAAAAAGAAGGGATCACACAAAGAGAACTCGTGAACAGATTATAAAAATATATATTCTGCATTTAGCACTGGAAATTAATTTAAAACTCAGTTCTATTCCTGTTTAACTGGAGAAATGCATGAAGTAAAGATACTTGGTTTTGGTATTCCTCCTGCAAGAACAGGCTTGCCAAACTGTATTGGCATCTTCACCCAACTCTCCATACTGAGCCCATCCAGTCAAACAGCATAGTACATACACCGATACAAAGCAAGATTTCCTATGCGTACAAGTTTGTACATCTGCAACAAGGAGGTTTCCTCTTTTTTCAGGCCTGCCGAAAAGACAGCAAATTCCTAAGTAGCCTGAATTTCCTCTGACTTCTCATTATTGACTTGTATCTCTTCATATCTGAGAAAACATGCATAAAACTTTTATCTTTGCTTTCTTTCTGCTATGTACTTTATAATGAAGTCATCTTCAAATGCTGAAAACTGTGCAGCCATTTGCATGTACATAAATATATTTCATAACTGGAGTTCACATTTATCTGTACCAAAAAAATACTACTAGAGAAGGCAGTATAAACTGCTGCAAAGAAGACTATCTGCAATACGCTAGGTGGAATCTGAGGAAGATACACAAAGAATCAGTCTGCCCTTTTTTAACAGAAAGGCACACACTGGGGTTCAAGTGTGGCATTTCAAGCCCATCATTTCAAATGCATTCTCACTACTACAAGTCAACGAATAGATAGAAGTTACCACATATTCTGGAGATTCTGTATGAGATTCTCCACTTCTTACCTATTTGGTTAGCGTTTAAAATACTGATTAAATGAGTGGCTGCATTCTGCACCTGCATGCGAACAGAGGCATACACAGCAGTAAAGAACAGATGCTATAGCCTTAACCAGCCTAAACTGGCATAAAGTGTTGCTGTTGCTAAAAGAGGCAATCACATTCTTTTGTTCCTACTCTTTGACCCAGCAAAAGTGGTCCCAGGGTAGTGTAAACTGTGGAGTTGATCCAGGTTAAAAATAAAATGGCAAAAAGAATGTTCAGTTTTGTCCCAGATAAGTTCCTCCAATTCATGATGAATGCCTAAACATCTGATTCATCATAAAAATATTTGTGCTGGCACAGGAAACAAGCTGCTTGTTTCTGTTTTAAGATGTTAAGGGAGAAAAGAACTATTTCTTTCTCAGCAGAGCTGCCAGCTTAGTCATAACAAATACAAAGAATGCCAATCCAGCCTAATTGCAAATGCCACAAACTTAGTGAAATGTCATATCCTTACCTTGGGTGAGTCTGTATGTAACACCTTTAATATTAAATTGTGATGCTCTTTCTAAAGACTTCTGGTAAATCCACTGTATATGTTCAGGGTCATCTCCATCCAACGCAACACCTTCTGCAGCAAAGTTCAGAATTTACAGGTAAGTTACAGCTATAAGAGTTCTTCAGAAATACAGCATTCTTTTTGTCTAAAAAAAAAATCCCTTCGTTTAATTTGGGTTAAAACAAATACCCCATTACGCTATTAAAACCTGACACTTTAAATAATCAAAATATGATTTCTACAAACATCCTAAATTCTAACATATTCTATATACAAACTATCTTAACTTCACAGATTTGTAGAGCTGTTACAGGTTACATTTTGAGTCATTGTGCAATACAAGAAACACATGAACAAATACGGAACTGGAGAGTGAGTCCGAGAAGAGAAAATCCATCACCAGCTCAGAGGAGGCTTAGATTCAATACAACAAGGAGCCACATAAAGTTAAAAGATAGGATTGTTTTATTAAAAGTAGTTGTGTATACCTAACTCAAAACAAATTAGTTACAAGGAGAAATGGCAGTTTAGCACCAGTGAAATAAACTAATTACCTCCAAAAGGCTGCTCCTTTGGCCACTGCAATATCCTGACATACTCAATACAATGCTCTGGTAGTCTGGGCATAGATGCAATAGTACACATGGGAAAATTGACCTGGTGTGGGCAGGGGAACAAACCAGAAAAAAGCATGTAATACATCATGTATAGTACTAGGAAAAGAAACAAGCACATCAGAGGAATATAAAAAAAGAAGTATCACTGGTTGTAATTACCTGTGGTGGATAAAGCTCAAGTGTGCATTCAACACATGCTGTCATACCAGGAATAATCACACGGACATTTCCTTTAAAACCTTCTGTCCCTCCATCTATTAAAGGTATGATGGAACTTGGATCCAGTACACCATCTTCATAATGTAAAAATGACATCTAACGAATAAAGGTAGAGGGTTTTGTTGGGTTTTGTTCATTTTGGTTTTTGGGGGGGGGGGTTTAAACAAGTTGCAGAAAGAAAAAAAATCCTAAAAATTTTAATCTTAATGGTACACCACAAGATTGAAAGCTTAATATACAATTTATTTTAAGGGTACATAGTGTATAAAACACTACTTGTCAGTGCGCAGGACTTCATCTACCACCTTCACCCTCCACCTCCTCCTCCCCTTACCCCCCTGATGGATGCTATTATTTCCTTATAGTATACTAGAACAAATGGTTGGTTGCTTTGAAGGATTTGGTGGTTTAATTCTTGATTTGTTGTTTATGTTTGGGTTTTTTAAATATTGGTAAATACTCAAGATCATTATTTTATAAGCAAATTCACAATGATAAAACTACCTAGTTCAATGACCAGCTTTCTACCACTTTGTAACAGTGGGGCTCCAAAAGATGACATTTACAAGTTGCAGCACAATAAATAGTGTTTGGCTAATGAAAAAAAAAGTTCACAATGGGAGCATCCAGAGAGGCTGTGGAACTTCCCTTCTCATGGTTTTCAAAACCTAAATGCACAATGCCACAAATAATGTAATCTAACTTTGAAATTACCCCTGCAGGGCACTGCACAAATGTTGGCCAACACTCCTCAAGAAAAAGGCAGGTAAGAGAGCATGCATTTTATCCTGTTCACAAGAAGAATTAAATAGAAAGAGAAAGCCGTTGAGTTTCAACAGCCCTTATTTCCTTTTAATGACACATTCAACACGAATCTGCTCAATTTTAGTTATCTATACTCAAGCAATAACCAGCCTTTAAAAACATTGAAGACTTTACCAGCATGCCATTTATCCATCTTCTTGCAATTATAGAGTCCAGCCCACAAACAATAATATGAAACTCTAGGGGAAAAAAAACGTTATTTAAAATCTATACTAATGCATACTTCTTAAGACAAGCAAAGTATTCTGTCTTAAAGACTGACAGAGGAACTGACCGTAGTTTAACTATCTCCCCCAGATTACCTACGTGACAGATGCATTTCAGTTTTGTCTATTTGTTACTTCCACTTCCAGTATACTATAGAAGACTAAAGTAATCAGCACTCTAACTACCAGGAAAGGCAGCAAGCAGTAACAACTGCAATGTTCCCCTACAGCACCAGTGGGTGTTTGGCAGGCAAACAAATACCACTTACGTCGGTAGAAGCTTTCATCCATGTCTTGAATCTTTTTAAAATATCTGAATGTAAGCCCAGTAAAGGAATATATTTATAGTTTACTGTTTTCTTGCTAACCTAAAGCCAAAATATTATCAAATTTAACAGTACAATTTTTATATGACACTTCTGAAAAAAAAAAAACAACTACGTGATTGAAAGATTCAAAATTCCCACAGCTGAAGCTGTAGCATCTGACAAAACAAGTAAGGGACACAGTGTAACAGTCACACACAGGAGAAAGCTCAGCAGGCAAACTATTTAGGAAGCTCAAAACATGTGGTTTCACCAAGTCCTGTATCAGTAAGTGCTACTCTGTGTTTATAAACTAATGTCTCCTACCAGTACACAAAACACTCTGGTGAATAAACCTGTAATTCTAGTATCTCAGTGAAAACAAGAATATTGCATTTGAATAAAAAGGCTCAGTGGAAACACACAAAATGGTTTCTACAAGCTTAGCCTTCTTTCCCCATGCATATTTCCTGTATGTTAATGTCACTGAGAAAGAATTCTCAATCATCGGCTGAATGAAACTGTTCTTTATTGTATGAAAAAGAAAGGATGGCAGCAAAATACTTTAGATAGTCTTACCACCTACAGTTTTCTAGGTTTTTTGAAGACTCCAGGGCTACTATTTCTCTATAAAAGGATACGCTACAACAGCACAGTTGGGAATGCGGCTGTTTAGGAATTCTGCTGCAACTTCTGCTTTTGGTCGACCAACATCCTTCGGTCTGGGAAAACACCCAAGCAATTTGAAATGCATGATTTTAGTAGACTCAATCTTTCCAGACTCTATGCATTGCAATACTGAATTAAATGACTGTTACTGTAGGACAATTCATTGATATGGATAATATTAAGGCATCCCTGTAAAGCATCAGATATGAGAGCCCCAGAGTTATCTACATATGTCCATGTAACCACAGTTATCAGCACCAAAAAAAAATCCAGCAATTTTTCATTTTGCTTGGAAGAAAAGGGCACCAGAAGAACTGGTATCTGAGTCTGTTTGCATTATTCTTTGGTGTCACCTTTTCCATTAGTCACTAGCTGTATTTGAATGGTAAAGAATGTATATTAATTTTCTTCACGCACAAACTATGACACCACAAATCTCAAAACAAGAAGGAATCACATGCAACGCTTAGTCAAGAATCTTTGATGACATCTTGTTCAAGAAAAATAATGAGCGTTTTCACATATTTTCTTTGGGTATATTTAAAAAAACAAAAGTCAAATCGTGAAAATATCACTTACCGAAACAGAAACTGTCGGTTAAGATTAGAAACATCTATAGTATCCATGTCAATGACATGGATCTGCCTAAAGCCGGACAGTGCCTGTGAAAAGAGATAGTCAACTTCATTTCATAGGAAATTAAATGCTTACAGTGCTCCAGAATTCATTCCACATGCCAAAAAAGCAACCTTTGGAGGAACAAACATACTTGCTCTTTATTCCCTGTGCAGACAGGTATCTGGTCATTCTTTGTTAAAGAACATTGTTGGGTTGCTCATGCTGATATTTAGACAGATCGAATTAGTAACTTTTCAAAGGTCAAAAACAATGTTCTACTGAACGCAGTATTGCTTTAGCCTACCTAATCATAACACAGGGAAGCCAACAGTAGGCTGATCTATAAGGGGAATGTGCAGTATTCCCTCACAACTGAGTAAATTGAAAGTGTTCATTGGGGAAAAAATGCAGAATTTGAAGAAATACCATAAGCACTTCCTTGCTTGGCAGGATTAGAAAACCAAAAAAAGTTTAATTTCTCTAAAATTTTAAGGTTTTGAACATTCACAGTTTTCACAGTCAGAATAAGTGAGTCTGATATGTCCACCCCCAAATCACAGTTCAAAATAAGCCAGCATTCCTCACTGCATTCAATGCTGGAACAGAATGCAAACACAAAAAGTCACCTTGCTATCTAAGAACATACTGAACCTCTGACAGAAGTTCTGCTTGATCTCTCTGTGCATGCAGGCCATCACTAGATTTGGCAAATAACTTCAAAGTAAAATTGTCTTAACACTGTATTGCAGGTCTGATCAAGTAAACACATCTGTCATGCATAAAGAAACAACGTGAATTGTGGTTAAAGGGAAATAAATGCTGTAAAACACTGGGTTTAGGGAAAGGAAATGTGTCGTGAAGTTCTGAAGTGACTCCAAAAAAATTTGAGTCCCATACCCTAAGTTTTTTCCTTTCAGACTCCATCTTGCTATAAAGACTTCCAAACTTTTCATTTTACATTTTCTGAATAAACAGAGCCATCCCATGAATAATAAGTCTTGAAAATGCTGTATTGGGAACTGATTAACAAATGAACAACAGGACTACAGTATTTCACAATAGAAATTAATCTCTGTAAGAAAATCAGCAGGAATTTCTGTATGTCATATTGGATACCCCTGGTGCTGAACAGTCATTTTGTACCATTGATAAATGTTCAGCTTTTGTTCAATATTATCAAAGCAGGCTGGGAGAGCCTGCTAAAGAGAAGAGCAAGCCTGGGACATCACGAACATACAGACTGGAGTCTTTATCAAATTTATATTCATTGTGCCAAAGACATGAACACATGTGAACAGAATCTAGATTTACTTACGAGCTTATCTTTCTGAAAATGATAAAAATAAATCATGACAAAACCTTTTTGAAAAGATGGGAACCGAGCGCATACAGCAGACTTATCAAGTTCCTCATCCCATACAAATCCTCCCTCTCAACAAGCTATCAACAGATTGAATTTGTTATATCCCAATAAACTCATAAAACAGTAGCTCTGGGCAGAGGTTAAATTCACCAGCACTAAATTCCCAAAGAAAGACAACTGCCTCGGAGCTGTCATGATTTCTTGAAGTAAAATTCTGCTTAAGCATTGCAGTAACAAACCAGCAGCCAGAACAAGAGTGTACACAAGTGCTAGAACTGCAAAACCCCTAAGTTAACGGGTCTGGCATGCCTAGCTTTACATGAGGCTGCTGATTTATCAAGCATCTCAAGCTTGGAGGTAATCTGTGGAAATATTGAAATAGCAGTACGTAAATTCTATAGTAAAGTACACCAATGCATAAGTATTGATATAAATTAAGGAAAAAAGTTATTTCATAATAAGTTATTATATTAATCCATACATCTTCCATGGAATCTATACAGACAGAAATTCTTACTATTAAATAGAAGCATGCAAATGTACAGTATTAGTCTAAACTATCAAACTCAAACAGGATGGTAACAGTGATACACTACAATAAATATAAGCATCTGCGAGGATAAAAATTCATACAGATTTATTGGGTAAATGTCTGACAGCACATGACCCCATGACTGCATTTCAAACATCTCAAAATTGCTTTTCAGAACACATAGGGAAAGAATCCGTTATAAACTAACACCGTATCAAGAAAACCACAAAATACCTTCTGGTAATCTGTACTCCAGGGAAGTACCGTCACATTCCTTCCCTGTTCTTACACTGTCACCTATTCCTCCTTAGCCATTTCCATAGAGGATTGCAATAAAAAACTCATAAAGCTGTCATGACATAGGCTGAATTCAGCAATACAGAAGCAGCTCTGAGGGAGCGTTCAGGCTCTGCAGACTACCCCCATTTTACTGATCTTGAGGAACTGGAAAACCTGAGAGCCACTACTCGGGAAGGCCAAAGAGATTCCACAGACATGAAGGTCACCATAGACACAGTAAGGCTGGCTCTACTAATTTCACTATGAAAGAACATAAATAATTCCAGCAATCTAATCTCACTTTGAATTAATCCAAAAATGTAAAATAAACTGAAATTAAATTCAGCTTTGACTGTTAATACTAAACTTTGTACTGGCTACTTATGGCAGTTTAAAGTATCACTTTTCCTCTGAAAAGATACCTTTTAGCCACCATATTCCAAACAACCCTCCTTTGTATCACTATGAGCATGATTTGTTCCTAGTTTACTTCATTTCTCTAGATTTGGTAATTAGGGAAAATTACGAACATTAGACCGTATCTAAGGCCGCAAGTGAACTTTTGTCAACATTTCATAAACAGCACCATGTCGTTCCTCATGACAAGCTTTGAGATAGGCAAATAAAGAACATGCAACATATGAGACTACCACCTTTCAAGCTTATTAACAAAGTGATTTCTTCAAGCTTATTGTTTGTATCGTCATGTATTTTATACATTTTGATTAGAACTTCGAGATTTAGTAGCGATATACAATCAAAAGTGCCAAATTAGCAAAGTAGAAAAGATCATTTCCTCAAGGAAAAAAAAGAAGATTCTAAGAAGCAAAGGGTGAAAATTGAGTAATTACCAGGTTTTTCAGGAGTTCGCATCCTAATCCTCCTGCTCCAATAACTAGTACTTTACATGTGCTTAACAAAAACTCAAGAGCCTGCAGAAAATATAAAACAACAAATTAATACACTAAATAGGAAAAAGTATAATTTGTCCTTTGCTTCATAACCTATAAATGTGTATAAGTTTTCAGTGCCTAGTAAGTGTCACATAAAACAACTTAGATCAATAAAACAGTTTGTGCTTGCAAAAGTAATAACATATTGGACTTTAATCAGCTGTTGAGTTCATACAGTTCCTAAATCACAATTTACAGAAAAGCAAGAGCTTTGTTGATATCAGTATTCTCTTTATAGTACTTTTGACCATGAAAAAAGCAAGGTCCCCCTTTATTATTATTATTTGGTTTAAGGAGATAATGTTTTCTTTCTCCAAATATTTTACTGATACATAATACAAAATAAATGTAAAGAAACAGACAACAGGCAACATTGCTGGCTAAAAAGAACTGAAATTTTTAACTATATAACTACTTTCTGTGAACTGTTCTACTAGACTCCAGCCTCAAACTAGTAAATAATGGAACAGTACATTAAAAAGGTAACAGTAAAATACATTCAATTGTAAGCTCTGAAACAAAATGTACTGGAAAAGGGAAGATGTAGTAATTAAAACTGTCTAAATTTTGCTTTTCCTTACTAAACATCTTTCCCAATTCTCTTAAGTACTCATATTAACCTTAATTCCTTCTTTAAGTACAAGAAATTCCTTACTGTATCTAATTATTGAAAAATAGCAGCATTTGTCTCTCCATTTTTATGTGGAACTCAAAAGACAGAACATAATTCATATGTCGCTATATATTTATATATACGTTGACAGCAAGCTTGTAGCTGACAGCGAACAATTTAGAAATACAAGCTTATAAAAAGAATACAGTATGTTCTTCTAGAATCATAATTCTAGAATCAAACTGATTAAAATATAAGCTTTTCATGCAGTTTTAGTATTCATACACTACTGGTGGTCAATTAATGAAAATGTTTACATTTGTTTGCAACACACGCTACAGATTTTTTATTTAAAGTAAGTGTTTCTCACTTGAGTGCCTGGTTCGAAATCAGGATGTGTGAATGGTCCAGATCGCTCGAGGAACTTCTTTACATGGTTCCAGCGACCTTCCCAGTCTCCAGTGTCCCCACACCCACCATCAACAGCCATTCTGCACAGAACACAGTAAATTCAGCTGCAAAATCATAGAGAAAAAGCCACATCTCCAAAATGTTGTTTTTTTCTTTATATATCTTAAAAATAACGAAATTATTTACCATTCATACAAATGCATCTGCGTATTCTTTATGCATGTAAGTCATGTGCATGAACATTTGCATGAGTGGGTTTTATTTGTGGAACTTGAAAGCAATAATACAAATATGCATAGAGGGAAAAAAACCCCAGGTGTTTCAATAAATCCCACTGATTTAGCTGTTACTAGTAAAAGTTGACCTGAAGTGAAAAAAGGGTCTACCCTTTTTGCTTTTATTTTCTTCATATTTAAAGAGGACACAGAAAAAGTGATTTTCCCTTTAGGTTTTGAGGGTGATGTTTTTTTCCATCAGTCAAGTCTTGTATCCTTTTGACACTTTTTAAGTTCATAAATCATATTTAGAATTATCAGTATGTAACCACAGTCGTGAGGCACTGAATAAATAACAGCAACATGCCCCAGAATTGTCTCCTCTGAATCTTCATAGTAGTTTATTTAAACAAGTGTTAAAAATAATATGAATCTTGAATGCTCTTCACCCTCAATTGGTACTGTGCAATTTAGAACCCCCCCGTCTTTCAGTCATCTCCTGAGCCCGTCAGCACTAGCAGTCTCACTTGCAAAAAGGAACGTTTGCAGTTATCGTCTTTTAAATTTTCAAGACAGAATTTTACATCAAATACTCCACTACCTTTTTTCTTCTTTTGCAGGTCACTTTTAGTAGTACATAACTATAAATTTAAACTGTTAAGAGACTTACTGGAAAGGCTCAAAATCAGCTCCCTTAAGTAATTTTCTAACATAAGATCATCACCTACACAGAACAAGCCCTTCCTTAACAGAGTGCACTTCCTTTTTTAAACAGGAGCTCCACTCAATATATATGAACTATTACGTTCTAGGTTAATACAAAACTAAGCTCGTTATAAAAGAGCTTTGCCAATCCCGAGCATGAAAGGTTGTGTCATCAGTGATAAGGAGTGTGCTATTAGCTTCCTCCTGTGAAGTAATATGAAGAACGCTTGTATCGATAACTGTTGTTGGGTAATGTTTAGAATTTATTATTACTTCCTGGTGACTCATCTCAAAACAAAAGGAAAATCTACTGGAAACATATAGAGAGCGAATGCCTTTATCCTCACAGAATTCAGAAGATGAACAACACAGTTATGTCCATAGTAACTTTAACTTAGAGGCAACTAATTCTCTAAAATATTTTCAGTAACAGAGAAAAACTTCACTAAAGCGCTAGAATAAATACATCATAATTTGCCTATATTTTGATTGCAGACTGAACTCATTCCTAGTTAACTTGACTGTAGGTAAGTTACTTACTGTATAAGCAGTTAAATAAGATCTACAAAATGTTTTTGCATTCACAAAGGTCTTTTGACTTCTGACTTGCACTTTTGTATCTCCCCCAGTTTTCACAATTTACATCAAAAATTAGTTTTTAGGAAGGTGTGAATAAATAAAACACTCCCTCCATTGAACCCTGGGCTCATCTGTTGAGGATGTGCATTAAGCACTCACTTAAGCAAACAAAATGGTTCAATAACCATCACAATAATTGCTTCTATGGATTACATTATAATTTTAAACTTTTCTGGAAACAAGTGCAGAAGCTATGCTTGGTGACATTAAGAACTTTTTTATTTTCTAATCCTTTTATACAGTCCATATAAACAGCCATCAAGCAGCAGTATTCTTTTTCTGGTTAGATGTGTATTTTCCTTTGCAAGTGATAAAACGGTAAGATATAGTTTCATTTTTGCGGTTATACTGTAGTTTGGTTTTTACAGGGTTGGACGTTGTGGAGATCTGAAAAACATCAATAACTCAACCTGAGATTTTATGTTTAACTTCAGAGACAGCTTTTTTAAGTGTTTATTTCCATGTTGTTACAGCATTACCAGCTATCTGTACGATTAGAGTTTAACAAAACTCTTATTTATTTCATCAAATGGCTTTAATTTTATTTAAAATATCAGAGCACCACAGTCCTTATGCTGCTTTAGGCCCAGACTTTTCCCTGCCACCTTCACATCTCCAAAGCTCCATGCTTTTGAGGGACATGGCATGCACCCCCTCAATCCAACATGCCCAAAGAATTTTGTGACCCTCACCCCAAGACACACACGCCCGGCCTGTGAGTCCACCGCTCAGGGAGGCAGGTCTGCTTTGTGATCTTTGGGAAAAGGGCCACAAGCAGATGGAAGGGAATAGTTAGGGGTTGGAAGCAGATGAGGTTAAAGATTTCTGAGCATTAGTTTTCACGGCCGTTAAGACAGATGCATAGAATTTAGGGTTTTAATAAGCAGAGGCAACTGTTCTGTAGCCTGAATTTTTAATTTTCAGCCAAAATTTAGTCACCTGCTTCTAGGCTAGAGGCCCTCCCCAGGTCCCTGACCGGCAATGCAGCTTTTTCCGCTCCTGTCACAAAGCTCTCCAGCACACCAGCCTTTACTCATGCCAAGCTCCAAGCCCGCAACTCCCATCCCCACTCCGGGTGAGCCCCTTGGTCCTCTCCCCAGGAGACTCCTCTTCCCCAGTCCTTGCTGCTCAAGCGCCCTTTCGCCTTTCCCCTCCTCACACTGACCCACCTAACACCTTTCCTCCGGCTCCCTCCTCCCGCCCCGGCCCTGGACTGCGCCATCCCCCGCCCTCCTCTCCGCTGGCCGGGCCCCGGGCCGCGGACGCACGGTCGCCCCTACCAGCTCCTCTCCCGCGGGCCCCGCAGCCCTGAGCTAACCCGCAGCCTCCTCCCAGCCCACACCTCTCCTGCGGGGCTGCGGCTCGCCCTGACCTACCAGCCGCCCCTCAGCAAGCGCTGCCTGCCCCTGCCCCGGGCCGGGAGCCCGCTCGCCCGCAGCCCCGCACTAACCCATCCGCCAGCAGCTCCTCTAGCCTCCTTCTTTTCTTCTCCCTAAAAGAGAGAGAATAAAAGAAGGGTCAGTATCGCGCTACAGAGACCGGGGAGGAGGGAGAGGGGACCCCGGGGCCCACCCGTCCCCGGGAAGCGGGGGAAGGGGCGGCCGAGCACACACATACAGGGCACTTACGGTTCCTCACCATCCGCCATATTTCCCTCTGCTTCCCACAATGCCCCACAGAGCCTCTATGGGCGGCGCGTTGCCAGAGCGCCGCCACGGTCGCCGGCCTATAGAGTTGGGGACGGGGCGGGATAGAGCGTCCGCCAGGCGAGGTCTCC